>NC_134234.1:279553850-279856880 GCF_965152275.1 Natator depressus
CTCTTGGGGTTGTCACAGACTCTGGAAATAACTCCCCCAGTAACTAAGGACTATCACAAACCTCACCAGCTTCCACTCCAAGTGCACCGTGCATTTCTTTGACCTTGCCTTCTCTAACATAAAGACACATAGCAACAGGTATGTCTAAGAAAACAATAACATCCTACAAAACCAGGGCACACCATTCCACACGCTTCTTCCTCTGGGAAGTGAATGAGAGAGCAAACAATACATAACAGATGTATGGTCACCTGGCTTAACACACTGCTGGAAGGCACTTGGATACTATGGTGACGAGTGCAGTATGAAGGCTTGTATATATTTACTATGCAGAATATCTAAATGATCTATAAGAATGAGTGAAATGAGAATTCTCCTGTTGAAGGAAGACCATGGTGACATCCTGGAGCAAATCACACAAACTGTACCAAGTATTGTTAGAATTTTGCAGAAGAAGGTGTATTCCTTTTAAATAAAAAGGCTATTTTGTTCACAGTAGAGTTCCTTCTTTTTGTCCTATGACCTCTATTGAAATCAAATACTTGTCTCAATAGCTTTGTAACAGCCCTACCATGAATTTCTCTAACAGCTGAATGAAGGATGCACTAAAAAAAAAAAAGTCTTCTGGCATTGAATTGAAATTCAGATGTTGAAGTTTCACTCTCTAAAATGGGATTCTCCCTTCTCAACATGCACACTGCTTGAGTCTCAGTGTGGAAATCTATGGGCATTTAGGAAATGCTCCATAGTCTACAGCTTACAGTTGTTATTATTACTTTGTCCTCTAGTATATAATTACTTTTAACCTATCCCTTGGATCAAGTAATGGGAAAGGATGTATATGTTCAATAATTTAATATAATGCACTGATGGTTGTGACACCTGACTGCATCACAGATAAAAACCAAACATTTGTAATTCAGAAAGGAAAAAAGCCTGCTCAGAATAAACAGTTTGTGATGAGTTTGAGTTAGCTATTCTGGCAAGTGGTAATTCATACTTACTGGATAGTGTTGGCATCCTTTCGTCTGCGAGAGATAGTGGGAATTGCAGTCTATGATGTAGATGGTTTGCAATGTCTCAGGTGACTGAATAATCCAATCTGAGATTTGCACGATCTTTGCCAGTTATTGGAAATGTATGTATCTTGGTTGGGAGCTGCTTGCTTCCTACGGGATCTTTTATCTTCCAGCTGTAGGAGCCAGCTTCTGTCATAGACTTTGATACTCTGGTGGAGATGATGGAGCCTCTTGTTACGATCACTTGCCAAGATTTCCCATTGGTCAGGATCAATTCCAAATTCCTTCAGATCTCACTTGCATGTGTCTTTATAGTGAAGCTTGGGACATCCTGCTGTTCTTGTTTCCTCTGATAGCTCCCCGTATAGCATATCCTTGGGTATCTGTCCATCTTCCAACCTACTAAGATGGACCAGCCAGCGCGGTCGTCTTTGCTTGAGCAGGGCTGTCACAATTGTTAAATTTGCCCTTTGAATAACCTCTGCGTTGGTGACTGTATCTTGCAATTTGGTGTTGAGTATGCGGTGTAAACAATGTAGGTGGAAACTGTTCAATCTTTTCTCCTGATGAGCATATGTTGTCCATGTTTCCCCACCATACATGAGAGTGCTGAGGACGCAAGCTTGGTACACTAGCATTTTGGTCTTGATGGTAAGCTTTGAGTTGTTCCATGCTCTTTTAGTTAGTCTGCTAAATGTGGTGGTAGCTTTCCAATGCAAACACTTAGTTCTTCATCCAGTGAGAAGTTGGTGGTAACTGTAAAACCTATACAGCTGATCTTTTGGATTACTTCTAGCTGGTTTGCATTTAAGGTAATTGAAGGATCTTGTGGAACCCTCTGTCCTAACAACCGTTATATTGATGGTGAGAGCAAATGCCTGACAAGCACTTGAAAGGCGGTTCATGAGTTCTTGTAGTAGATTTCCATTATGGGCTATGAGAGCAGCATCATCAGCCAATAGAAGTTCCCTGGTTAGCACCTTTTTAATTTTGGTCTTTGACTTAAATCGGGAGAGGTTGAAGAGTTTCCGATCTGATGTTGTGTGGAGATACACTCCATCTTTCATGTCCTTAAACACACAATTCAAGGAGATTCGAAAGAGTGTAGGGGTAAGAACACATCCTTGCTTCACTCTGCTTTTCATCTCAAAGCTGTCTGAAGTGGACTCGCCAAACTGGACAGTTATTCTCATGTTGTTGTGGAATGAATGTATAAGACTTAACAGGGTTGATGGGCATCCTATCTTTCCTAGTATTGCAAATAGACTGGCTCTGCTGACTGTGTCAAATGCTTTGATTAGGCCCACAAAGGTGATGTACAATGCTCTCTATGCAGAGAGCAAAACTGACTTATTGGGAGACTTATGAATTATACCCTTTACAACTTAACCCTATAACAACTTTGGTAAAGTTAGTGATTATCCTTTAAAGTTATCTGGTATTTGATTGGCAACCAGTTTTTCATCCTCTTCAACTATAGTAGGACTTGGTGTATATAGAATTTGGCTTGCACATGTAAAAATGCCTACCCAGGAAAGCTTCTCTCAGGCACAGATTGTCTCTGTATTTAGCACATTAGTGAAATAGAGTTGCACTAAGATAGAGGGAGCGACAGCAAAGATAGAGGTAGATAACTAATCACAGGTATACAGATTGGGTTGGGAGCTTACATAAAAAAAACAGTGTACAATGTCTTTGACTTCCCAAGAAAACAAACTATGTAAATAAGGGAAAACCTAAATTCAGTAGAGAAGTTCAGAAATCTGATATATTTTAAATGATAGGATTTTGCCAGAGAGTAAAACCCACTACCAGCAAGGAAGAATAGTTGAGATAATCTGTCCAATGAATAGGGTGAATCCTGTAAGACTCTTCCGGTTGTCATATATCCGATGAGGAGAATATTCCAGCACATAGCTGACCTGCTTTCAAATACACAATTGAGTGGACAATCATAAAAGAATCTTTCACAACACAAAATCAAATTGGTAGAGGTAAATCTTCATTGCTTGAAATCATAATTTGTATCTGCACTGATTCCTGTGATACATTGGATAGGGAGGGAAGTTTCTCTTATGCTTTGTTCCACTTAAATAATACACTGAAAGTTATGTTAGAGTTCTCTTTTATGTGTAGACAATAAAATTACACAGAGCTAGTGCATATGTAAACAGTTTAACTGTATCAGAATGCATTATGTGGATCTAATTTAACTGAACCTCATTCACCGTATAATTTTCTTGATTTTAAAAAAAAGATAAGGTAAGAGAGTGAAATGACACATTTGAAAATTCCATATTGCTTAACTGCACCCTCTGAAAATCATCTTATCTTATTACAATACTTTATTGTATCTCATAGGCTCTTAATGGGTTTTTCATTTCAGGAGGATGTAGCTGCAGAGAGGAGAAAGCAAACTGTAGTAGAGCAAGTGATGGTGGATCAGTTATCTAGGTAAGAAAATATACAAAGTATAATTACAAGTTAACACTGTAGAAGAATCAACTATCTGAAAGTGTGCCCTACCTTGTGAAGGAAGTATTGTTTTGTTTTATTTTTTTAAAATTTGTGAACATTCTTTAAATTCTTTAATTTTTTTGTAATACTTATGGGATGAAAATGATCAGCCTTCTAATTTTAAATGCCGTAAGTATGATGTAAGTATCTCTCAGAAGAATTAAAATTTATTAACACTTGCACCCTAATTTTAAGTAAAAACAACAAGGAGTCCTTGTGGCACCTTAGAGACTAACAGATTTATTTGGGCGTAAGCTTTTGTGGGCTAGAACCCATTTCTTTGGATGCATGGAGTGAAATACAGGAGCAGGTATAAATACATGAAAGGTTGGAGGGTTGCTTTACCAAGTGTGAGGTCAGTCTAATGAGTTAAATCAATTACCAGCAGGATACCAAGGGAGGAAAAATAACATTTGAAGTGGTAAGAGTGTGGCCCATTACAGACAGTTGACAAGAAGTTGTGACAGGTTTCAGAGTAGCAGCCGTGTTAGTCTGTATCCACAAAAAGAACAGGAGTACTTGTGGCACCTCAGAGACTAACCAATTTATTAAACCATAAGCTTTCGTGGGCTACAGCCCATTTCATCGGATGCATGTGAAAGTGTGAGTAACAGTAGGGAGAAATTAGGATTGGGGAAATTAAGTTGAGGTTTTGTAATGACCCAACCACTCCCAGTCTCTGTTCAGGCCTAATCTGATGGTATCCAGTTTGCAAATTTATTCCAGTTCTGCAGCTTCATGTTGGAGTCTGTTTGTTTTTGAAGTTTTTTTTGTTGAAGAGTTGCCACTTTTAGGTCTGTTATTGAGTGACCAGAGAGATTGAAGTGTTCTCCTACTGGTTTTTGAATATTATGATTCCTGTCAGATTTGTGTCCATTTATTCTTTTGCGTAGAGACTGTGCGGTTTGGCCAATGTACATGGCAAAGGGGCATTGCTGGCACATGATGGCATATATCACATTGGTAGATGTGGATTGGTGTGGCTTGGTAGATCCAATGTGATATATGCCATCATGTGCCAGCAATGCCCCTTTGACATGTACATTGGCCAAACCGGACAGTCTCTACTCTGAAACCTAATTTTAAGTGTTTTACAGTACACTCTTGAGAGCTAATTGCATGCTTTTCTGCAAAATATATTGGTGCCTTTTGTAATACATTATACTTCTTTAGTGCCTTTCTTCTGAGAATCTCAAATTTTTAAAACAGTAATGAATTAATCAGCACAACACTCCTTTGAAGTAAGACAATATTGTTCCAGTTTTACAGAGTTGGCTCTGAAAGATTGAGTTGGCCAATGTCCCACAACTAGGCAGTTAACACCCATGAGTTGGCAGGTCTTTGGAGCACTTTAGACATCATTGCAGTGCCTTGAAGGAGGAAGGGTCTTGTGCTTTTGTTTGGTGACCCTCACCCAGCGGTATAAGTAACAGCACTGACTGTCTCTGGAAAGAACCAGAGGAAAGTGATAGAGCCTTTGCAGGGGACAGAGGGAATGAAAATAACTTTGTGCTGCTTCAGATTGCAAAATACATTCTAATTTTTTTTTCTTATTTAAAAGTATATGTGATGAAACACAATAAGATGTGCACTAATGGACCATTCTTGCATTTCTTTGTGCTTGAAGTAACTGATTATTAGGCTTATTTTCCTTAATATATCTTAGGTATGCACAAATAATGCCAGCCTGTGAAGTATGATTATATTACCCTAGCATTTACAAGAGTTAGAACAAAAGTGATCTATAAATTTATAAAAAGAAAAGGAGGACTTGTGGCACCTTAGAGACTAACAAATTTATTTGAGCATAAGCTTTCGAGAGCTACAGCTCACTTCGTCGGATGCATGCAGTGGAAAATACAGTGGGGAAATTTATATACACAGAGAACATGAAATAATGGGTGTTACCATACACACTGTAAGGAGAGTGATCAGGTAAGGTGAGCTATTACCAGCAGGAGAGCGGGGAGGTGTCGGGGGTGGAACCTCTTGTAGTGATAATCAAGGTGGGCCATTTCCAACAGTTGACAAGAACGTCTGAGGAACAGCGGCGGGGGGAGGAATAAACATGGGGAAATAGTTTTACTTTGTGTAATGACCTATCCACTCCCAGTCTTTACTCAAGCCTAAGTTAATTGTATCCAGTTTGCAAATTTAATTCCAATTCAGCAGTGTCTCGTTGGAGTCTGTTTTGAAGTTTTTTTTCTTGAAGAATTGCCACTTTTAGGTCATCAAGGATCTACAACCTATCCTGAAGGACGACTCATCACTCTCACAGATCTTGGGAGACATGCCAGTCCTTGCCTACAGACAGGCCCCCAACCTGAAGCAAATATTCACCAGCAACCACACAACAGAACCACTAACCCAGGAACCTATCCTTGCAACAAAGCCCGTTGCCAACTGTGCCCACATATCTATTCAGGGGACACCATCATAGGGTCCGATGCATCCGATGAAGTGAGCTGTAGCTCACGAAAGCTCATGCTCAAATAAATTGGTTAGTCTCTAAGGTGCCACAAGTACTCCTTTTCTTTTTGCGAATACAGACTAACACGGCTGTTACTCTGAAACCTGTCATCATAGGGTCTAATCACATCAGCCACACTATCAGAGGCTCGTTCACCTGCACATCTACCAATGTGATATATGATCAAACTGGACAGTCTCTACGTAAAAGAATAAATGGATACAAATCGGATGTCAAGAATTATAACATTCAAAAACCAGTTGGAGAACACTTCAATCTCTTTGGTCACTCGATTACAGACCTGAAAGTGTCAATTCTTCAACAAAAAAACTTCAAAAACAGACTCCAACGAGAGACTGCTGAATTGGAATTAATTTGCAAACTGGATACAATTAACTTGGGCTTGAATAAAGATTGGGAGTGGATGGGTCATTACACCAAGTAAAACTATTTCCCCATGTTTATCCCCCCTCTGTTCCTCAGATGTTCTTGTCAACTGTTGGAAGACCCACCTTGATTATCGCTACAAAAGGTGTCCTGTCCCTCCCCCCCCCCCCCAGCTCTCCTGCTGGTAATAGCTCGCCTTACCTGATCACTCTCCTTACAGTGTGTATGGTAACACCCATTGTTTCATATTCTCTGTGTATATAAATCTCGCCACTGTATTTTCTACTGAATGCATCCGATGAAGTGAGCTGTAGCTCACGAAAGCTTATGTTCAAATAAATTTGTTAGTCTCTAAGGTGCCACAAGTACTCCTTTTCTTTTTGCGGATACAGACTAACATGGCTGCTACTCTGAAACCTACAAATTTATATTTACCATAGAGCAATGGTTCTCAAACTTATTTGATTGCGCCCCACTTCTTTGTGTCTGTAGTAGTTTACAGCCCCCTCCCCCGCCCAAACACATACACAGATAAAAAAATAATCAACATGCAACTCTCACTAAACACTTGAAAACAGTAAGGTATTTAGTCAAACAGAGCCAGTGATCCATTGTAATAAGAGCAAAAGCAAAACTGTGATTGTGGTCGATGCTTACAATTAAATGTGCACACCGTGTTGTAGCAAACAGATTAATGTACAGATGGCAATGATTTTGTATAATACTATGCAAATTTAACAGAAATCTGTCAAAATACACAGAACCATCTAGAGTCAAATGCACAGCACCACCTGAGAACCTGATACGTCTGGAGGAAATCAGCTTTGCTAACTATTAATTACTGTGGGTAAAATGTGCTCAGTAGCTCCTCCCCCCCCCCCCAACCTTCTCATGCCCCCCAGAATACATTCTGTGTACACACACCCGGGAGAGGTGCCCCTGAGTTTGAGAACCTCTGCCATAGAGTAATGTTTTTTGTTTCCTTTTTTTGGTGAGGGCTGTAATAAGTGATCCAGAGCAAAGTACAAATATCGGTACTTACCAGAGAGATCGGACCTTTGCAGATCTTGGGACAGCACCATTACGCTTTAGAAAAAGAACATTACATGAAACAAAGTAAGGGTTTTTTTGTTTTTTTTGTGGTGGTGGTTTGGGATTTTTTTGAGCTACAGGCTTATAGCCCTAATTTCAACCAGTCGTAACTTTAGCAAAACCTATTCCTTTCAGGCTGAAACTTTTTGTGCTTCGTCTGTTTTGTTTTCTTTCTCTTTTTTCTTTTGCAGAGTGTAGTAAAGTTTGTTCCATCCAGTTTTAGAGGTGCAAAAACAAGATCAGTGAGTTCTTTGAGTACTGCCTGTATGATCTTCATTATGGGTACTTTGTATGCCTGGGATAAAACAGGTTGGAACTTTCTAGATAGCAGTGTCTGTGTTTCACACACATCTTACATGTGTCCTCGTGCTCAAAAGGGTGCACAGCTCCAACTTTTCATTTAGTTCTGACTGCTGTAGGAAGTAAGCAGGAGCTCAATGCTAGCCCCATCAGCCCCGCTTCATGGAAAGGTTGGGATTTTTACTTATATATGTAGTCTTGGAGGTATGATATTTAGTATTAGTTATTGCTACACTTTGACAGGTTTTTTTTCTTTTTGGGTCTCTTTAGTTGGTTTTGGTTTTAGGCCTCCATTAAGCCTTCCTCATGCCATTTTATGTATTTTATCCATTACTATGGCTAATCCAACAGTTTCAAGCCATGCCTTCCTGCAGTGGCACTGTGGCTGTCACAGATAAATGTGCTTTTTCTGCCTTGGGGAATGTTATTTTCCTGATGATTCTTTGAGTGTAAAGATTTACCAAAAGCACATGTAGAATGTGGAAGAACCATCTTAAACTTATGTGGGTATTGTCCCACAGTACAGATCTTCTAGAGCAGAGTTCCCAAAGCTTTTAAAAGCTGGGCAGCTGCCCTCTCGTCCTCCCAGGCAACTGTGCAGACTTTTAACAATCCATGGCACCTCTTAACTTACACATCTTTGTGTGTCCCCTCTCCCCTACACCCAACACACTTCAGCACTTCAGGAAGTGCTGATTTACATAGTTCCTCTCTATTCTTACATGTTTTGATGACCAGTGAAACAGTTGACATTTAAAATATTGTCACTGCTATCTGAGTTAACACCAATTGAAATGGATGGGGCAGTCCACATTGCAGAGCTGTTGTTTTAGGCTCTCTGCAAATGTAGGCAGATATTTCTGCACCAGTTGCATTCAAGTACTCAATATAATTGTAAGAGACTTACTTTCTTTTAAAAAAAAATGAAAGCTGTGATTTGGGGAACAATTTTAAAGTTTTGCTCCAGCCCCCCTCGGAAAGTCTCTGTGCTCCCCACAGGGTATGCCTCTACTTGAGTAAAATTGATCTAGAGAAATTGAAACTGATGTTGACTGGACATTCTGCTACTATGGTGATGAGAACCAAATAAGTTCCTAACTATATAGAGAGGTTCTGAAGTTGTTCTGAGTCAGGAATCAGCAGCCAAATGATTTCCATGCTGAAGAGCAGTTCAATAGTAAGGACTGATTAAGTCACCCTTTCTGGTTCAGAGGCTGAGTGTTAAGCCATTCCCCAGGGGCTCTTCAGTCTTACACTTGCATATCCTGAAATCCAGCATTGTAAATCCACATTCAGCTCCAGTATTGAATGCCACTTCAGTGTTGAGATAAAGTAGAAGGTTTGTTAAGTTCTTAAGGGACTATTTTTCTGAGTATTGCTTTTCCAGCATTGGTTTTCCTCAAGAGAGAGCCAAGGAAAATGAGGAAAAAGAGTCAACAGATTTGTAACTCTTCTTAGCACATCTAAATAACTGTGATGGGATGTCCACCCCATGTAGGTCTGACTGGGGTTAAGGTGGCCAGTTAACTGCCCAGGCTGCATCTGGAGGAGGAGCCAGGGTGCAGAGAACTAAGTAATTGCAAGCAGGCCCACTTGTGCAGGAACAGGCGGGGCCTGTAAAGCCAGGTAGGGGGCTACAGATGACAGCTGCTGAGAAAGGGCAGTCACTCCCTGGGAAGGAGGAGGAATGCTTGGGAGCTGCTGGGCAAGGCTTCAGGAAGACAGGCAGCAGCCTCTTTCTGGGAAGAAGGAGGAAGCTTTTGAGCTGGTACACCCAGAGAAAGAAGGGGAACCAGGGTGTAGGAAGCAGTCCAGGAGCAGTGAGGCCAGAGAGAGGGAGCCCAGAACTGCTGAGCTAATGGTCCCTGGACTGAAACCGGAGAAGAGGGCAGACCCAGGTTCCCCTTCCAGCTGCTGAGTGTGTGGCATAGAACTGAGGCAGTGAATGAGAAGACTGCTGATGGACTGTATCTCGGAATAGGGAATGCTGAGTGATCTAGCTGGAGGGCTAAGTCACAAAGGAGGTGCTGTGGGTCCTGGAACGAGAGGAGCTGCAGACCAGAGTCAGAGTGACAGCGTGCAAACTGTGGGCTGTGGCTTTGTCCTCCAGAGCTAATCACCAGCTAACCAGGAGGAGGCGCCAGATCTGCATTGAGTGGAGCACCCCGTGACAGTAACATTGACCCCAAAGATATCCAAACTTGCTCTCCCTGAATTCCAGCTTTTTCATCTGCTTTATGAAAAAAACTTCTTTCATCTTCTCAACTGGGAAGGGTAACCTGGATCAACTCATAACTAGGTTACCACAATCCAGGTTTATTGGTAGTTCTAGAAATGGTTGATATTTAATGCAAAATTTTACATTTTTGGAATATATCTGTTGATAAATGTCTTGAATTCTTTTAACAGAATAAGGACCAGATCAGCATTAACTGAAAATGTGCTTTCTAATAAGTTACGCTTTGATGGCAGAATTCTATCAAGGTAATCATAAATGTCATGGAACTCCTTTTTAAATCTGTGAGTAACAAATTATTTTCTTTTGCATATTGGAATAATTGCAATACATTACACATCTGTTGAGAAGTATGTGCTTATAATATGTACATTAGAGCCCTGCATGGGTCTAGTATAGAGACGTGTAGAGACTTGCAGCGAGACTAGGATCTCGCAGGTCCCACAGAACCCGCTGCTATAATAGCAGGAGTGGGTGGGAGCGAGATTAAAAATAGTCCCATGCAGGGCTCTATTGTACATTACACAGATATGTGTAGTTTTAATTTTCTTAAGGGGCTGTTATATGCTGACATAGTTTAGAACAGCCCTGAGGCTCATTTGACCCAAGAATCGGGGTTATATAAAGGACTCCTTTCAGATGTCTTTTGCTGCAGCCAGTGCTTTCAGGATGCAGCTGAGCATTCAGCCATTTGTTTCAGAGATCATGATGAACGTAGCTGGTCCTAATACATGTAATCTGTCGGTTGAGTTGTGAAAACGCTGTCTGCATGTGCTGCACTCCTGATTATGGAAGGCATTTTAGACAAATAGCCTAAAATTGAACTTAGATACTGGAACCACACGCTAGATTGAACAATATTTCAAATTAAGCTAAAGCAATCAAAACCAGTAATAATCTTAAAATAATGATTATAATAATATTGTAGGGCATTTGCCATTGAACTGCTGCTGAAGATGTATATTTCAAAATAGTGATATAGTCATCCCATTTCAGTTTGAAATAGATTACGTTAAACACAAAATTCTAATGCTGCTTTTCAATTACCATTGTAGGAATGGGCGTGATGCTTGCAGAGAGCTGATTGGATTCTTTTTTGTGTATGACACATCTCTTACTGTATATGAATATCGACAATTTGGAAAAAATAGGTAGGTTAAATAAATGTTAAAAATTCTCAAGAAAAAATTCTCCAGAATATATCCAGAAGAATTTACTTTC
Source organism: Natator depressus (assembly GCF_965152275.1). NCBI lineage: Eukaryota > Metazoa > Chordata > Testudines > Cheloniidae > Natator > Natator depressus. The sequence goes on from NC_134234.1 coordinate 279,565,093, forward strand.
AAGTTTAATTATTTAAACTTATTTTAAATCATCTCACAGAACAAATGCCCTACCTTTCATTCAGAAAGGAGTTTATAGTCATCAGCATGGACAAAGAAAAGGACAACAATATGATCTTAGTGACTTTTATGTTGTAAGTATTTTTCTGTTGAAAATATATCAACTCTGCTGATGATTTGGAAATGCCACTTGGGTTGTTTGAATTCTGGCCTGAAGCAAGGACTCTAATCTAGCATTCAAGCGACTGATCCAAAGTATGCTGCAGTCAGTGGAAGTCTTTCCACTAACTTCAGCTTGCTTTGGTTGAGGCCCTAAGTCTTAAGGAGTCTGCACTAGAGGTGGTCAGGAATTTTCGACTAACTCATTTTTTGTTGGAAAATGCCAATTTGTCACAACCAAAACTTTTTGTGGAAACATGTCAATTTCAATGAAAGTTTATTTGAAACTTATTTCTCAGGTTAGGATGGAATGTTCAGCGAGATCGACCCCCAGAATAGCCAATAGCCCAATGGTTAGGGCACTCAGCTGTGATGTGGGAGACTCAGGTTTAGGTCTCTGCTCCAAATCAGGCAGAGCAGGGGCTTGAACCGGGGTTTCGCATATCCCAGATGAGAGCTCTAACCAATGGGCTACTATTCTGCGGTGGATGCTCTTTTTTTTTTTTTTTTTGCCAAAATTGTGAAAGGTTTTTGTTTTTTCGTATTGTGAAACAGCAAATGCATTGAAATCTTAGATTTTTAGAGGATGGGAAAACCCTTTCCTGCCCAGCTCTAGTGTGGACCATTGTTCTATATAAAAGCACTCACTCTCTGCCAAATACTAGAGATGTCAGTGGTAGTCTCAAAACAGGCTGCGTGTTCTACTTTTTTTCCACCAGCGGGCACAAAGCCGCAGCTGGGAAGGGGTTTGTAAACATATTGTTGTTACAAAAGTGCGTAACTGTGAAAGGGGAGAGGGCCCTGATGGCCAAGTAGAACAAAGTTGTGAGTTAGATCATTAGGTATGTGGCAGATATGCAGATTCTGATGGGAATTCATGTTCATTCCATATAAGTACAGCTGCTAGCATAGAATTTGACTTACTGATTCTCTAACTTTTAAAATCTCATGTTTTGTGTTTTCAGTACTGAACTATAAATGTGCCATATTCTAATTGCGTCCTAAAATAGCATTTTTTCCTTTTAAAATTTTAAAACTTTTAGTTCTTCATGAATGTCCGGTATAGTATGTCTTATAGAATATACAACTTGCTTATATATCATTCATTTGTTATCACATACAGGGTGCTAACCTGACTTTTCTGAGTTGCAATCTTAGCCTTCCAGAAAGTATTAAACAGAACCCAATACTTACCCTTCGTGTCACAAATATTGATGAAGCTGCAATGGACATTCTAAAGTAAGTGCAAAAGACTAGCTTTTCTGATTAGTTTTCCTTTTTTGCAAATATCTTCCCAAATGAAGAATTTATATACAAGCTTTAAACAAATACAATTTATTGACTCTTCTAAAAGTTTCTGCATTTAGGCTCTTATTAGGAAGAACTAGACATCTGAATGAATGGTTTTGAAGTAATGTACAAAGGAGCCTTTAACTGTTGTAAAATAAAAGATTAACATTCCTTAAAGGTCTTATTCTCTGCATTTTGGTGCTGAACTTAAAGACAAACTATCTAGATAGAAATCATATTAAAACCTTTCTGATGGTAACATCTTAGATTACTTAATTTGAAAGAATAAACCTTCTGCTTGGAGCACATCCCTCGGCCCACACCGCTTCCTGCAGCTCCCATTGGCCTGGAGTGGCGAACTGGGACCAGTGGGAGCTGCAATCGGCCGAACCCGCAGATGTGGCAGGTAAACAAAGCAGCCCGGCCCGCCAGGGGGCTTACCCTGGTGGGTCGCGTGCCAAAGGTTGCCAGTCCCTGGAATAAGTTGTAACTGGTGCACTTCCCTAACGATAAGACACCTCTTACAGTGCCAAGTTGAGAAACCTGAAAGCCAGAGAATGTAACCATGTGATCTCTCTCTAGTCCTTGCATCCGACGAAGTGGTTATTCACCCACGAAAGCTTATGCTCCAATACATCTGTTAATCTATAAGGTGCCACAGGACTCTTTGCCGCTTTTACAGATCCAGACTAACACGGCTACCCCTCTGATAATCTCTAGTCCTTGTCATCTTAGTCAATGCAGACTAATAAAGGTTTGACTATTATGGCTAGATTTGGCCCTTCGCTGACTTCACCAGCATGGCTGAATGTGGCAAAGAATGACTAAGAATATCACTTAGAGGATTTTATTCTTTTTGCCACTGAGTCACTGACTTTGGAGTGTACCTAATGAGCGAGTGACTTTTCTGGTTTAGAAGATAACTTGAATAAACATCTGTAACTTTTTCATAATAAAATGTGAGTAGTCTTAATGCATTTCACTAAGAACGTAGGGCCTGGTTTTGTCCCTAAGAGAAACTTTGTACATGGATCTTTCCCCTTCCCCACAGAAAGGAGATTCAGCTGCCTGGGCAGCAGCATTTCCTCATCCCAAGGAGGTGCTGCTGCAGGAGGGTGGGCTGTGGATGTGTGGTAGGACTCCTCCTTTCTCTATTTGTTTCCTCTCTTCCCTATGCCCAGTGAAATCCAGGACGGAAATGTGATATAGTATATTTCTACAGTGGAAAACCTCTCTTGAAGGGGAATTCCTACATTTATTCTTTCAAAATAGGCTTTGATAAATTCACTTGTTTCATGCATTAAAATAAGGGAACTTTTAAAAAACTTATGTCACCTTTGTAACAGCTAGATGAATGGGTAATCATTGAATGTACATTATTTTGTAAATCAGACTCTCAGCTGAATCTCTCTGCAAAAGTAAACTGTCATGTACATTTAATTACTTCCTTTGGGTTTCTGGATTTCATTGTCAATACAGTAGTTCTTGCTACAAATAATTTTGTTTGAAGATTGATTCCATTACTGTGTGGTCTGAACCATTCTAATTCTATTAAGTGATTTTAAGATGTACTTTCATGGAATTTGTTGACTCAAATTATGGTGAGGAGTCAATGTTAGCCTATAATATATATTTAAAGATTTAAATCATCCTGTCCTATAAAAGCAATAATGATGCCACAATGAAGACAGTCATTGGGTATCTAAAGACTTTATTAGAACAACTTAATTGACTATTGCTACAAATTTCATGTTGTCTATCGAAATGCCTAGCTATATAAAACCTGTTTTCAATTACAGTAATACACACTTTATGGCCCCATTGCACTGCCATGGTGTAAAGGGGCCATGCCATAAATGAGAAGCAGGCCCCTAAAATTTATAACTTATCTGCATATTGTAGTGTCCAGTAATATATATCAATATGATATTTACAGCTATTTTTCCCTTCTAATTATGGCAAGGTTTTCACAAAATGGAGGACAAGAGTTTAACTGTTGATAATTCATGTAAGGCATTTTGCCCCTCATGAATATATTCTTTCTGCTGCACAGCTTCTCTCCTCATTCATCACTAATAGTAATACTTCCCACCTTCGGAATTCAGAAATGGTCTAGTGTTGTCCTGAAGACTTCAGGACTGAGTCTTGCCCTTCAGCTCAGGCCACTGAATTTTCTGCCTCAAGTGGCAACGCAAGTTGGTGGTTCAGTTTCTCTCAACCATTTTGTTTTATAACTTTAAATTTTATATGATTTTTGTGCAGTAGTTACTTCATTTCAGTTTCTTTTTTTCCCTTTTCTGAGGTGAGGAATTACTGGAGTATTGAGGCTTTAACCCCCCCTAGCTTCTGGTACAACACCTCTTAAATGGCTTCCCTGTCTCTCCCACTGTGGCAGCAGAGTGCAAGCATTAAGCCAAGACCAAGAGGCGCTATAGGCAGTTTTTTAGGGGAGATATACCCCGCTGCCATAAGTCACTGACCCTCATACTGCCAGGGCATGGGGGCTTTTTTGTTGGATAGGTATGTAGGGCCTTGACTTCTGCCCAAAACGGTGAGGCCTTGTCTACACTACCATGTTTTGTCACCAAAAGTGCCGTTTGTCAACCCAAACAGTGAGTGAGTACACACTGCGAGGCAACTTTTGCTGGGGAGAATGCCCGGTTTTGGTGACAAAATACAGCCACCTCCACAAGAGATTTACATCTTTCGGTCCACATTTTTGTCGAGAAAGTGCAAGTGTAGACACCACGCTTCATTTCATCGCTTTAATTGGCCTCCAGGAGATGTCCCACAATGCCCATCCTGACCGCTCTGGTCAGCAATTTGAACTCCACTGCCCTGCAGCCAGATAAATGACCGTCCTCCCCTCCCCCTTAAAAGCCCCAGGAATTTTTGAAATTCCATTTCCTGTTTGCTCGGCGTGGAGAGGTCTCATCACACATTCCCAGGTGACCATGGCGGGTTATCACAGCAAATGCTCTCCTGCTTGGACCACTGCAGAGCTGTTGGATCTGATCAGTATATGGGGAGAGTCCCAGCTGTGCAGTCCCAGCTGTGCCTGAGCTGCAGGAATTGGGATATCTACGGGCAAATTTCTTGAGGATTGTGTGAAAATGGCTATGATGGGGACACACTGCAGTGCAGAGTGAAGATAAAGGAGCTGAGGCAGGCATACCATAAGGCAAGGGAGGCAAACCATTGCTCAGGTGTGTCACCTAAGATCTGGCGGTTCTATAAGGAGCTGAATGCTATCCTCGGTGGCGATCCCACCTCCATTGCCAAGAGCCCCATGGATACTTCGGAGGGCACGGAGGCGGCAGAAAGAGGACCAAACCTGGAGGACGAAGTTATTGATGAAGAGGCAGCATTAGATGAGGATGTGCAGCTCCGGCAGGGTCGCCCAGTGGGGCAGGCAGCCAGGAACTGTTCTCCACTCCCAAGGTGTCTAGCCTGTCTCAGCAGTCACTCTCCGATTAGCAAGAAGCAGCAGATGAGACTCCTGGTAAGTGTCTGTGACTTGTGTAGTGTGGAGGTGGGTTCAGGGCATAGAAATGTGTGAGGCTGGCTGTGTTTCTATGAGCTGGACATTTCCCTGTGTAGCTAATCAGTGTGGCAGAACTGGGTGTTGATGCACGCCGAGATCTCACAGGAATCCTCCAGAGCGATCTCCAGGAAAGTTTCCTGGAGCTACTTGGCAATCCTCTGCTGAAGGTTCCATGGCAGAGCAGCTTTGTTCCTTCCCCCATTGAAGGAAACTTTCCCGTGCCATTCAGCAAATGCTTGTGTGGGGACCAAAGCAGCACATAGGCGAGCAGCATAGGGAGCAGGGCGGAAGCCACAAGCATGGAGTAGATGTACCCTCATTTTCCTGCTTACCCTTAACAGTGAGATGTCTGCTAGAATTACCCATGCCTGTGGAAAAGTGTAGGAGAATTTTAGAATTTGTTCCCTAGATCCTTGCAAAGTGTGTGCTCTTTTCCCCATGTTGAGCGCCCTCCACCCCCACCCACCAAAACTCACCATGCTTTGCGTGTTCTCAGAGATGTGCGCCTGGCTAGGGTCAGTGAGAAAGTGATGGCAGTGTTGCAAAAGGTGTATTTAACTGAAATGTTTCAATGCTGAATTTAACAATCCCGCTTCTGTTCTTCACCAGATGTGGCCTTCAGAAACACCCCACACACCCCAGCTGAGCATCTCTTCCAGATAAGAAAACATCCAAGACGCAGCAAAGAAGACATGTTCTGGGAGGTCCTGCGGTCTCCAACAGCTATGTCCTAAGCACCATCAGAGCGGGTTATGCCATCCAGCTGCTCTCCACCCTCCCTCTCCGTCCCTCTTCAATGACCCCTCTCATGTGATACTGCTCCTCAAGCAGGTCTGCTCTGTGCTGGCAGTGGATGAGGTTCCGCCAGAATTCCTGGTACTTCCCAATACCCAAATCCAAGGGAGGAGTAAGATCCATCCTCAGCCTTAGTGGACTCAACAAATATATCCAGTACATGAGGTTCTGAATGGTCATTCCATCAATTATCCTCCCTGCGTTGTCTCAGAATGACTTGTTTGCTGCTCTGAACCTTCAGGACACCTACTTTCACCTGGCGATTTTACCAAGCCACAGAAAGTTCCTTTGGTTCGTCGTGGCGGAATGCCACTTTTAGTACACAGTGCTTCTGTGACAAATAAAGTGTGTGTGTGGAGGGGGATAGCTCCCTTTGATGGATGGCCAGCCAGCCAGTTAGCTGTAAAATCCCTCTTGGTAGCTGTTCTTTACTTGCTTTACCTGTAAAGGGTTAAAAAGTCCCCCAGGAAAAGAAAAGAAAAAAGTGGACACCTGACCAAAAGAGCCAATGGGAAGGTAGAATTTTTTAGAATTTGGAAAGAAACTTTCCCATTGTCTGTCTGTTCTCTGGGCTGGAGGGACAGAGCAGCCATGCTATAAGCAACTTAAGCCAGGTATGATCATAAATCATCCGATCATGCCTAGAACTATTTATCTGAACTCCAAATGTGTAAGTAGCTCAGAATGTTTGGCTAGATGCGATTAGGGTTATTTCTTTTACTTCTTATTGGTTTGTGGACTCCTCTGTGCTAATCCCAGATGCTTTTGTTTGCTTGTAACCTTTAAGCTAACCCCCAAGAAAGCTATTTTGGGTGCTTGATTTTTGGAATTGCTATTTTAAAATCTAAAAAGCATAAGTTCCAGATGTATTTTCTTCCCTTTTTGTTTTTAATAAAATTTACCTTTTTTAAGAACAGGATTGGATTTTTGGTCCTAAGAGATTTGTGCATGTTGTTTGATTAGCTGGTAGCCACAGTTAATTTCCTTTGTTTTCTTTCTCAGCTCTTCCCCAGAGGGGTGGTGGTGAAAGGACTTGAGAGTACCCCACAGAGAGGAATTCTCAAGTGCTCCTTCCTGGTTTTAAAGGTTTTTTTTTGCATTTGGGTGGTGGCAGCGTTTACCAAGCCAAGGTCAGAGAAAAGCTGTAAGAAAAACTTGGGAGTTTTATACAAGCCTGGAGTGGCACGTATTAATTTTTAAAATCCTTGCGGGCCCCACTTCTGCACTCGGAGTGACAGAGTTGGGATTCAGCCTTGAGAGCTTCCATTCGGCCCCTCTTCTTCCCCCTGTGTTTTTACCAAATGCATGGTCATTGGTACAGCGTATCTCAGGAAGAAGGCGCTTTACATTTTCCTGTATCTGGCTGACTGGATACTGAGGGGCAGATCCAGAGAGCAAGTTCTTGCTCAAATTAGCACCACACTGCACTTACTCGACTGTCTGGGTCTCATCTAAACACCGGAAAGTCAATCTTGGATTCCACTCAAAAAATAGAGTTCACTGGGACTCTGTTAGATTCCATGCTGTCAAGAACATTCCTGCTGACTGACCATTTTCAGACAATTAGCCATCTTTGCCTCAGTCTGCAATCTCAGCCTTCCATGACAGTTTGAATGTGACTGCAACTCTTGGGCCACATACAGGTGGTCCAGTTTGCAAAGTTGTGCCTTCACCCCCTTCCATTGCGCCTGCAGAAAACACAGGTTTCTTGAAGCAAGGACTTCTCCTTCATATGGATCTGGACAATCTACATTAACAGCTTGGGCATCAGAAAAGATGTGTAGTTCAGTGGGATTTCTTGCATTAGTCTCATCAGTACTTTTTGGTATCCAGACAGAACTCAACGAGGAAATTTCATTAATTGATCTGGTCAAATTATGTTTCTGGTGTGAGGGGAAACAGAAAACTCTTTGCGGCAGGGACTGGCTTTTTATTTGTACAATGCCCAACACAATGGGGCCCTGGTGTCCATATACTACCATAATACAAGTTATAATGATAACCACAAAATTCTCGTGATCTCAGCCACACTTGAGTTTCTCCAGGATGGTTGATTAGAGTCCTTCAACCATAGAAAAGTAGGTAATAGTTCTAGCATAGTTCTTCAGGTGGGCTCCCCATTTGAGTATCATCAGGTGTTTAATCTGTCATTCTGACTAATCTTGACAGGTCTGTGGAAGGACTTTCTAGTTGCCATTAGGTCCAAAAGACTGAATTCTCAATTAGTTCCTCTGTCCATTCAAGAACAACTCGACTATTGTTGTAGGAAAAGGTTGTTCTTTTAGATCCGGAACCCTTTCTGTTCAGAGTGAATTCTTCTTTCCACAATTTCTGTGAAATGATTCCTCCATCATTTTGTTGCAGTGTTTAGCACCTCTGAATGTTGAAGCATAAATGGGCATAAGGGTTACAGAGCTAACTGCACTTCTGGTCCCTTGATTGTCTTTGTGAGCTCACCCTCGAGAGCCTTTACCCACCCCAGGGTGGAATTTTGCAATTCTCCTGCTTTTAGTCAGGTTTGGGCTATGGCACCCTGTGTATCAACTGTTGTTACCCTGCAACTCCGAGTGAGTTCGGGAGACTGCAGCCAGAAGTAAATAGTGACCACACAGACTTCTTAAAATAAATGTATTGTTTATTTAGCAGTAGAAACAAAGCACTGAAGGAAAAAAGGGTTTTAAAGCAGCATACACACATCAATCTTGCCATCTGCTGATGGTAACCAAGGGAGACATAACTTCAGACACCCATGGCCGGTTCCTGTGTCTGCTAGATTCCCCTGAACAGCTGCCAGCTTTTTCTTGAGAGGCTGCTCCTTTAAATCCTGCCAGAGTTTTTTGTTCTGTGTTAGATGGGTCCTTGGTTGTTCCTAGTCAGAACCAGTTTTGTAGGTTTGCTGGAGACAGAGATAGTCAATTCTAATATAATCAAAACGAACAGTTCTGGCATTGGCCCTTAACGACTCTAACCTGTCAGTTGATGGGTGGATTGCTGTCAGGAGCCATCTCCTCCTTCTAGACTGACCCCCAAGTGCGTTAAACCAATATAGTCATACAGAAAACATATTGCAGTAACCAGGCCAACATATAGTATCAATAAATTATTACAGGGCACCTCCAAATCAGTCAGATTACAGATCCCAGTTGTTCCTTGTTCATTTCATTTTATCCAAGATAGAGGCCGAGGGCCTCAAAGTTGTTGCAGGCAAGATGTTAAAATCCTGCACCTGGGGGAAACTATGAAGGGGAGTCAGGACTCCCTCAACAAGGTCTATGTGTATGAGAGTTGTCAGAGGAAGATTTGCAAAGTAGGGTTCCATTCCGCTGCAGAATGGTAGGAAGATGTTGCTGGGTTTATTCCAAAATAATTCCTTAAATGACAAAACTCTTGCTCTGTTTGGAGGGTCTTCTATTTCTGCTAATTATTTGACTCTGATAATAATTAAAATTCTGCTTATCCTGTGCCTCCTATTTCTGTGATTCATTGCTCACTGCTTCCCATTAGTGGTGAATGAGGAGAGAAGCTGTTCAGCAGAGTGAGAAATTTCTTGCCTGATAATTTTCTTTCTGTTAGCAGCTTCTCTTCTTATTCAATCCGCCCTACCAGTCTGGTAAATGACTGTAACACAATTTGTTGTAACAAATTGAAAATTTTCTCTAAATGGAGACCTAGATGTATAATTACCTTAAGGTTATTTATATATTCTATCAGTTTGTCATCTTAATGCTAATAATTGGTTGCTGGAGTATTTCTACAGCTTTGGGAAAACTCATCTGGTGGCCTAAACTAAAGAGAGGGGCTTAGTACTGGAGCCTCCAGCAACACCATGGCTGCTGAATTCCACAGGTGAGAAGTGTTTCTTATTAGTGATGAATGAGAGAAACTGCTAACAGAAGATTATCAGGTAAGAAATTTCTCATTCCTACTGCTATCACACAAGAACATTTTGTATGCCAGTATATATTAACGTTCAGGCACTCAATGTGCTGATGAGTGATATAAGAACAATGATATTTTTTTCTGTTCAGAATATTTTTGGTCGCAATCTTTTTGTTTTGGTAATATAGTTAACTTTATCATTATGAACTGATTAATTTTAGAACTACTTCTGTGGGAATCAAGCAAGACATTACCCAGCAAGAGATTGATGAGAGCAGAGTTTTCAAGGTTGTTCAAGGTTTGTATACTTAACACAATTTTATGTTTAATTTTTTGTTAGTGTCTTTGCTATTCATCTAAAAGAGCACTAACAAAGTTTTAGATAATTTCTTTTTTAAAGAAATAAACACACGCAAGATATTTGTTAGTACAATAATTATTACTACTGGCAACAGAGAAAAGGAATATATGTCTTTCAGTTTCTGTTTTAATGTATGTGTGTTCTTTGAGAATTTTCATTTTTTTTTGACAAAGGAAAAGGCCAGCACAAGCTCATGTGTAGATTAGTTACAAATGTAATGTGTAAAATGTTGCTTTCAGTCATGACATCGCATACGAAATAAATGTTAAGAACCCCATTCATGTGACACTGAATTTTAATATATTTTGCCCATTTGTCACTGATACAGCATTGAGAAAATAGCTTTATGTTGGGTAGCTCTTTTGGTAATTCTTAATACACTGGATGTGTTCTAGATTTCCATACATATTAAATATTTTGCTTACAAATAAAGATGTCAGTGCACATTTATTTGTGTTCACTGGAAGATTTAATTCATCTGTACACTGCAATTGATAGACTTTCGGAGAGAAGACTTTGCTGTTTCAGATTTACATAATTCTCTTCAAACAGGACTACATTAATGCAAAGTAGGAACCTTTAAGTTCACGCTGATGGGGTCCACATGGGGGATTTAGAGTGCAGCATTTTGGTGTGCACTGCTATTCACATCTCACATTCCAAACTGCAGGGCAGTGTTGAGAACCCTTATACTTCAAAAACAAGAGAACTTGGATGCATGGATGTGCTGTTTAACAAGCAGTGTGGTAAGTGGGAGTTTTTTGGAAAAACACCTTCAAAACATCTTCATGTAAACATTGTTTCCTTTATTTCTCCTGATGCTTAGGTATACTTAAAGAGAAGCTAAGTAAAAGGGGAGTTCATGTTGTAACAGGATTAGGAAAATACTTTCGAGAACTGGATCAGAAGAGAGATGGCGCTTTCTCTAAGGCAGTCTTTAAACAAGCTCTAACAGTATTTCATTTAGAAGTGCCTGAAAAGGTAAGTCTTGATGCAACTGTAATCAAGAGTGTGATTCCAAAGCGATTGTCTTCTAAAAGTTTATGGAGTCGCTACTTGCCTTCATTTAAATCTGCAGTTTGATAACTATATTTGCTGCTTTTTTGTGGTTTTCGGTACTTCTACTTTCAGTCCCATATGAAACCCTTTTAAAAAAGTAACAGTCAGGCCTTATTTAAATATCATAAAGAAGCAGAAAGGGCACAACCCAATTTTGTTTCTTTTGCAGGTCTCCTTTAAAATACTAACAATAAAAAAAAAATCCTGGGGCCTAATTGAGAGAGAGCTAGTATACTTCCAGTTGATAGGTAGGGTGGGAGAAACTTGCTTAAAAAAAGGTTGCTGACTGATTGGTAGCTTACGATTTCTGTATCCTTCACTGATAGTTTCTTTATTGCAGTCTAGACTATTCCATGTATTAGATTGGGTGGTAGAGTCCCATTGCCAAAATAGATTACTCCTGAGGGAATTCTGAGCTACTGTGTCTGTACATAATTAATGAGTCCTGCATATTTTTAATTTTTTGCGCAGAAAAAAGCGTCTGTGAAAATGTTGCTGCAGTTCTGCCTTTTTGCCCACCAAAGGGAGATGTGGTGCAAGAATAGCAGCAGGTCCCAGCAGAAAATAACTTCTTCAGTTCTGCCTTTTGTCCCCCAGAGGGCCCTGTGGTGATAGAACAAAGCAGCAGCTCCTCACCAGTGAGGGATGAGAAAGAGGCCCGCCTTCGTTGCAGCGGGCCAGGTCAGGAGACCGGCTATGGGGAGACAGACAGTGTGGGGTACTGCGGGGGTCAGACAGAGGCTTATAAGGGATAGTGAGGGAGGACAGACTGAGGCAGGGGCTGAATGGAAGTGGAGGCACAGTAGGGAGGGAGGCGCAGGGGCCACATGGTGATGGGGAGGGGTGCAGAGCTACATAGGGACAAGGGGTGACTGAGTTGGGGACAGACACATGGGGACAGGGGGTGGCTGACAGGGACACATAGGGACAGGGGGTGGCTGGGTGGGGGGCACAGAGCCACATGGGGTTGGGGAGGGTGTGCGGGGCCACATGGGGATGGGCAGAGTGGGTGTCTGAGTGGGGATGAGGGGCACATGGATGGGGGTGCAAGGACACATGGGGACAAAGGCAGATGTACCTGACTGAATGGGAGAGGCTGGGGTCAGCCAGGGTCTTCATGGGGGAAGCTCCCTAAAAATCCCTCCCCTGCCCCTCCAACTTGTTCCATACTTTTTCCTACCGACACCCAACAGCCCTTCAAGTTCACACTGAGGCTCCTTCCCAGCGATTTACTTCCCTCTCCCTCAGCTCCTCCATTACCCCTGACTCCCCCAAGCTTTGCACTGCTTCTGAGGGGTGTGGGAAATACAGTTTTGTATTATAGTTTAAATGAATTATTACTCAGAGTTCTGTATGAATATGCCCAGTAAGGAGTCTATTTGTCAAAAAAACATTTCATGAATCTGTTTTGTTGTCTGTATTGTTACAGATGTACTTGCTGACAGGTATTTTGAAATAAATGACCCAAAATAATTGAAACTGGGGTGATTATATTGTGTTGTTTTGACAAATAAAATATAAAAATTTTTGCAGAATTTTAAAATATTGTGCACAGAATTTTTAATTTTTGTTGCATACTTTTTTTGGGGGGGGGAGGGGCACAGAATTCCCCTAGGAGTAATAGATGTTGACAAACTGTTAGTTAAGGATCTCAGGAATTCTCTACTCTTACCATCCAGGAATGGCAGGGGTTAGTCATATGTGGTGTCTCTGATTGCCATTAGTGCTCCCATGAGCGTTGCTTGTGTTACTGTCCTGAATTCTTGGAAAGAGTATTGCTTCTGTTGCTGCTCTTGGCTGGTTTTGTTGACATTGAGGGGAGATGGATTTAAATTATCTTCTCTGTAAAATAAGATAATTTCTTGCAGCAGGAGGTGCTGGGTTCTGAGATTGAGTAAAGACAGTCTGGGTTTATCAAGTGGTTATTTAGTCCTGAAAAATTCTGTGGGGTATGATTTTGCTGCATCTCTGCTACAGGAGAAGTGGGATTTATTTGCCTCCTAAATAGCCGTGGCATAGGTTTTAAAGCTTTTATGGGTTCTCAGTAAACTTTGGGAATTTCAGAGGGTTTGATATCCTCCTAGAGCAGGGGTGGGCAAACTTTTTGGCCCAAAGGCCACATCTGGGTGGGGAAATTGTACATAGGGCCATGAATGTAGGAAGGGCCGGTGCAAGGATATTTTGTGCCCTAGGTGAAACTTGCACCTTCCCCCACCCTGCACATGGGATTTGCCCCTCAATGAACCAAATGAGCCTTTAAAGACCCCAGGGGCCAGCTGTGCCCAGGGGCTGCTCCCCAGACCAGGTTCCCTGCTCCCCACCTCCTCAACTCCCCTGGAGGGTGCACAGCTCCCCCATGAGCCTTCCCCTTCCCACCCCACCCCGGTGGCCCCCGCCCCGAGTCCACTCACTGGCTTTGCCGGGCTTGGGCCACTGTAGCAGCTCGGCAGGGAGGAGCCGCCTTCCAGAGGCACCGGAGAGCCAGAGCGTCCTGCTTGTGGTGGTGGCGAGCCCCAGCCATGGAGGAGCTGGCGCGGCGCAGGGGGGCAGCAGTCCTGGAAAGGTGGCCACGCCACTAGCGGGGAGCAGCCGCGCCCCCCCACCTCTCCTACCCAGGCTGCGGCCTAGCACCCCCTCCCCCCCCCCCGGGGCTCCTGCAGGCTGCAGCGGATGCATGCGCCCCCCTCGCCTAGGATTACCATATTTCAACAATCAAAAAAGAGGACGGGAGAGCCCCACCCACATCCACTCCCTCCCACTTCCCACCCCCTGACTGCCCCCCTCAGAACCCCCAACCCCCCATCCGCGCTCCTTGTCCCCTGACTGCCCCCCTAGGACCCTACCCCTTACCTGTCCCCTGACTGTCCCAACCCCTGTCCACACCCCCACCCCCAGACAGACCCCTGGGACTCCCACACCCCTTCCAACCACTCCCCGCCCCCTGACAGGACTCCCAGAACTCCTGACCCATCTAACCCTCCCCCTGCTCCCTGACTGCCCCCTGGCCCCGGGACTCCCCTTACCATGCCCATGCCAGTCAGACTCTGGCTCCACGTGGAGGCAAAACACGCTGCTGGGCTGCCGCAAGCATAGCCCCTCCCCTGCAGAGTGCTGAGGCTCACACCCCCGGGAGCCGCAGAACCCAAGTGCGGTGAAGGGGGGAGGTGGGGGGCGCATGGGGGCCAACGCCCGCATGTATCCGCTGCAGCCTGCAGGAGCCCCCAGTGGTGGGGGGGTACTGGGCTGTAGCCTGGCTAGGAGGGGGCGGGGGGGCGCAGCTGTCTTTGCAGGGCTGCTGCCCCCCTGTGCCGCATTGGCTCCTCCATGGCTGGGGCTCACCACCCCCGCAAGCCAAAGCTCTGGCTCTCCGGCGCCTACAAAAGGCGGCTCCTCCTTGCCGAGCCAGAGCACCGCTTTTTGGCCTCCCCAACCACTTGGCTCCCTAGGCAACTGCCTAGTTCACCTAGTGGTTGCACCGGCCCTGAATGTAGGGCTGGGGCAGGGGGTTGTGGTGTGGGAGGTGGTGCGGTGTGCAGGAAGGGGCTCAGGGCAAGGGGTGCGAAGTGCAGGAGGGGGCTCAGGGCAGGGGGTTGGAGTGCAAGAGAGGTGTGGCAGGGGGCTCAAGGCAGGGGGTTAGGAGACTCAGGGCAGAGGGTTGGGGTGCAGGAGGGGTTCAGGGTGCAGGCTCCAGCCTGGCGCTGCTTACCTTGAGCGGCTCTGGGGTGGTAGCTGTACGCAGTGGGGCTAAGGCAGGCTCCCTGTCTGCCCTGTCCCCGTGTCGCTCCCGGAAGTGGCCAGCATGTCCGGCAGTGGCTCCTGGGGATGGGGTGGGGCAGGTGGCTCTGCCGCGCACTGCCCTCGCCTGCGGGTACCACCCCCGAAGCTCCCATTGGCCACGGTTCCCCATTCCCGGCCAGTGGGAGCTGCAGGGAGCAGTGCCTGCAGGTGAGGGCAGCGCACAAAGCCCTCTGCTCCTTCCTCCCCCAGGAGCTGCAGGGACGTGGTGCCAGCCACTTCCAGGAGTGGCGTGGGGCCAGGGCAGGCAGGGAGCCTGCCTTAGCCCCGCTGCACCACGGGACTGGCAATCCCACAGGCTGGATTGAAAGCCCTGACAGGCTGGATCCGGCCCATGGACCGTAGTTTGCCCTCCCCTGTCCTAGAGGGTGGGATCAAGCCCTTAGTCCTTGCTTTAACTACCAATGGTCAGTCTGTCTTACATAATTGTTTGCATTTTGGTGAGTGCAGTTGCAGTCTTTCCTTAATAATGTGATTCGCTTATTAATTTGTAATAGAGTCTATTATATATGGAGCTGACTAGCTTATGTTCAGACAGGTCTTGTAAGACGTAACTCTGGAAAGTCACTCTTTTTAAATTGCAGGATTTTGAGTCTTTGTGGCTTATTCTTGATGACAACTGTAATGATGAAGTCGATTATGGGGAGTTCACTCGCGCCATTATTGGGGAAATGAATGAGTATCGAAAAGCATTTGTTAGAAAAGTAAGTTCATTTTAATTATTCTAAATATGGATATAACAATATAAATGAGAAAAATCTGAAATTGTTGAATGCCTGTTTTTGGTCAATAATATATTACAGTTTTTGATTTATTTTTTTTTGTTTAAGTTGTGTATCTGAGATTTAGGCATCTAAGAATGTCGTGCTCGTTTGTTAAACTAATCGAAATATAGATTTAAAGGGCTGCGTTTGCTTTGCTTGTGTGGAACTACTCAGTTTTGATTTCTGCAACTGGCACCAAAAAATTTCCATTATTTCATGAGTTATTAGCGTACTCTCTATACTTACCCACTCTTACAGTGCGGTCTAGTGGATAGGTCACTGGACTGGGACTCAGAAGAGCTACCTTTCATTCCCGGTTCTGCCATAATCCTGTTGGTTGATTTTGGGCAAGTCACGTCAGCTGTGTGCCTCAATTTCCCCTTCCATCAAATGGGGATAATGGCACTGACCTCTTTTATAAACCATTTGAGATCTACAATTGAAAAGCACAGTGTCAGCGCAAGATATCACTTTTATTTATTTAAAGTACCATTTTGTGAGATGGTGCATGTATGAAAACCGGATAGATGAAGTGATTGGTAATGTAATTTGTGGAGCCTTTCATTTTCTAGGACCCTTGTTAGAATCCACCCCATATTGTAGTGACTGGAAGTTGTTAAATACTGAGAACAATGCCCTGCTTTTTGGTATCTTTATTCCTAGAGGACCTGGTTTTCCTAGTCTTGAGTCCCACACTGTGTGAGTAATGCCACTGAAATAAAGATTGAATTACTAGTGCTAGTAGTAAAGTATCAAGGGGTAGCCATGTTAGTCTGTATCCACAAAAACAACAAGGAGTCTGGTGGTACCTTAAAGACAAACAGATTTAGTTGGGCATAAGCTTTCGTGGGTAAAACACCACTTCTTCAGATGCAGAAGTGTCAATGCAATACGGTTACTGGAAATTTAACTGAGTTCTTTTTCTGCCCCATATAACTAGTTGTCAATTAAGAACTGATTACAGAATCTTTTACTGTTGTTGCAAAAGGCAGAGACAATACAGCTTGATTTCAGATCCTAGGTTGAATCTGTAGTATTAGTGGGGAAAAAAAGATGTTTAAATTTTATATAGAAGTCATTGAGAAAAAATAACTATGGAATCCCACAATGTTTTGAGTCAGTTTTCTGACTAAATTGCAGGCTGAGATTGGTCATGTAAAATATGTAAGTATTTCAGTGTAAGTGCAAATCTGTTATATTGGACATAAAAATATCTGATGTAATTAAATACATTCATGTAATAATTTCTGCTAACTTCTGTACCTCATTTCCTTTTTATCTTTGCTTAGGCTTATATGAAACTTGATTTCAACAAAACTGGCAGTGTACCTATGGTAGATATCAGAAAGTGTTATTGTGCCAAGAAACACTCTCGAGTGTTATCAGGTAATTCATGTAAAAAGAAATATTTTAATTAGTTAACTGATCTTACTTGTTGGCAGAGATACAGTACCTGTGAATTGTTGCTGCTATTATAAGCTGTGTTTCCTAGTGGCTTGGACTTGAGGTTGTTAATTAGAATTATTTTGTCCTCTGGTCAAAACACCTAGACAAACACCGGTTAGGAAAGCTCTAGTTACTACTTAGTCCTGCCTTGAATGCAGGGGAGTGGACTAGATAATCTATTGAGGTCCCTATGAGTCCTACACTTCTGTGATCCTCTGGTCACCTGTAATTTGTCTGTCGTATTAGATCTGACCAGGGAATTATAGACCATCAGCCTAACTTCAATACCTGGATAGATACTGGACCAAATTGTTAAACAATCAGAGTATAAGCACCCACCAGGTAATAGGATTTTAAGAAATAGCATGGATTTGGTAAAAAAATCATGCCAAACCAACCTAATTTCCTTCTTTGACAGGGTTATTGGCACAGGAGATGAGGAAGAAGTAGGCATGGTGTATCTTGATTTTAGTAAAGTTTTGATACAGTCCCACATGAATTCTCATAAGCAAACTAGGGAAATCTGGTCTATATGAAATTACTAAAAGTGGGTACACAATTAGTTGAAAGACCGTACTCAAAGAATAGTTATCAATGGTTTACTGTCGAACTGGGAAAGGTGTATCTAGTGGGATCCTGCAAGGTTCAGTCTTGGTTCCGAAACTATTTGATATTTCCATTAATGACTTGGAGTGGAGAGGATGCTTATAAAGTTTGTGGGTGACACTAAGCTGGGAGGTGTTGCAAGCACTTTGGAGAACAGAATTAGAATTCAAAATGACCTTGACAAATTGAAGAATTAGTCTGAAATCAGTAAGATGAAATTCAGTACATTTAAGAAGGGAAAAATCAAATGCACAACTATAAAATGGGGAATAACTGGTAGGTGCTAATACTGCTGAAAATGATCTAATGGTTATAGTGGATCATAAATTAAATGAGTCAACAATGTGATGCAGTTGTGAAGAGGCTTATACATTCTGGGGTGTATTAACAGGAGTGTCCTATTGAGTTATGGGAGGTAATTGTCCTACTCTGCTTGGTACTAATGAGACCTCAATGGGAGTACTGTGTCCCGTTCTGGGCGTCACAATTTAAGAAAGACGTGGACACATTGGAGAGAGTTTGAAGCCATGATAGATCAAAATGCACTACGGATAGTGCAAAGCAGCAGGATCCACAGGGGCACTTAGTGCATGGTAGGCTTGTGGGCAGTAGATTTATATCCTGGCTTGCTGTGCACTGAATTGCCGCAGAGACCAGCTCTAAACGTATCCAGGATTGAAGCTACCTTCTGAGTAAACAATTAATATTTTTCTGGGGTATGGAGTTCACTAATCCGTTTATAATTTGAAATATTTTTACAGTGTGTAGCCCATTTTCTTTTCAGGGCTATAAAACAGAATTTACGAGGTTTAAATCTCATGTTGAAGAAAAAGGACTTTATATCATAGAAGAAATCCAATTTCAAGAACACACTTCCATAGAATAAATTAATATTGGATTATTTTTATCAGTAATATTTCCTAATTCCTTGAAATATTTTGTGTAGTTTATAAGACTAGCATAGTCCATCTATCTCTAGATTGTATCTAAAAACTCAGAATAAACTCCAGCCCTCGCAAAAATCAGTGGGTTTTCTATTTGTTTTTTGTCAATAACTGAGTTGTTTCCAAAATGCATAAAGCCTGGAGCATTCCCATATATTGAAGTTATTCTGTTGCCCCCTGTCATAGCACTGTTGAGTAGAATCACTCAGTCCCCTTTATGGAAGAGACAGGAAATTTTCCAAGGGATTGCTTTAGGACTTCATAGAATAGAATACATTCAAGCTGCATGAAAAAAATATTTCAACATTTGAGGAACTTCAAGCCTGTTAATTCCAAAAGAAGTGTTCAAACAAGTGTGTTCAAATTATTTCATGGTTCTAAAAAACTGGATGTATTAAAAAGGGAACTATCTAATAGCAGTCGGGAAGTACACAGCATTGGTAAGATTGCTGCTGGAAAACTGTCTAGTTCAGATGTCCACACTTCAAAAAAGGTGTGAAGATTCTGGAGAGAGTTCAAAAGAGGGCCACAAAAATGACTTAAGGACTGGAAAACAAGCCTTACAATGAAAGGCTTAAGGAGCTCAACATATATATCTTATTGAGAAGATTGAGAGGTGACTTGATCACTGTGTATAAGAGAGACTATATGATAGTGTGGGCTTTTCAACCTTGCTGACAAAGGCATAGCAAGATCCAGTGTTTGGAAGCTGAAGTTAAAAATTCAACCTTGAAATATGAGGCAGTTTTCTAGCAGTGAGGGTATTTACACATTGGAAGAGCTTACTTGTGTGGAAGTGTGAGTGGTGGAATTCACCATTGCTTGGACTGTTTAAAACCAGTTTAGAGATCTTTCTAAAACTTATGCCTTAATCCAGCTTTTGGGACAAATTCTGTGGCGTGTGTATGCACAGTTTGGATGATCATATGGGTGGTCCCTTCTGCCTCTGAAATCTGTGTATTTTCCTCTTTATCCACTTCCTTTATGGGCTGTGGGGAGAACAAGATTGCCTGCATTGCCCTCATCATGCTCATAACAGTGGCAGCTATGCACTAAGATAATAACTAATCAAATCTTATGCTTCAGGGCTTCAGCTGGTTGCCTGCAGGGGTTCGGAAGCAATGCTTTTCTCTGAAGCACAATTGGCCAGATGTATTCTGGTTTTTTTTTCACTTTCCTCTGAAGCAATAGTGATTGGCCACAGCTGGAGATGTGACAGCAGATGTGGTGGAACAGTGCTCTGAGATGATAGAAAGAATCCTCTTTCTTAAATGCCTGGCTGGTGTGTCTTGTTCACATGCTCAGGATGATGAAACTCCTAACCAGATTTGGAAGTAATTTTCCTCCAAGTCAGACTGGCAGTGACCTTGGGTTTGTTTTTTGTCTTCCTCTACTGCAGTGGTTCTCAAAGCCGGTCCGCCGCTTGTTCAGGGAAAGCCCCTGGCGGGCCGGACTGGTTTGTTTACCTGCCGTGTCTGCAGGTTCGGCCGATCGTGGCTCCCACTGTCCGCGATTCGCCGCTCCAGGCCAATGGGGGCTGCGGGAAGCGGCGCGGGCCAAGTGACGTGCTGGTCGCCCTTCTCGCAGCCCTCATTGGCCTGAAGCGGCGACCCGTGGCCAATGGGAGCCACGATCGGCCGAACCTGCAGACACGGCAGGTAGACAAACCGGTCCGGCCCGCCAGGGGCTTTCCCTGAAGAAGCGGTGGACCGGCTTTGAGAACCACTGCTCTACAGCAAGGGATGTTAATTGCCTAGTAGGGTCATCTAGGCCTATCTCACCTAAGCAGTTCCTTTCCATTGCAGAAACCTTGGGTGGCTGCAGATTTCAGGATGGAAATACATTTTTTTTCTGCAGAAGCCTGTTGGTGGTTCCCTATGGGGAGGTTATCAGGAACAGATCCTGCAAGGGGCTCTCCTAAGTTAGAAAGTGTCCTGGGGGAAAGTGAAGCATGCCAGAGTTTACAGTAATGGGGACAGATTCTGCACAATTTAGGGGTCCAGGAGCCTGAAGTAGAGGGAGGGTCTGAGCCTCTCATATACATTCAGTTCGCCACCTGGTGTGGCAGGTTGATACACCTAAAACTAAGAGGAAAAGAACCACTCTGAAACACCTGCTGGAAGAGAAGGTGAGCCCCGCGTGAAGGCTAAAGGAATAGCTAGCCCAAGGAAGGAGGTGGCATCTTTGGAGAGAGGACTATTACTTAAGTATAATTCTTAGTTTTTGAGATACACTTCAGTGGGCTGCCACCCATTTGCTCTCCTATAGAGTAATTTCTACTATTCAGCTTGCATACTGGGGTATTTTTCCATTTAACATGATTTATTGTTGGAGTATTTTTCCTTCCTTCTCCTAAAAGGAACTAACCAAGGAAAGCTATGGGACAGTATTGGCATTGAACAGGTATCATGATAGATGTCTTATAAGATTCTCTAACTGCTAAGAACTCTGTAGTTAGGGGAATTACTGACTGGCCTCATGCTTAGACCAGGGACTCTCAGGGTGAAATCCTGGCTCCACTGAAATCATTGAAATTTCACTTCGGAGGTGGTGATCCATTCAGATTGTATCTTCAGAATTACAAATATGTTACGTCTTTTCTATGCTAAAAGTAATTTGGGATGTAATCTTGATCAAGAAGAAATCACTTTGTGTGTTATAATCCAAAAACTCATTTAGAATGCAAACTTTATTTCCTAAGCTGTTTCTAGAGCTCTGAATTTGTATTGCACTAAAACACATTCACTTAATCACAAAGATTAACCTTTCAGTAATTTAGAAATGTGCTACATACTGCATCATTCTGTTTTGGAGTCCTTTGAAGAAGCCTCTGATCTCACTCTCCATTTAAATCTGTTTTGGACTGATGTACTGAAGAGGTGGTGGTGATAAATGTGATGAGATGTCCAATGTTATGAAGATGAGACAGTTCTAGTAGCCTAAATCAAGTGAAAACAAATCTCCACTATTCAGATTGCATTACCCATGTATAGTTAACTAAATTCTGGTTAAAAGTAAAGACAGCAGTCATTTCTTTGGACAAATACATTTTAAAATCAAAATTTTGTAGTTTGCTAAAGGAAAAAAACTTCACGGACACAATTTAAAAAGTTTTTTTCTGTAACTATATGATATGCTTTATATTGAGTGTTCCTGAGAATGTGTTTAATGGCAAGTAATATTTTAACAGGTGATGCCACAGAGGAAGAAATTAAATCTTCATTTCTAGAAACACTAGAGGATGCCTGCAGCAATTCTGGTGAAGTGTCATATTGTGAGTTTGAAGATTACTATGAAGGATTAAGTATTGGAATCATGAATGATGAAGATTTTGTTAATATTTTAAGGAATGCTTGGGGAATTTAGAACTGAAGAATATGTAGAATGTCAAAAAAAAAAACCCCACTCCAAATGAGGAGTAAATTAAGTGAGGATTTATTTTTGATATGAGTTACTTTTTGAATGAATGTTTCAAATTTGTTTTAATAGTCTGAAAATATTTGAGAGTAAATTTTCAGAATGGTATATGTTATACATAAAGCTCCCTTGAATATTTCTTTTATCTACATTTTGTATTTTATTAAACTGTAAATTTTTTAATAGCTTTGTGCATTTCCATTTGGCAGCAGGATCACTTGTCTCATTAAAATACTGTAGTTTATTTTAAAAACAGTAATCTAGCATATAAACATAGGTGAAAGGATACATGCAAGAGAAAACTTACTGTGCATCATAAGTACCCGTTGTATGTTGTATTGTTGAGAAGCTTTAGATTTGACTATATATGTTATATATGAACACAGTGTTTTTTCTCTAAAATGTGTTGCTCATAAAAGAGGACGTTTGTTTTATGAAATGCGTAGGGCCAGATTCTGCTTGGCTCTTATGTTGATGAGAAGGATGCAAGTCATCCCTCTTATCTCCCCCGAGTTGGGGAGAGATGCACAATACTAAAAATGCATAGAAAATTAAGAACGGTGCATACCTTCTTTTAATGTTCTAATTTTCAGAGCAAAATACAGCTTGTTCTGAATATATTTACTGATCTTCATCAGACATAGTAGATTGAACCACAGATTCTCCAAAGATTTTAAAGAGATGCTTTTGACTAGAGTTTGGATATACTGTGCATATAGGTTGGAGAAATGTGTTCCAGGGCCTGTAATGTACTTCAGGCCTTACAACTTTTTGCTGAATTGTTTTTTCAAGCAAATAATAGATTTTCTCTTTCTAGATTGTGACTTGCATACATTCTGCTGCTATGATCGTTATTTTTGGTGGAACCTTAATGGTAAACTCCTTAGTCCAAACTGATAGGTTAAAAAAAAAGAAAAACCTTTCTAAGAAAGCAACTAAAAAATTACAACTAAAAAAAGTAAATTTCTAGTCCACACCCCGCTCAAATTTTTCTTACTACTGTAAATGTTTAATCAGTTGTGCCTTTTAATAAAATATATTTTGTGAATCCTGAAAGATTCATTGTATTAAGAAATGGAAAATGCCTTATTGATTTTTTTCTAATTATATTTCATAATAGTCTTGGTGAAAGATATCTTTAACACTAGGGCCAATTTGGAATCAGACTATATATGTTCAGTCTTGTGCTGTTAAAATGTAGTTTGCTTTGTACCTGTCTGATTGCATTTTGATTTATGATCTGTCTTGTGTTCCGTGGACAACACAAGTTTCTTCTGTCAGACAAAACTTGTTGCTCACAGGAGTTTGAGGACGACCTTGAGATTTGTTGGACTTTGGTCAATCTCTTTGTCAGGCTGGTTTATTCTATCTATATAACCTTTTCCTTTGCCTATTTTTTTAACTCATGCCCCCTTGCTGTCTGATTGTTAGTTTCTTGTAGCCCCTGCTCATTTTGAATCCTTGCTCATTTTTAACATCTCTTCCTGCTGTATTTACTATTTTTATGTTTAACTTTCCGTTTTTATATTTTAATGTTCTGTTTCTGATTTTTGTTTATTGTAACCATTTCCTATTTAACCATGTCTTATGTAGCTTATGTTTACCTCTTAACTCTTATGTAATTGTCACTCACTCCCTTTATTTCCCCTCCCTAATAAAGATGTCCCTTTTCCTTTCACATTACCCATTGTCATTCTGTGATAATTTTCCCATCAATTCAGCTCCAAGTGAAGGTTTATCTCTGTTCTTTTGGTCCACCATAAACCTGTATCCATGCCTGCTATTAAAGAAAGAGAAGTTCCATGAATGCTTACCCTGATGTCATTCCTCTGGGGGTTGATAAAATGTACACTTCTCCACTCCTGCTGGAATCTAACCTCCCTGGAGAGATTCTGTAGACTACCTGGGATGAAATTGTTGGTGCTGGGGAGAAGAGATGGACCTGATTCCCCTGCTGGGTGTCATGTATATCTGTCCTAGAGGTTTTACAGGAAAGCACTTGTTTATGTGCTAAAAAACACATGCATCAAAATGCTATTTATACTGATCTTTTAAACACATCATCTGTCCCATTAAACTCATTGACTTCATTGGAGTTAACAGCAGAGATGTGTTCAATCCACTGCTTGTGTATGTGTGTCAGTGATTTGGGAACTAAATATGGGTCTACAGCTTTAAGGTAGCAAACCCAAAATGTTCTTCCTGGTAAACAGCAAAATGCTAGAAGGAAATATGGAAATTTAATATCAGCTAGCTCATAGAAAGAAACTATTTCTCAGACCGTGATTCCTATTTACCTAATTTCACCAAATTGCTAAAACATGCTGGGTCAGCCTTTGCATGTAGATTACAGAATACATTGGCAAAATTGTCTTCTCACGTTAAAAATATGGGGGAATATTTTGCGAGAAAATCTCCATGATGATGGCTTCTCTCATCATCCTGTGCCCGCATGGGAAGGGCAGGAATAGTCCCCAGAAAGCTGCCCCCCTGCTTGATGAATTCCTGGCATGACAACTATCTGTACAGAAGCCCTATGGCTCATGTCCCTTGCAATTTATGTCTTTGTCTTGCTCTTGTCAGTGTCTGTTCTTTGTCACATAAATAAAGTTGAACATAAGTCTGTAGTTGTTTTGCTCACATTTTTTTTCTTTAGATCCTGAAGGTACATTCTCCTCGACCGTCATCCACAATAAATACTAAGGGCTAGATTTTTAAAAAGTATTTAGGCACCTAGTAGAATTTTCAAAAGTGCCAAGGTGCTTAAGAGTTAGGTACTTTGGCACTTTTGAAAATCTCATTCGGTGCCTATTTGAATTTTTAGGTGCCTAAATACTTCTAAAATGTGGCTCCAAGACACTGGAGATTCACATCTCCAATCAAATGATTAAGTTCTGAGGCTGAAAGACTCAAGACTAATGTTTCATGCTAATGTGGTGTTTTCCAAAAATTCTATTTTGTACAACAAAGCTGGTAGCCTCTATCCTCCAATTAAATGAGAACTCCAACTTGTGAATCTTTTTGCCCTTTTTCTTTTTTTAGTCTCTTCTCAAATGTCCCAGTGTTTTACTTGGGTGTATCCTGACTTCTTCCGTTATTATTTACTTGAAAGGTAACGTGGTTAAACTGCATCTCTTGTTGCTACCAAAGTTTTGTACCATTAAAACTTCTTGGCGGTATACTTGTGAGAAATCTGGGATTCCCAATGTCTGCCTCAAAATACATTTCAAACATATCTAGTAGATCCATGTTTGATGTTCTTGGCATTGCCTAAATGTTCATAAATAGCCGGTGCCCTCAGTATTGGTATTCCCATTCAGTAAAGCTATTTAGCTGTATCTGTAAGGCAAGTTCTTTGCTGCAACACAGAGCTCAACAAAACAAATCATCTTCAAGGCTGCTCTAGCTTATGCTGATTGCTAAAGGCCCTAGGAGCTGTTTATAGCTGAGGATATCCAGAGTGCAGTATGCTATAGATATGTCCTGTCCCTCTCCTTGCACTCACCACCAGGAGGATGGTGTAGAGATAAGTGAATGAATCTGTTTGACTCAAATGACTATTTCACTTGTGGCGACTCTGGCCACTTAATTGAATGAATGTGCATTGATGAGTATGTTTCCCTCTAGTCTAAGGGCTGCAGTGGTAATTGAAATCTTGTGTGGTATCTAATAAAAACCACACAAACACACACAATATCCTCTCCTCCACCTCTGTCATTAAATGGAATGGTGGCATCCTGAACCGGAAATGAGAGCTCTGATAATGAAACCTTAGGAAGCACCAGTGGGATAGCTGTATCAATCTGTCAGATGCACAGATATGAAATAGCCCTTGTAAGAATTGATGCCAGGGATTCCATGTCAAAGCTTGATAGTGTCCTGAATTCTTTTGGTAGTTCAGGTCCAGGCCTATTCTTTTGGGACAAGAAAATGGGACAAGCGAAAATACATGTTTAAAAGAATTGTGCACCTTCCACACACACACACACTCCCCCCAGTCTAAAGGAGGGGCACAGGACTGATTACCATGGCATCATGTTTTAAGTTCCTGGGCAGAGGTGATAAACTTGGGGCTGAGGGGTTGTAGAAGAGGAGAGAACAGGAGGCCAAATCCTCTCCCAAGTGTATCCCTTCTTGAAGAGCTCAGTATCCAGCGATCTTTCTTCCAGGAAAAAATAAAGCCTGCCCTCAGTCTTGTTAACATGAATGCAGGCATGGGATTTTGTAGCTATGTGTTGGATTTTATGGAGGAGAAGGATTGGTTGGATTTTCTAATTCTATTTAAGTTCTCATGCCAGGCCTGTCACTGTGGTATCTGAATGTTCTGTTGTCAGCCTTTTTTTTTTTTTTTTTTCCCTCTGTCTCGGCCAGAGTCCCTATCCATGGTAGAGGATGAATCTCTTTCCCTGTCTTTGGCTATAGGCTTGAAAAGAAAGTCTTGGCTTGTACATTTTTTTTCCTGTCCTTTCTGAGGTGGCAAGGACTTGTTACTTAATCTAATGAAAGGACAAACTTTGTCCAAAGGCTCAACAAGGTTTGTACCCCCATCACCCATTTTGCAACTTTAGAGATAGAGATAACTACCAGCTTTCCAAATTCTCAGAGTGAGAGACTGAATTCACAGGAAATTATGTTGCCGTATCAAATGAGGCACCTGCCCTGAACAAAAAGGCCAGGAATGTTTTCCTCAGGACTAGTTTGATTTGTTTATCCCTTGAATTTTCCAGACCATTTGCTCAGGTGGTGACTGCTTCAGAAGAAAGTGTGGCAAAAAGGTGCCTACATGTGTGGAGTGGTTATAGAGTTCCTGGTCCTCCACACTGAGAGGACCAGGATATGTTGAGCAGGGAGCTTAATAAACATAGGAATTTTCTGGCTAGGGAGTTCTCTAGTGTCAGGGACCAGGGCATAGGCATTCTGGCCTAGTGATTACTGCTGGGCTGGCATCACAGAGTCAAGGGGCAACCACGAGGGGGTGATTGGCAAGCAGGGATCAGAATAGTTGTGAGAGCCTACATCAGTAGGTAAGAGTCAGGGTCAGCGTCTGACCTGGATCAGAGCCCAGAAGTAACTATCAGGCTGGAGTCAGAAACCAAAGATCTGAGAACAAGGCAAAACAAGATGAGATCTAGAGCTGCAGCAAGCCAGATGTCTGAGTGGTTGCTCAGATAACTTCTTTCAGTACTCTCCAGGGTTAAATAGTAAGCATGGGCCCATCATTCTGGCCCCTTTGGTGCCTATTTGCCACAGTGGTCCTTAGATATGGCTCTTCATGGCCTCCTGGTGGTGATGTGAGAATGCCAGCTGTCCCATGTGCCACAAACCCAGGTTCCAGTCCCCACAGATCCTTATATCTAGTTGCTGCTTAAGGCATGGCTCTTTATGTTTGTCTTCACACTATGTGGTGTCAAAAGTGAGTGTATCCTTTGTAAAGAAGGATGGAAGGAGGGGGAAAAAAGAGATCCCCAGCGTGGTGAGTAAGTGAGGAAAGTGGAAAATCAGGCGGAGACCTGTGAAAGCTGCAGCAGAAAGGTGGCAGAGCCCTGTCTCACTGCAGTAATGGAACCCATAGCACAAATGGCTGTTACAGAAGTTTAATTTTGGCACTTAGGAGCTGGCCTTGGTGGATCCATAAATTCGAGCGATTCTGGATTGCTTCTGCTTAAACAGAGAAAGTACAAAAATAGCAGGGAAATGTCCTCATATTTGCCATGGCTGATGCCGATATCCTGTACCCTACCTGTCACTGATGAGGAAAAGAAAGAATACTCCAAAGTGAAAGAGGCTTTTGATGCCCATTTCAAAAGTAGACAATATTATATACGAAAGGGCCAAATTTAATAGGAAGTGCCAGGAACAAGGGGGAAATATCTGAGACTTTCATTACTGCAGTTCATAGTCTTAATAAACATTGCAAATAAGAATGTTAAAAGAAGAAAGAAAGATACCAGCACCACTCCTGTCTGAGACACAAGTTTATCAGCACAGTTTCGGTTAGACCCAGATCTCACACTAGCAAAAGCTATAGCTGAAGTGAGAATGCAAGAAACCATAAAGGAACAGCAATCTGACTTACATGCCAGCAGCATAGGGAAGACTGCATCAGACAATATTGATACAGTAAAGAGAAAAGACACAAATATGAAAAGACCAGTGAGGCCAAATTTACAACATAAGAACAGTGCACAGAGAATGGGAGAGCAAAGAACCTTAATAGGAGAGAAAAGCTCTGGAAAATATGGCAAGACACCACCACCACTGGCAACAATGCAAAAAGAGACCAGATGTAGAAGATGCCACAAAATGGGATATTTTGCAGCAGCATGCAGGTCACCAAGAGAAGTTGAAACAATCCAAGAGGGAGTGTTATCCTATGACAGTGAGTCCATAGGGACTATGTCCTCAATAGAACAGACAACACCTTGGTACACAAGCATGAATCTCAACAATTGAAACTGTAAATTTTAAATTGACATTGAGGCATCAGAACATTTCCAAAAGAGAATCTCTCAGATTGTGTCAGATTTGGCTAGCAGATTTGGTATATGGCAGAGAGAAAAATGAACATGATGAGAGACTACATGCAGTTTTAAGACGTTTCCAACAACCAGCCTAAACTCATTTTGGGAAATTCTTATCAAATTTAGCTCATGTAACAAAACCCTTAAGAGATCTCCTTTAATGATCAACATAGGTGCATCTGGGGTAGCCTGCAACAGAACACTTTTAATAAAATAAAAGAACTACTGACCTCCACCTGTTTTGACACAAATATTTGGCACAAAATTTGGTAAACTATTCAACCACAGTAACAACAGACGCATCTTCCTATGGGTTAAGAGCAGTTCACACACAAGACTGGACAGAAGGCAACCACAGACCTGTTGAATTCACCTCAAGAAGCTTCACAGAATCCAAACAGTGGGTCTGCTCAAGTGGAACAGGAAACTCTAGCAGTCACTTAAGCACAGATGAGCCATTCACAGGCCCATCTGTTTGGCTTGAATTTTAACATAGACAGACCATTAATGGCATTATTGAGTTCAAAGCCACTGGATGACCTTCCACCTATGATTCAAAGATTTCAACTGTGGCTGATGCAGTTTTCTTTCAATTTTGAACATATCCCAGGGAAAGCACTCATAGCCACAGACATCCTATCTAAAGTCCCAGTTGAGCAGCCACCAACGGAAGAAGAAAAGGCTTTAGAGACAAAGTCTATGTTGACCTTGTTCTGGTGGCAATTCGTATCTGCCAGCTAACTTCAGCAAGTTGGAGATAAGCACTTTTGATGGGAGCTTCTGCACCTGCTGCCTGATGGAGGCAGAACTCCTAAGGCCTTCCTCAGCCTGCTATTTCTCTGACTTCATCAGTCTACATCTCGACAACTGTCCCCATTTTGGCACAGGAGACATGTTAGGATTGGCAGATACGCTGAAAAGAGCTAACAGCAGTTTCACTTTTCTGGGGTTTGAGAGACTTTCTCCTCAACTTTTTCCCTCCAGTTCTGTTCAGTGATGTTTCTCATCTCTGTAGTTGGGCTTTGAGTTGGACTGAAACTAGTTAATTTAGGTTCAAAACTATAAACCCGGGACATTTCTATTCTTCCCTGAAAAAGCTTGAGTTCACTCCCCTTACCTTTTTGCTGTTCTCTGTTTTGGGGAAAAACACTAGCCAATCCCTCCATTCCCCTCAACCTCTGATATCCTTTTTGGGAGGAGAGGGGATTTGGCCTGTTCCCCATGTCCTCTGCCTTTGAGAATTTTGGCTAAGAGGCCAATTCCTCTTAGGAAACTGACACTTCACTGTGATACCACAGACTGCACCACACATAGACTACGGAAACCCCAGGCCATTACAGAAGAATATGAATTAAAACAAGTGCAAGCAAGAAAAACCGGCTGAGACACATATACAGTAGCAATATATCCTTTTGTTACGACCTCTGTTAATTAAGTGAATTTTAATGCTTTCTATAACTCACTCTAATTTTGGGATCATATTATTTTTCTTGACACAAATTAAATCCTGCAATTAAGCTGATAAAATGATTTTTTGCTTATAAAGTCATTTCCTTTGATGACAGTGTTTGCACTGGTGGTGACATTGACTGCAGGTGGCATTCATGAATTCTGCAATTGTTTCTGCTTTTTAGGCTAGTTAGAAATTATTGGATCCCACCTCTTCCTCCTCAATCTTTCAGGACCAAATGGAATAGCAACTGAGATTTGGAAGCTTGAAGCTTAAAGTGC
This sequence comes from Natator depressus, assembly GCF_965152275.1. Taxonomy (NCBI): domain Eukaryota; kingdom Metazoa; phylum Chordata; order Testudines; family Cheloniidae; genus Natator; species Natator depressus. The sequence goes on from NC_134234.1 coordinate 279,595,403, forward strand.
TGACCTAGCATGGCAGGACTTCATCCAGTGTTCTCAGGATAAGAGGATTTAAGGTACTTGAATGTCAAGCCAATGCTCCAATTTCACTCTTTTTATAATAGCATGTTGGAAAGGGCTGATAAAGCAAGACAGTTTATACCAAATTATATTATGATACTGTGCTTTTCATGGGTTTAATAGACTTAAGGGACAGGGGACTATTAGTGTTACATAGTTTCAAAGTGACCTTAGGGAAATAAGCACAGAGTGAAGTTTTGGATTTTAAAAATAAAATAAAAACCACTGGAAACAGATCTTCCTATGCTGGCAATTGGCTTTCCACCCCTTTAGTGGATTTCCACTTTCATCTCTGTGCCTTTTTTCCATACTGCCTGTATTCCTGGTGCCCTCTCTTAGCCCGTTCTGCTGTGCTTCCTCCCTTTTCTTCTCCAAAGCTAACTTCTTCCATAAAAACTAGGAAGTCTAGGCCTTCCCTCAGAAAATGTTATCAAAATCATAAAAACACAGAACAAACAAAAATAACTTGTAGGGATGAGTGGGTGGGAGGCCTGATAAAACCACTGCTCATTCACTTACTGATTGTTGCTTCCCATTGCTTGGCTCTGATCCATGTACCACTGAAGTCAGTAGACTCATTGACTTCAGTGGGAGATGAATCAGGACCTTTGTCTCTGTGCTTTGGGCTAGATTGGCCCCAGTAGTGCACAGGTTCACTGAGTGATGATAGAGGGAGATTGCAAAGAGTGCCCCATTGCACACACTTCACAAGGGTCAGGAACAACCCAAGACCTTGTGTTCCAGGTTGCTTCTTGCTCTAGGAGCCAAAATCTCCCCAAATGGGGCAGGGAGGAAGTGTGAGATAGCTTTATTCTTCTCCCGCTCAATAGCCAGTAGATCTGATCAGCGACGATGAAGGGAATACACAGCAGCAATGGTGCAGCGTGCACACTCTCTGCACGTCAGTTGGCACAGTTTCACTCTCTTGGATGGTGTGGCTCTGCACTGCCACACAACACAGGGTAGTTTTCAAAGTACAAACTTTGGCCTTTTTTGTTCAGGTTATAGGCTTCGTGTTTCTACTTGTTTGTAAAATACCTAGCACACTTTTAGAACTATATGAATGAATAATAATCTGGTTTTGGAAACCCCAAAAGAAGGCTCAAGAATACTCTACTTTAATCCACTTTAACCGTGATCAAGCATATTTTATTTATAGGGCAAAATATGGGACAGTAAGTTCAAAGAAACCCATATTGTTAATGTATTGTACTGGATACTAAATGCAATTTGTGTTATGGTAAAGTAGACCCAATTAAAAGAAAGTGTTTAAAAACGCTGCACCAAAATGTAATTAACAGGCAGGTTCTTTTATTGGGCATTATATTTGAACATGTCTGTTTTTATGGAAGAAGTTAATTTGGTATATAATATATTTGTTCAACAGACTGGTTTTATCAGATTGATTTTCTATCATATTTTGTTTTTGATACATTTGATGGCATATGAACGATATTTTCTCCTTTCCTCACTGAATCATATTTCTATGGAATTTTAATGTATTATGTCCTATTACTCCATGATATGGTAGAAAGGCACATAAGCCACCTCCACTTAAAAGTTACCTATAGTTCTCAAAGTATGGGGCATTCCATACTGTTGCAGAATCATGTCATTCTAATAAAAAAAAAACACCAAACATTGAGAAATCTGACTTCTCCTACTCTGCTTTCAAAATGCAGGATTTTTATTATTTCTTGCTGCTCTATTTTTTTCCTGCTTTGACTTTAATGAGGCTCTCTGTAGGATGGAGAGCTTCAAGAGTTCTTATTCAATAAGAGACAGCGAGAAAGCACTTATTACAAAATGGAGATTTTCTTCCAACTCTCTGTTATACTTTAAATCACTGATGGTTCCCGTCCCCCACATACTTTTCCCCACAATGAATTAATATCCTATAATAATACTCCAAATTACATAGCACCTTTCATCTAGAAGGAGCAGCATACAAGGTGCTTTACACACTAGTAAGGTTCATGAACTCATTCATATTTCTTTTTGGTTTAATTCCATTTCTCTCATCAAAATAAAAGGAATTTTAAAAGAGGTCGTTTCATTCATTCCTAATAATTATGAACATGAACATTTCTGCATTCCTTTTTACTTTACAGTCTTTTGATAACTTCTTATACTGACTTGCACTCTTAGATTGTACAGAATATTTGATTGCAATAGGTAATCTAGACCATGGATTCATAAGGCATACCTATGAACAGCTGACACATGGAAGTAAAAAGTTATGAGTTCAAAAAACAAACAAACCCCCCACAACTAATAACAGCATTGCCACTGACAGTTGATTCTAGGATTTCTACCACCACCTAGAAGCATATAAATGTAATGAGGGGGAAATATTGGGAATAATCTTGGCAGTAGAACAAAAAATTGACATGGTAGGAAATAACTTATTAATCTAAAACCATAAAGGTTCTGGTAAGGATGACGATAAAGTCTTTTTCCATTTTAATGAAGCTGTATTAACACCGTATTGTGAAATTGAACTCATTGCTGACAATGCAGGACACAGTTATGCTTTCCGTCTAGGACAAGATTGTCATAAAGGACAAAAAACATTTCGCTGTGTATTTCAGAATATATTGGAGCTAGGGAAAGAACTTAAGTATTGAGTCTCCTAAACAATTTTTGAAAAGCCATGTTAAGAGCCTAAATCAGTACATTTTAAAATTTGTTCATTAATGAACTTGATAAATGGTTGCATTTTTTCAGAGTTTAATGTAGTATTACAATTCATTGTGGTAATGATAAATTTTAAACTGAAGCTCTTTTCTGCGTGAGGGTCAATAATTTTTTGGTAGCCTTTGCAGTAGTGAAAGCGATTGTTCAGGTTGCAACTCCACTTCCATATAATCCCAGTTTTCACTCTGTCTTCCACAAATTTTCTTCTTTTAGTCTCAACCCAATTATTTTTTTAATTTTATTGTTATGTCTTATTGTAGGATCTAGGAACCTCAGTCAAAAATCGGGGTCCAGTTGTGCTAGACCGGGGTGGGCAATAATTTTTGCCGGGGGGGCCACTCCACGAATTTTGGTAAGTTGTCACGGGCTGCACATTTCTACTATATTAATGGAGCAGGTGTGAGGTCTGGGAGGGAATTTGGGTGCAGGAGGGAGCTCCGGGCTGGTGCAGAGTGTTGGGGTGCAGGAGGGGGTGAGGGGTGTGGGCTCTGGGAGGGAGTTTGGTGCAGGAGGGGGCTCCAGCTGGGGCAGGGGCTTGGAGTGCAGGAGGGGATGCAGGGGTCTGGGAGGGAATTTGGGTGCAGGAGGGAGCTCCGGGCTGGTGCAGAGTGTTGGGGTGCAGGAGAGGGTGAGGGGTGTGGGCTCCGGGAGGGAGTCTGGTGCAGGAGGGGGCTCCGGGCAGAGGCAGGGGATTGGGGTACAGGAGGGGATGCAGGGTCTGGGAGGGATTTTGAGTGCAGGAGTGGGTTCTGAGCTGGGGTAGTGGGTTGGGGTGCTGGAGGGGGTGCAAGGTGCAGGCTGTGCCTGGGAGGTGCTTACCACAGACGGCTCCTGGCCAGCGGTGCAGCAGCGCTCCATGGCCCCAGGCCGTGGCCCCAGGCCACTCCTGGAAGTGGCTGCAGCCGGCTGCTGCTGTCACATCTCTGCGCGCCCCTTGGGGGAGGGGGGACAGCGGGTCTCTGTGCGCTGCCAATGCCCACAAGCACCTCCTGCGCAGCTCCCATTGGCCAGTTTCTGGTCAATGAGAGCTGTGAGAATGGTGCTGGGGATGGGGGCAGTGTGCGGAGCCACTTCTTCTCCCCCCGCAAGGGGCTCACAGAGACATGCCAGCAGCAGCCAGCCGCTTCTGGGAGCAGCCTGGGGCCACGGCAGGCAGGCAGCCTGCCTGTGCGCTCCGCTGTGCCATGGGACGTTTAGCGGAGATCATGAGTTGGTAGCCAAAGAGCCCAGCCGGACGGACAGAAATGTTAGACGAGCCAGATCCAGCCCACAGGCCGTATTTTGCCCATCCCTGTGCTAGGCATTCTACCAACTGGTAATACAGGAGATAGTCCTTGCTTCAGAAAACTGAACATCTGGGTATCAGAGAGGACGCAACAGGTGGAAGAAACAGACAAACAGGGATGGAGGATTGGTATGCAGTTAACAATACAGCAAACAGAGGTGAGAATAAAAGCAGAAATCTCAGCTTTCCCCTTACCTAAGTAATATCAGTCAATAGTGACTGTATAATGGTATGAAAAAAACTGAGCAAATCTGGTCATTGTTGTAGACAAGACATAGAGATTTTCTAAATGAAATATCAAAATTGTTTGTTTTATGTAGTTGAGGCCTGGCCTGATATGAGTAATCAACACCTGGAGGGAGGCATCATTTCTTGGAGGATAGAATTAGAGAGCTAGGAAGGTAAACAGATCATGAGGCTGAAAACAGAATGTTTGTACTAAATCAGGTAAGTAACTAGGTCTAAGTAGGCTAAAATAAAAAACAGAATGTGTGAGCCAGCTAAGATAAGAGTGAGGACTAGGGATGCCAGGCATCCAGTTTTCGACTAGAATGCACGGTCGAAAAGGGACCCTGGTGCCTCTGGTCGGAACCGCTGACTGGGCCATTAAAAGTCTGGTTGGCAGCGGAGGGAGTCTGTAGCAGCTCTCTCTGTGGAGCTCAAGGGCGGTGCAAACCCTGGCAAGCAGGGGGTGGATCCCAGCGGAGGGGCTGGGAAAGGCACGTGGATGCAGGCTGGGGGCAGCACGGTTTACCCCAGGCAGCAGCTGCCATGGTGGCCAGGGACTCCCTGCAGAGCGGGCATTGTGGCCTTTAGGAAGTGCCTACAGCCCCCTCCCTACCCATCCTGCTGCTCCCCGGCTGGCAGGAGCAGAGAGAGGAGCTGGCCCAGCTCCCCAGGGGCTGCATGCAGCCGGTGGCAGGGGAGGGGGCCAGAGCGAGCAGCCATCGCCTGCTCCAGGGCATAGTAGCCTGTTCCACGGGGGCTGCTGCATCAGGTTCATCTCAGAACCATGTGACCAGCACATAAGGGGCTGTGGGCTGGTTAGTCTCCTCCCAGGGATGAATGGGCTGCATGGAAGCATAGAGCTAAAGTTGGGCTGCTCTCCCTGGGAACGGGTCCGAGCAGAGTCGAGCAGCAGCTGGGCGTGGAGTTTCCAGCCAGTGGCTAGGCTCGAGGGGATGAAGGAGAGGGGCCGGAGGGGGGATGTGTCACTGCAAAAGGTGGGGAGAGAAGAAGGGGGCCTGCAGCAGTGCTCTCCCTAGAGCTGCTGTGATTTGGGCTATGCTGGGGGTGCAGTGAGCCAGGGGCAGCGGTGGGGGTGGGTGTCACCGGGAATTCTCTTCCCCCCCCATTCCTTCCCGCATTCCAGAGAGCAGGAAAAACTTTTGTCCTCGGTTGGCTGGCCAAGCCATGTGTCCAGGATTCATGGCAGATAGAGCAGCCTCTGAGGCCCAGGAAATGCCAGGGCAGCACTGCTATTTAAGGGGCTGCCTGAGATCAGTACTTCCTGGAGCCCCTACAAACCGCCAGAGCCACCCGGAGCCTGCACTCCAAACCCCCCTCCCGTGCCCCTGCCCCAGCTCAGAGCCCCCTCTTGCACCCCAACCCCCTCATCTCTGGCCTCACCCTAGAGCCCACGCCCCCAGCCAGAGCCCTACCCCCTCTTGCACCCCAACCCACTGCCCCAGCCCAGCGAGGGTGGGGGAGAGCAAGCAATGAAGGAACAGGGGATGGAATGAGTGAGGGCGGGGTGTTGGGGAAAGGGCAGACGAGGGTCTTTGGTTTTCTGAAATTAGAAAGTTGGGAACCCTTGTGAGAACACCCAGGGAACCATTTACTTACAATAGACAAGATAACTTAGGAATGGGTAAAGAGTGGGTTGAGCATGGACAATGCATGGATGAAACATGCTGCACAGGGATTGGTTCCTGCAAAGTAACCAAGCCAATCCCAAAATGTGTGATGCAATGTAGTAAATGCAATGAAATGTGTAAATATATATAAAGGAAGAGCTTTTCTATGTAACTTTGGATGTGTGGTATGCCCGGCCTACTCCCACCTGCTACTCTTGAGTCTGATCAATTTAGCATAGCTTTGCTGTATGCCAAATAAAGGAACCTGAGTGATGAAATCAGGAGTAGAACTGAGTTTTTTGGATCCCAGAGAACTGGATGAAGTTTCTACCAGAACTGGACAAGGTGTTCTGGATGATGGAAGAGGTCTCAGGTGGAATCCCAACATTTTGAAAATGTCAATTTGAAATGTTTTGACCTGACATTTTTTCGTTTTTCAGCCAAAACTATTCAACCAAAACTATTTGACTCAAAATCACAAATAACTTCAGTGCCCTTGAAAAATGAATTTTTTAGCAAATGTACTATTCACTGAAAAAATTTCACCCAGCTCTAGTTGCAACCCATACTCCTCATTAGTCATCCCAGTGGCCTCCTAAATACATTGAACAGGTGACAGCATAGGGGGTCTATGGCACCATGCAGAAGAGAACCCTTGGGTCAGAAGAACAATTGCCCACAACTACCCCTTTGGGTTCTCTCAAAAAAGAAATGAAGTAACTCTATCCATCACTGCTAGGGTTCACAAGCAAGTCAACAACAACAAAAAATTTGACCGTATTGTCAAATGCTTCTGAAAGTTCGAAAAGAATTAGCATGGATGATATTTTCATCCACTGCTAGGTGGAGATCAATTCATGCAACCAGTACAGTTTCAATCCTATACCTAAACCTATAATCTGATTTGACCAGAATCAAGGAAATCTGAGGACTCAAGAAAATAACTTGCCATGCCATAGCCATCTTGGTGTCCTTTCTCCATAATTAGAGATGGGATACCAGTCAGTAGTTAGCCAGACTGTCACGGTCAAGAGTTGGTTTCATGAACAGTGGCCTCATAACAGCTTCTTTAAGAATCATCAGAATCCTGCAATCACATGAGGAAATAGACAATTCCAACCAACAATGGAACCAGTACTTCCCCACTATCTTTCACCAGCCAGGAAGGACAAGGGTCCATGTCACAAGTTATTGTAGGAAGCCACCCTAGCATCTCTATCCCCTCATTGAGCAATACTGAAACATAAACAAAGACTCAGTATTTGTCTTCTTGAGAACACTGCTCTGTTTCCATGGCAGTAGACAGCTCAGTCAGAACTTGGGCAACTTTGCGAAGTAATGTGAAAAAGAAATCTGAAAGAAACGCTTGACTGTAACTGAATGGAAGCAGCCAAGATTCATCAAGCTTAAATATACTCAGAACAATTCCACAATATGAGACTTTAAAGACCATATAAAGGAATTTTTCTTTGCTTCCTGCACTGCCTTAGCATATGATCTTAAATCTGCATGTCTCAGTCAGTGAGGTTCTGCATGAGATTTCTGCCACCATACTCCACATCTCCCCTTTTGCTTCATCTGTTGGAGGTCATCTGTAAACCATAGTTAGCTGTGAGGTTGAGAGCAAAACTGGCATGAAGGTAGTTTAGTAGCCATTATATCAATAGTAGAGAACAAAAGATTAGCGTAAAGTCTTACCTGAACATTGGTAGATTGCTCAATTCCCTCAGAGGGTGCCTGGAAGATCATTGGCACAATCAACCTCAAAAGCCAGACCATTAAAGCAGATGCCTTACGCTGTTGGGATAGATGTACCCAATCCGCAAAGCAATAGAGCCAATAGATGAAAAATCTATTGGAGGCCCATAGAACTTCCTGAATCACAAAGAAGAGACAAGAAAGGAGCCTGTCCTAATTATTTGCACCTGTCTTTATGAATTTTCACAACATATTTTTGTGGATTTATGGGGGGTTATAAATATGGTACAAATTGATCTTTATCCTGGAGATCCCATACCTCCTGCATTAGGTGGAACATGAAATTTGCCCCCTGATTCACGAGGACCGGAGAAAGTGGTCTAGCTCTTATGGTCTCATTGACTACCATTTCAACTTACAATCTCTGTGTTTTTTGCAGTGGAATGGCCCTAGGATAGTGGGTAGCCTTAGGATAGTGAGTGGCATAATCTAGTAAAACTAAAATGTAATGGTGTCCCCTTGTGCTCTTCTCAAAGGACCAAATTATGTCTAACTCAGTTTATTCAAATGGGTGTTAACCTGGTCCTGGGAAACTAAAGGTTCCTTTAAGTTTCTTTTCAGGGCCAATCATTAACACTCCATGCAGAGGGCACAGAAATTGGCTGTCTCCTTCTACACCTCTTGCTAATAAAATGAGAATAGCAGATGGTGTAGGGTGTTGTTCATCCCCAGATGTCTGGCATAGGACAATTCAGGAGTTAGTCTTAATATCTCTTTTTGAGGAGATCATGGTACTAGTAACTAATAATGGACCTCCACAGTTTGGATAATTTGATCCACCCAATAGAACACATCCTTTTGTAGCTCAAGATGATATGATGTGGCCTGAACATCTTGGATAACGGTTGTATTTATTATGCTTTACATTGCAGTAGTGCTTAGAGGACCTACATGAGATGAAGTCCTTATTATGCTGGATGCTATACAAACACATAATAAAAGACAGTTCACACCCCAAAGAGCATCAGCTAAAATGGACAAGAATGGACTTGGTGTGGAGGGGAAACATAGGCACAGGGAGAGTGCTGCTATTTGTAAATAGAGTTTCTTAAATTTTCCATCCCCTTATTGTTCATGCGCCAGCTCATGGCATCTGAGCAGGGCTGAGGGTTAGTGGAGTCTTGCTAGATTCCGGGCTAGCTAGACTTACAAGACTGTTCAGAGGTCATCTCTCAGGACATGACCATCTGGTCCAGACCTTCCCTGCTTTCCATCTCTGATCTTCAAGTTTTCTGACTGTGAGAAGGTGAGTCAAATGATCAGTCTACATTAGGAGTTATGGAAGTCTGGCACACAAGTGCTGACTCTGTGTTGGAGACACTAATTAGCTGATTTCCAAGTCCCTCGGGGTATCTCAGCATATTTGATTAGATCTAAGGCATATTTTTTTTATAATTCTTGCTGTGGAAATATGTGGAGCTGATGCCAAGAACTGAGTCCATAAATTTATAGAACAGTACTCTTGACCTGGCCTCAAGATTGGATACCTAATTCAGGAAACCAGTACTGCATTCATTGTTTAATTAGTCTTCACCTTCTTAGGGTTGTGATTGCTTGTCAGTGCCCCAGAAGTGGCACTCTGTACTGACATTACTTGAAGGAGAAAGAAATTACTGACCTTTAACTGGAGTTCAAATAGATTGTCAGGACAGATCAAAGCTTCATTGCCACTTTTCAGAATCGGTATGGGATACTAAAAAGTGCCCAGTACTGAGGAAGCCTGGGGCTATGCCATCTTGAAATGCTTATATATAATATTCCATAGCTCTAGACAATGTCTGCATCCCACAGATGTAGATCTTTACCAATGAAACTACTTGAAAAGTTGCAGTTACCGGTGAGTAAACTTTCTTTCCCCCATCTTGGATTACTAATGCCCCTAGCATGGGTAATGTATGCAGGGGGCTACAAGGGGGTTCTATAGAGGTGCACAGCCATTCAGAGCATCAGTTCAATTCAATGCTGCATTTGAAGCATTAGTTAGCACCAATTAGGGTTTTTTTGGGGGGGGAGCAGGTCAAAAGGTATAACAGGGTGATCTGTCCCCTTTAAAGGCTAGTTTGTTCCAAGGAATAGCCTCTTTAAGAACAGGCATTCTGGGACTGGTAGTTATGGTAAGGATCACCAGACCAAGCTGGCAATGGGAGACAGGTGACTGAATCATATGACTATTTGTTGGGGTTTATACAGGAGTGCTCTTAGCTTGGTCAAAGGGAACCTGGAGAGGGACCTGGAGGGATGCTCCTCTGTGGTTGAAACTGGATGGTGGGCTGGGAAGCCTGCCAGGATTCAAGCACAGTTCTAAGGAGGGGTGTGGAGACTGTCTAGTAAGGGCAGAAGGAGCTTGATCCCAGGAACATAGGCTAGGAAAGAGTTTAGGGAGATATTTTCAGTAACGCCCAAGATCTGGAGTGGGACTGAGCCCTCCCTACTCAAAGGGAACTGGTGAGCCAAGAGAGCTGAAGCCCTAAATCAAGGGTAATTGGTAACCCCAAAGAAAGGAATGGCTTGAGCCTGAAATGGCCAAAGGATGTATGTATTTATTTTGTGAAGGCTTAATAAATCAGTCCCCAAGAGGGGTAATAATTTAAATTTTCTTGGTGACTTGACTGGAGAACCAAGAGGGAAAATGGGACAGGGGTTGCTCTGGGCCTGCATCCTGAAACAGAGAGCTAGAATTTGACTGGTGGAGTTCTGGAAAAATACGAGTGTGCAGCTCAAGAATCAAAGTTCAATAATCAGGGATTTTGTGCAAGTAAGTGCTGCATTTCAGAGTTTATGCAAAGCAAAACTGTACACACCATACTGCTGAAGCTATGTCATTTCTCACTCCCAACCTCCCAGCACATCTTTTTCTTCTGAAAAGATGAGAATTTAAATACAAAAACCTGCATTAATTTTACATAACACTATTAATTTTTAAAAAGTCAGGAAATGCAAAACGTAAGGTTTAACAACCCATGTAGTGGAGTATTTTGGATGATTAGTTAGGTTAGTGTGAGTAGCAGGATGAGGACTGAGGGTTTCTGTATTCATTCTTCTGTGTCACATTACTTCTAACAACATTCTACCTTTGCTTCTTGAATTTCCCTTCTGAAAAAGTGTGTATTAATCTTTCTGGTCAAAATTTAATGTGAAAAGAGTTTCTGCATAATTCACGGACAGAAATTTTACAATGAATTAAAAATTTAAATGGGGGGGAGGGAGAATCAGATAACATGAATTGTAGAGCAATTTGTGAATTAATCAAACACATTTTGCATTTGTCTTATTTTTAAAGTCCAAAAATATCCACATTTTTTTTATTTAATCATCAGAATTCCCTATTGTTTTCCCCTCTAACTTTGCACAATTAAATCACTTTATGACTTCTAGCAGTGCAATTTTATACCTATTTGCTTAATTTTATTCTTCCTCTACTTTCTGTACATCAGTCACTCTAAGGAATGATTTTGGCCCTAAAGTTTAACTCAAAATACCTTCTGATACAATGTTAATTGTTGTGAATCTCAGTCTACAATAATAACAATATTGATTTATGGTCTAATGAATGCTGCAAAATCTGTAAAAGATCAAAAGCTGTAATTGTATATAGTTGACATATATTTTCACAGAAATGCTCATGAGACTTATGGAGAGGAAGAAACATTTCAAAACTTGATTGAAACTCAATGATTAAACTTGTATTTAAAATAATTAGTGGTATCCATTGCACCCTAGTTTAAATTGATTTAAGATTACATTTTTGATTACGTCATGCTATTACTATTGTCAACTATTACTGTATTTTCTGTCATTCTTCCTGTTTGCTATAGCATCTGTGAAATTGGGCAAATGCTGCTTTGCATTAGAAAATTTAGTAAAAATAAGGGTTTGTGCCTCCATGTGAAACCTTTTCTTCTTTCCATAGATCATAATTTCAGATAAGGATATTTTTTTTCTTTTCTCCTGTTTGCCCTTTCTTGTATTGATTCACAGTTGGTAGTTCTACTGAGTCTGCATCATGATACCTAAGTTTGCAATAGGAATCCTTTTCTGTTAAGTGGAACTCTCATTTGGCTTCCAATTTCCAGAAAGCAATCTCTTCAAGTACAGTTCTATGACTTTGTCAACTTTCTGTTTGATAATACACTATCTGCTTTCCTTTCAAAATATCTGTCCTAAGGGGAGGTTTTTTGTACTTTGCTGAGATTCATTCAGTTCCTACAAGCTATCCTGAATTTCCAAATCTTCAACTACAGAAAAACCTTTCCAATTAATATTTAAAATGAATCCATGTTGCTGTTGGTATGAGTGGAAATATTTTTCAATTTTGACTATATTTTTGTTAAGTGTAGGGAGCCAGGGTGGCTTCCCTCCGAACCAGAGGGTAAAGAGCCACCCTCTCAGTCTGAGTGGGCAGGGCCAGACCAAGCTTACTCCAACCCCTGGAAGGGGAGGGGTGGAACAGGAAGTACAAAGGGTGGGGCCCTTATTCCCAGTCAGGGCAGCACCAGGGAGGGAGACAGACACAGACTGCTGGCTGTTCCCTTCAGACCCTGCTGCCAAGCCAGGGGAGGCCCTGGACCAGGAGAAACCTGACCTGAAAGAAGGACTGGGACTACCAGGAGTGCCAGCCGCCAAGGAGCCAGGCAGTAACCCGGGCCACTGTGAGCCTGATGCAGAGTAGGAGCTGGAGCTGCCAGCAGCTGAGTACCCGACGAGCTGGAGGGACCAGAGGGACCCGGTCGAGAGACCGGGTAGGAAGTAGCCCAGTGGCAGATCTGCACAGTGTGGTGAGTCTATTTGGTCAGTGTGGTGCGGATGGCTCCCCACTGACCCAGTGGTGGGACCCTCTCCTCCTGCCACTGTCAGGGCCCTGGGCTGGAACGCAGTGGAGTTGGGTGGTCTTGTATTCCCCTACCCCAGCCAACCCGCCTCGGGTAGCAGAATCCCGACAGTGCTACAGATTCTGGCTGGTGCTCCCCCTGCCTGGGGGATGCGCCACTGACTCTGGCCGGCGCACCTCCCTCCCCTAATTCCCTAGTGACAGAAAGGTGTGACCCAGGCCTGCCAGTGAGGCAGTAGCTCCCCCCCCCCCCAGCAGTTCAGTGGACAAATTGAAACCTGTCACATTAAGAATCACTTTGGTCCCAAACTTGAAGCTGTTGTATGCCTACTCCTTAAACCCTCCCACTTCCATGGGAATTTTAAGGGTACAAAAATGCAGGATTAGGCCTCTTTCATATTCTACCGAAGAAAGTAAAATGTGATCATTTGGGGGGAAGATAAAAATAGTGTTGCCAGTCAGGAAGAAGCTGATGGTAGAATATTGCTATATTTATTCCATTATTTTGTTAAAGTGTTCCCTTCTGGGCTTTGAAATCAAATCTCTGTTATGATTTCATTCTGTATTTTGTTGTGAAATCTATCACTTGCTAAAAGTACAAGGAATGATACCAGAAGAAATTAATTTTATTATATTTAGTAACTGGTGCACTGTGCAATTTTTTTTTAGACTTGACTAAAGCTTTACGTTATAATGCAGACTGATCTTTTCCCACTCTGAAATATTTTCTATTTTTCCCAAGCAATAAAACCAGTTTGTTTTTGTTTTGTTTGTTTTTTAAATAGACATATTACCCTATCTGGCAGCAAAGCCAATGGGAATGAACTGTAGGATTAGAAATCACCAAAGTTTGGTTTGTGGGATACTGTCTCTGGTTTCTATTGGAGAGATGGTTGCCTCATGAATAGACCCTGCATATGCGATTGCACATATCCTAGTGGATCAGTAGAAGCCCTGTGACTCCATGCCTGGCTCCGGCCTTGGTGCCCTAGCAGTTGGTCCCAGCTCAGTTTCCCACCATGAGGGAGGGGGGCCGGGAGCTGCAGAAATGTATTACACCTGCAAGCTGCATCCATCAGATTAATGCAGTCTTTCCCAACTCTATTTACCATTTCAAACAAGAAAGGCTTTTTGCACTGCACTTGAGATCATGTCTGTACATTCTAGCACATGCAGGTCTTATCATATGCTGTGTTCAAGAAGCCATGCCTCTTGAAAGGTCTAAAATGTAAATCTCCACCCAAAAAAGAGCAAGTATAAAACATATTGGGCTAAATTCTGTTTTCGGTTGCAACAACTAGTTTCCAGTAGCGTCACATCAGATTTACAACTCTGTACAGAATACAGATTTTGCCTTTCAGGAGTTGCAGTCACGTAGTTGTATCTGCTGTTGGCAAGGATGTGCGGGGTCTCAGTTACTGCTACTCCAGTAGAGCCTTCATGAGTACCCAGGTGACGACCCACAGGCCTCTGCTGAGGTGGAAGGGAAACCCTCTATTGAGGAGGCCTCACAAGCGACTTCTCTCACAATTCTCTGCTGGGGGCTGAGGTATCTCTGCCCCTTGACCAGCCCCCAGCATGCTTGAAAACAAGGGTGTGATCACTTTGCTGGGATGATTTGTGGGGCCTCTCCCTAGGCTCCCTGCTCCAAATCCTCCCTTCACCAGCCGCATGAAAGCAAGGTGCGGCTCTCCTTTCCTGGTTGCCCGAAGAGATGCAGCCGGCGCCGTGTGCGCTTGAAGGGAAGCGGAGACAGCGGGCTCCGACAGCCGCACGTGTAGGCTTGGGCTGATCTCTGAGGGCTTCCAGTGACGCGGACTGATCCAGCCCTGCTGCAGCCACTGCGCACCATGTGCCTGCCTCCTGCCGCCCATGGAGCCAGGCTGCTGGCGCTCGGTGCCCGAGAGCCAGGGGCCCTTGGCACAGGCCAGTGGTGCCTGCTGGGTACCGCGGCTCCGCGAACTCCTCTCCGCTGTCACCTGTAGCTTGGTGCCGCTTCCCCTGCAGATAAACAACCACTGCCAGCCCCGCTTCCTCCCTGTTGCTGTCCTTAAGGGAACGATTAAGTGTCACAGGAGCGGGGGCGGTGTTGCCTTTTTCGGCTAAAGGCGGCATTGGTATTTGCAGCCGTCTCCCCCCAGCCCCGCACCCGCCGAGAGGGCGGTGCGCGATGGAGTTTGCTGGAGAGTGGTGCTGAAGGGACAGCTCCCACGCCACCCTCCTTAGGGGCGGGGCTGCGCTTGATAGACAAACCTGAGTTGCATTTTCACCTTCAAATGAGAGTCTTCCCAAGCAGCCGCTCGGATTACAGCAGCCAGCACCCAGTCCCTTAGGTGCTCTGACCAGCCATCCATGGTTTTGCTTTCTCTCTGTGATGGTTACTCTTCATTCCGATGTTGAAAGGTTGCATGTATCGTGCAAAATGAGGGAAGCGAGAGCTACTAACCGGCGGTCGGGGCTGCTTTTATTCCTTTCGCAGTTCAGCACCAAGGGTGGTGGAATAGCCACCTGAACATGGGGAGAACAACAAGTAGTTCTCGCCTGACAGATACACACACAGGTCGGCGGAGGATCAGCCAACAGCTGCGAAGAAAACAGCGTCTGGTATATGAAGAGGAGCCGCTCTCTCTCTTCTCATTAAGGTATTTGAGAAGCCGGGGGTAGGGGGGAAACCGTGGAAAAATCCACGCCAGCCTGGCTGTGATGCCGTCTGGTCTTCCTAAATATGAATGTATAGGTAAAATCCGTGGGGAGGTTAGTGATTTGAGAAAGTAGCAGCCAGAGCTACACGTTAACAGCTCCTATGAGGGTGTGCCTGCTGCCTGAGCTGTTTCGAGGTTTGGTTTTTCCTCCTAGAGACCAAACCTTCCTCTTCTAAGCACCTAATACCATAAAAGATGGACAAATAGCAAATAATTTAACTGCTTGCTTTTATTCAGAGAGCTTGAACCAAGAAGCCCAGAAACAGAGAGGAAAAAGGGGTGGGGAAGGTGACTGGTCCGTATCAAGGAGAAACAGCGTTGTTCGGGTTCTCTCTGTCTATATTGGGGGAAGGAAGAGGTGCAGGGGAAGAGTCCAGATCACTGGAGGGGGAGGGGGGAGCCATCTGAAAGCAGGGGAGGCAAAGACTGGTTTGTAGAAGGGGGTGTGGGAGCGACAGTGCTTTGAATTCGTCAAGGATACAGCGAAAGGACTACGAGGTTTGCTTCAGGGTCGTTTGCAAACCAACTTTCCAGCCGCTGGTGCGAAGAGAAGCTCTGACAGCTACTATTGTAGGAAAGCGAGGAGGGGATAGTGGAAAACCGAGGTGGAGACCCTGGGATGCCAGCGGAAGGCAGGCCCTATTGGAGGGGGATTTTGGAAGCTAGAAAAGGCAGTTCTGGAGATCTGGCTCACAGTGGTGGAGGGAAAGGTAGCAAGTTGGGGAAGAGAGGAAGGGTCGATCTAGGTGGCGGGCGCAGGAGATGGGAGGAGGGTAAAGAGCAGGGAAGATGCGAGCTGCAGTGGGGCATTTTAGTGTAAGGGGGTAGAAGGCAGAAAGTGATTTCAAGAGAATCAGGCTCCCTAGCCCCCCTCCCATTTCCCATCTTTCCTCCAGTCCCTGCTGGTCTCACGCTGACGGGTCTGTCTGTCTGTCCCCCCAGTCATGTCTGACCCAGAGAGATGGGAAAGCTCGAGGATAACGAGAGGGTGATCCTCAACGTGGGGGGCACCCGGCACGAGACCTACCGGAGCACGCTGAAGACCCTGCCGGGGACCCGGCTGGCCCTGCTCGCCTGCGAGTTCCAGAGCGAGTCCTCGGGCGGGGAAGAGCCGCCGCCGCCGCCGCCCACTCCCCCCACCCTGCCCCCGCGGGTGCCGGGCGGCGGCCGGGAGGCCATCAGCGGCGGCAGCCCCCGGAACAGCGGCGGCCCCAGCGAGTTCTTCTTCGACCGGCACCCGGGGGTCTTCGCCTATGTGCTCAACTACTACCGCACGGGCAAGCTGCACTGCCCGGCCGACGTGTGCGGGCCGCTCTTCGAGGAGGAGCTCGCCTTCTGGGGCATCGACGAGACCGACGTGGAGCCCTGCTGCTGGATGACCTACCGCCAGCACCGCGACGCCGAGGAGGCGCTCGACATCTTCGAGACCCCCGACCTCATCAGTGGGGAGCCGCCGCCCGACGGCGACGACGACGACCTGGCCGCCAAGAGGCTGGGCATCGAGGACGTGGGGGCGGCGGCCGGGCCCCCCGACGGCGGGGGCGGGCGCTGGAGACGGCTGCAGCCCCGGGTGTGGGCGCTCTTCGAGGACCCCTACTCCTCCCGGGCCGCCAGGGTGAGAGAGCGACCCCGGCCCCGCCCGGTCGCCGAGTCCCGGGGCCTGCCCCAGCCCCTGAGCCCGGGGAGTGTGTGTGTGGGGCGGGGAGTGACCCTGCCCGTGCCCCTGAGACTTTGGGGGCGTGACCCTGCCCCAGCCCCTAAGCCGTGTGTGGGGGGGGGGGGGGCGTGGGGGAGTGACCCTGCCTCAGCTCCTTCCCCTGTGGGGGTGACTTGACTTAACCCCCCCTTGTGTGTGTTGGGGAGGGTTGTCAATTTTGGTGGGATGGATTCCTGGAGATTTCATCACATGACATAATCTTTAATTCAAGATTAATCTTTAATTCCTGGACACTCTGCGCCAATTCTGGAGGGCTGGCAACCCGAGTGGGGGAATGACCCTGACTCAGCCCTTGGTCCCCCTGACTCAGCCCTTGGTCCCCCAGGGTGTTTGTGTATGTGGAGGAGGGGTGACCCTTGCTCAGCTTCTGGCCTCCCTGTGTGAGTGTGTGTGTGGGGGGGAACCCCGGTTCAGGCCCTGGTTCCCTGGGGTGGGGTGTGAGTGTGTGGACCCTAACTCAGGGCCTGGTCCTCTGAGATGAAGGGGGGCACCCTGCCTCAGTCACTGGACCCCTGAGGGGTTTTGTGCAAGGGGGTTCCACTGACTCCTGGTGTGTGTGTGTTGGGGTGTACGTGACCCTAAATCTGTCCCTGGTCCCCTGGAGAGATTGATGTGGGGATGAGTTGACCAAAGGCTGTCTATAGATATTCACAAGAGTAGCAGGATCTGGACCCTGATAGGGAGTGACTCTGACTCATTCTCCTCCACCTTGCTCAGGCTTTGATTTTTGGGGTGACACTGTGTTAATAGGGAAGTGAGGGTGACTTGCTCCCTGTGATTTGTGAGGGTGTCCTTAGTTCTCTCCTTGCTTTGGTGTCTGGATCTGAGGGTGATCATAGTTTAACATGTGTGTGACAGAGGGGGATCCTGATTCACTCTAGTCTTTGGATTAGTCCTTGATTTCTGAGGGTGACCCTTATTTATTCTGTGATCCAGGACACAATTCTGAGGCAGTAAGTGATTTTACTAAGTTATCTTGATTTAGACTGGAGGTTAGGATTTTGCCACAGATTATTTTCTGTTTTTAAGTGAGACCCTGATTTTAGTCTCATATTTTTGTTTCTTATTCAATCACCATGCGGATTCACTGTCTGACCTGTGGCTTTGAGCCTAATTAAGCCTCTGGAGTTCCTTCTGGTAAGGAAATCAGGTGCGGTTTTTGAAGAAAAAGAAATGGAGGCTTTTCCAGGTTTAAACTTTTTAACCCCCCCTTCCACAACAACCTCCCCCAAACAATTTCTTCCTTTTGAGTTTGTTATAAATACAAGTGGTTTTGTTTTATGCAAGTGGAATAAGTGTTTTGCAAAACACTTATCAGGATTTCTTCTGAAGGGTTCAAACTTGGGCCTCATTCTGCAGATACTTACAACTATGTTTAACTTAGCTGTGGGAGTAGTCCCATTGACTTCAATAGGATTACTCACCTTTGTAAAATTAAGCATGTAGTTAAGTATGTTGCTGAATCATATTTTAGGGCCTGATCCAGCTCCCATTGAAGTTAATGGGTTAATGCCTACTGACTCAAATGCGGGTAGGATTGGGTCTTTAGTGAGAGGAGAAACTAGCCAGGCAGGAGGTGCATTTCTCCCAGCTGCTCTGAGGCTCCCCAGTCACTCCTGTTCTTCGCTGATTGGTAGCATTCTCCAAGGAATCAAAGCTTGTGTAGCAGTTCACTTTTCCTGTGCCACTGGCTTCAGATAATACTGAAACAAAATATAATAGAGGATTAATGATAATGGAATAAATTCCCATGGTTGCTTACTAATGGGACATACCCACACACATTTATAACATTTCAGCAATATTATTTTAAAAGTAGAATGTGTTCTAGATGTCAGACTAATACCCGTCTTCATCAAAATGCCATTGGAAAACATCTTCAGAATATTCATTACCTACATTTTCCTTTTAACTATGTATTGAATCTGTAGTGGGGTTGTTTGTTTTTTTTGGAGACTTTCCAACATTCTTTGCCAGAGAGCTGACAAATATGGAGTAAAGGTTAAATGGAAGACGCCAAAAGAAACGTGGAAAGGCAAATGCTGGCTATAATTGAGCCATAGTACAAAGGTTCCTTCAACATGTTTTTGATCCGCTTGCATTCCTCAATCCTATCTTTCAATGCTATGGACCAGAACACTTTATCATTAGTTGTTTGGTTGATATTAGTGGATTTGTTGAGTCTTAAAAATGAACTGTGCATTTATATTGTAACATAACATCGTAATCTGCTCATATTAATGTTATAGAAGAGATTGCATTTACTTCTCTGTAGATTTAAAAACTAGTTTTGAATTTGATTTCTGACTGGCTGCTTAATACTGAAGTGAATAAGCCCATAGCTAGAGCTATAACTACATTCAAGGCTGCAGCTGTTTATGGTAACCTTTCTGCTAAGAAGGTCACTTTGTGAATTGCTAGTGGCTTTCAGAGAAGAAAATAATTTTGTGTCTAAGTGCTAGTGCACACTTAATGAACACTTTCACTTAACCATCCCGCTGCCACTTTGGGCAACTAGGTACTGGTACACCTCGGCCCTGTATATGCTCTGCCTGTGGTTCGTAATAGCCTAGTCTCCTGTGGGTTGTAATATTTTGATCTCATTTCTGTTGTTGGGTTTAGTATGTGGGTGCTGAGTGGCATTGATGGCCTGTGATATACAGGAGGTCAGACAAGATGATCTATTGGTTCCTTCTGGTCTTAAATTATGATTCTCTAGGTCAAGATTGAAAACAAAACCCACAACACTCGTGGCAGTGAGTCTCAGAGCCTGGGTGAATTAAGGCTATTGTTCACAGGGCTAATGCTATGGGCTAAAAATAGTAATGTAGAGGTTCCCACTTGGGCTGGAGCCTGGGCTTTGAAACTCAGTGAGGGGAGAAGGTATCAGAGTCCAAGCAGGATCATCTGCCCTGCTATTTTTAGCCCCCATAATGTGAGTCCGATGAGCCTGAGTCAGTTGATCTGGGCTCAGAGACTGACTGATGCGTTAGTTTTTTTTTTTGGCAATGTAGACATAGTGTAAGACTCTAAGTGATGGCAACCTTATTGTGGAACTGAAATGCTATTGCCAATTTAGATGCTGTCTTTCCAGAAACAAAGTTAGCTTTCTGTCGCTTCTGATAAATGCAATAATAGTTTGTGTAAACTCAAATAAATGATGTGTAAAATCTATAAACATTTTGGGTGCAATCTTGGCTTCACAGTTGCAAAACTCCCATTGACTTCAGTGGGGCCAGGATTTCATACTTTGCATTGTAGTCTATTTTATTGACCCATGAACCATTTATCTCAGATTATAGAGATACTTAGTGTTAAATGTTCATAATCACTAGTATTTTTTAGGACTATTGTCCTATTTAATTTGAGTGATTTCAATTTTCTGAAATATGACAAAGAAGAAAACTGGCATTTTCTTTATTTTGATTAACAGGGTAGCACTTAATATTTATGATTTGTGATTTCTAAACTGTGATCTCTAAAAATAGAAATTTATAGAAATTCAAATATAAGTAGTCATGGTAACCTGGTGTGTGTGTGTGTGTGTGTGTGTGTGTGAGAGAGAGAGAGATTCTAGCAAGACCATCAAATGATGTTATGTAAATAGTGGAAATAACTAGTTTGTTGATGAAAGATTCATTTGTCTCTATTTATGATTCTAAAAATCTTCAACTTTAATCATATTCAGATGGTAACTGAGATTTATTACCTATTTTTTCAATATTCTGTTAAATGACTTAAGAATGAGAAACTATTGACATATTAGCTGATGTTCCTTAAGAACTCACATGTCCGAAATGGTGGTGGTGGTGGTGGGGTTTTGATTTTGTTTTGGTTTTTTAAAGAGATCCAGATATGTTGCAAGGTAGAGAATGATCAGTATCATTCCTGCCACTCTATACAGATATAAAATGTGATAAACACGTGATATCTTTTAAATGGGTTACATAGAATAACTTATTTCAAAATTTCCATATCTGTGCAACTTTTCCTACTGTGGTTCTCTTTTCGAACATTTTTTCTTTCACTCCAGACATAAGTAATAGAGAAATCATTCACAAAACAGCACTTTGCAAAATACTGTCATGTACATATAAGAAGACACTATGCTAAGACACAAGCATAGAAGGGACTAGTCATTTAACACATCTGTGCCTTGGTTTCCCCATCTGTGAGATAGGTATTATCCCTATCAAGTGTATTATGAGGCCTAATTAATTCATGTTTGTAAATCACCTTACACTAATTCACATTTGTCAATAGGAGGCAATTGCTATATAAGTGTAAAGTATCAATTGCAGTCAAGAAGAGCAAATTGCAAAGATAAATCTGAAAAATTTATAAGGAAATATTTGAGTCAAAATTAAATGCTGGGTTTGAAGGAGTTCAAACAGAACCAGCCTTTGGGATCCAGGAAGCTTTTAGTTATCAGACACTCCCAGCTCCAACAGGGACTTACAAATGCCAGGGTTAGTTTCAGAATTCATGTTTAAAACCAAGTAAATTTTCAAGTCCATTTTCTTTTGAAATATAATCTTGAATATGTGGTGCTATGTAAACAGATCATTAGGGTTTTTTACTTATTTTTCAGAAACATCCTGGGTTATTCAGTCCCCACTATGGGTTTTCAGATCTGGCCTTAGGGTCTATTAAAAACTGTGGCCACATACCCCTCATTTTTTGAGAAGACCATAAGTTCATTCACAGTTGTGGGGACAGTAGCTGCAAAATGGAGTAGTTGAATAATGCCACAATCAGCATGGCCTATTTCACTAAATATGGTACTACATGTAAGGCCCTTTGCATTCTAATCCTAACCTTCTGTAGCTGTAGTCAAGTCAGATAACCCTTAGTTTCCTTATCTCTAAAATAGAGACAATAATATTTGCCTGTTTCACAGTGGGGACGGTTATGACAGCTAATTAGGTAACATTTATGAAGTGCTAATAGGCACTGGTATGCAAAAACTTCTGAGGGTCCTTGCAACCTGTAGGTCCATCTGGACAACTACCCCTTGCAGAACTTTAGAAAAAAAAAATTGGTATCTCTGCCAGCACTCTTGCTGAAGTGGGATGGGAGTTGTGAAGATCCCACACTTTAATATAAAATTAGTCAGTTAAACTTCAAACACTTATCTCACTAATCCTCAAGCATTGTGATGTGACTGTACTGGGTAGGAATTAGTTACATTGAGCAAGATGGGAGAGGAGACGTGTACAGGGGCGGCAGGTTTGTATAATTTTTGGTGGGGCCCAGAATGGGTCTAAGTCCCCCCCCCCACTGCCTTGTAAGCTGATATATATTTTAAAATAATGTAAAAATGGACTGGAAACAGTACAGTTTCCCTATATTGCACAATGTGTGGGATATAAGGGGATGAGGGCTCTGGCTGGGGGTAAGGGCTTTGGGGTGGTGGTGGGGATGAGGGGTTTGGGGTGTGGGGAGATGAAGTCTCTGGCTGGGGATAAGTGGGTTTGGGGTGTGGAAGGGGCTCAGGGCTAGGGCAGAGGGTTGGGGTGCAGTGGTGAGGGTTGCAGGGTGGGGCCAGGGATGAGGGATTCATGGTGCAGGAGGGGGCTCAGGACTGGAGCAGAGGGTTGGGGTGCAGGGGGTGAGGGCTCTGGCTGAGAGTGCAGGCTCTGGGGTGGGGGGGGGCTGGGGATGAGGAGTTTGAGGTCCAGGCAGGCTGCCCCAAGGCTGGGGCCAGAGAGGACTCCACAGTCCCTCCAGCCCTCTCCCTGCTGGGAGCACACTCACCCGGCACCGTCACTGCACGTGCTCCTAGGGGCTGGGCCCCTCCCAGGTCCAGGAAGCCCCCTCACTTCCCCCCCGTGGTGGGTGCCAGAGGGAGGGGAGGGCTGCCATTATGTGTGTGTGTGCCTCCTCCCCTCCTGCCTCAGCAAGTGGTGCTGCTCCCTTTTGTAGCTGGCAGCGGCCGGCGAGGGAGCGCAGCATGGAGCGGCAGGGCAGCCACCCGCTGCCCAGGGCGCAGGCAGGAACGCTCCAGGGGAGGTGTGTGGGGGCAGCAGGCAGGGCTGGGCGACGCTCTGGGGGAGGCACGCGGGGTGGCAGGCAGGGCCGGGGAGAGACCTGGCCCCGAACATTGGTGGAGCCAGGCCTCCGTGCCCTGAATTTGTTGGAGCACGGGCACCACGGGCCCATATAACTCGCCGCCCCTGGACACGTATTGTTTTGTAGACTCACTTCAAAATGCTAAAGTCCACTGGCTGTAAGGTATATGAGGTAGTCCTGTTATTAATGGCATCGCTGTAGGAGTATCTAGATTCTTTATTTGATGAATTGGTCTCACTTTTGCGAGGTGTCTAATCTATAATAAGGCAACTGAATACCCTTGGAAATTGTGCTAGTCATATACCTAGGTTAGGCTGTTAATGATGTATGAGGCTTTTACAAATGTTGATTCTGGAAGTAAAATTGCTGGCCAAATCCGATTGAAACATGGTGACAGGAGGAGTAAGGAAATATGACCGAGTAAAAAAGAAAATGTTCAACTCAGAATATTCACTTGGAAGGAAACAAAGGTTCAGGACTTATCTGTGTTCTTAAAAAGGCAGAAAAACCTTCCTAATCTCAAATTATTGATTTTTTCTGCAACTGAAACAAATATATTTTCAGATGTTACCTTCTGAGCTCTTATGAGTCATATAGCCCTCTTCCATCTGGAAATGATTACAGAAGAATTCTACTGAAATAAAAAGGATCATACAGAAATTGAGAAGTTTTTTTGGTCATTCTAGTAAGGAAAATGCTAGTTTTGTTTTATTTAGTGGGAAAACAATACATTAGATTAAATTAGCTAGACCTAACCATTCTATTTGAAATATTTAGTCTGTAGGGACAGTTGGTGCTTTTAAAGCAACAGGAAGAATTGTACTTTATGCAGCAGTATTATAACAATTTATATCTAGCCAACAGATTACTGTACCCCCAAGGGCTGATTCAATCATGTTGTAGATGACTCTTACTAGTTATCTTCTGGAATACTATTACAACACTATGGCAATAGCTTGAGAATGTCTGTTAGAAGGCTTGGCTGACAATTGTTGCTTAATAAATTACCTAGCAACTGCTGATTTGGCCTACCCTAAATTTGGATGGTATCTGTTTGTTTGTACCATCATATCAATAAGGTAAAATAAGAGAGATTTCTGCCTGCCTAACTTCTGCCTTCTTTCTACAGCTGTTCTGCCGGCTGCTGCTCTTGTTTCCATGGAAACAAGCCAGCTCCTGACTTCCTGTTTCCACTGCAAATATTCTCTCTCTCCAACTTATTCATCTTAGAAAAGCATTTTGCCTTGGTTCTGACATAAATGCCACACAGATGACCTGTCCTGTCATTTCAGAAACAGAAGATTTTATATCTGCATGCATGTGGCCAAATTCAAGTCTCAGTTACTCTGGAATAATTTGAAGAAAATCCAGTGAGGTCAATGGATTTGTGAATTTACATTGGTGTAACTGAAAGCAGAAGTTAGCCCAAAATATGTGCACTCACCTAAACAGCTGATGATAGTACAGTGTGAGATTTATTTTCACTTGGGTAATCTATTAGACAAAATCGTGTTCTGTTTTTTTTTTTAGTTAATAAAAGGCAATCTCTTGTATTTTGACCTTGGAAAATATTTAAATCACAGAATAATAGTTACTTTGTAGAAGAGTAATCATTTAGATGGAATGGCTGAAGTAGATTAAGGCAGGAAGAAGACCTCCCCAGTTTTGGTGGCTGTTGTGATAGGTCTCAATACTATGTGCTGGCACAGTGTTGCATCTTCATATGGTCACAGGATGCAGCCAGGAAAAGAGAATGGGAACACAAGAAGAAATGTATCTGACAGGTGTTTGTGCCCTTAAGCTGCCCCATAACCAGCTGAAAAGAAGGTTGTGTGAGTATGTGGGTGTGCAGAATGAGGAACTCAGCAGAGGTACCTCCCTGGTGCTACCTTTTCCAATTTCTACCAGGATGGAAAATCTGTATTGATGCATGACACAGAAAAGTGAGAGGTCAGACAATTCTGAAATCCCTAATGCAGTTTCCTGCATTTAGAAGATCTTAAGATATTTTGCATAACATTTCTCTGTCCAGGGCTGTCTGTAAACTAACACTTTTGGGGGGTGACTTTCAAGACCCACCCACCCCTTGTACCTCTTTGTAATACTGAAACACACATGCAAAATTAAGGACCCACTCACCTCCTAATGTGTTATATAATTTATGGACAGCCCCAGATTCCCTTCCTTGCCCACTAAAGAGAGGAGAGGGAGTACCTGTGTGTGACCTCCTCTTCCTGCAATGTTTTCCCAGTTACATTTTTACACCAGGAAAGGGGGTGGGGAGGAAGAGTGAGAGATCTTTTAATAATAGATTTTTATATATTCAAAGCACTGTACAGGCATTTTAGAAAAGAGGGTTACACTAGTTCTTCCTAGCTATCAAGCACTATTGCTGCTCTATCATTGGTGAAGTCGGTTGGGAGCCCCAGAAACACCAGGTCTTGCTGTTGCTCACACTTCACATTTCTTACCTCATGGAGTGGAGAAGAGGGAAAGCCCTGGGGCCAGGTCATCTTGAGGGAGGAGAGGGAATGCGCTCTCTCTCTCTCTCTGTTTAATAGATGATGAGGAGATGTGTTCCCTTGTCCTTCTCTGTATTTAACTCCTCTTCATAGCACGTGTCTGGCAAGGAGATTTATATATGTGCTTTTATAGCCAATGCAGAAACTTGTTTGTTTTTCTTTCTGGCAATTTACTTTTCATTGGTAATGACGTTAGAAATAAACATGTATTTAGGTTATAACTTTTCATCTAATATAGAATTACAGTATACAGTTCTGGTGTTGGGGATTTATATAGTAGCATAACTCCCCCACAAAATAGTGATCAAACAGGTACAAAAAAAAAACAATGTTAAGTGGGTCTGTTAAGTGATTTTTATCCTAATAGCTTACAGCTCAACATACCGTCCTTATTTGTACACAACACCTGTTGTCTTCAATGAGAGTTTGACCTGAGTAAGGACTGTAGCACTAAGTCCTTTCATACAGCAGGTACAATTTTGAGTGATGAAAAAATAAAGCTGTGAAATATGTACAAATATGTTAATATTGATAAACTTAGTATCATGAATGTCAACAAAATAAAACAGAAATTTATGTACAAAGGTGACTTGGGCTATTTACTTCATTACCATGAAATATGCCATAGAAGGTTGTGATAACTACAGGCTAATTCTGTTGGAAATACCTATACAAAAAGGATAACATGAAGTCACTTTTGTTTCTTACGACCAATTTGTTTAATTTAAATGTATTGCTAGTACTTGGTAACTAAAAACAATTTTAAAAGCAATACAGTACTTCACTTTGTTTCCTTCAGTTAAACTTCTGTAACAATGAAAATGTCACCTCTTACACAAAACCAAAGTTTCTGCTATTTGCATCTTGTTTTGGAGAACCCTTGACCAAAAAGATGACATTATAAGTGATAAGCAAATTATCCAGCTATATACCATTACTGCATGTTGTTTTCCTTTCTGCCTTTTAAGATGTCGGAATGCTCTGGGATGTTTCTATGCATTTGGTTTTCATGCTGGCAGTTTAATTCAGCGTCTGTTCTTATCACAGCCTTCTACAGTCAGTAGGGATTCCAGTTCAATCATACATACACTCTACTTTGCTTCTGAGAATTAACACTGGGATGTTTCTTATTTTCTAATTCTTTTTTATGAAACCTTGTTCCCTGACAGAGGTAAGTTTTTTGTTTTTTTTTTTTCTTTCTGGGGGGGGGGGTGGTATATGCACATATCACATATATAAATGTGTGAAGGGGTCAGTTTACCACTGGCACCTCCTTGTGGCCCAGTGTGGCAGCTCTCTCTCCACTGAAGCCTCTCAGGGTGTATCAGGATCTGTCCCTCCTTTCCCTCAGGGAGGGGCCTTCAGGGAATGGTTGTCTGGGAAACTCCTGCCTTCAGTCAGCCCTCTTCTCAGGTTCTCTTCCCTGGTCTGCCCACAAGGGAGCTGTTCTGCTCCATTTCTAAACTCCTCCTCCAGCCTGTGCATGCCTTGTAGGTGTTGCAGGGGAGTCCTGTCTGAGCCCAGAGCAGCTCCTTAACCTCTTGTTGTCCAGTGTGGGGTTTGTATACCCCAACATGTGTGAGTATATATGTATATGGCAAAATTGTA
Organism: Natator depressus; assembly: GCF_965152275.1. Lineage (NCBI taxonomy): Eukaryota > Metazoa > Chordata > Testudines > Cheloniidae > Natator > Natator depressus. The sequence continues at coordinate 279,622,505 of NC_134234.1, forward strand.
TTTTTTTTAATTTAATGAGATCATGAGATTTGTTGCCTAGTTTATAAGAGGTGATCTGAACAACCAGTGGACAGACATTAAGTTTAAGCTCATTTGGAATTTTTTCTACATTGAGTTTAATAGAGCTGAGACTGTTGTCATTTTAGAGCATGGCATCGTTAGTACAGGTTCTTCAGTACTGCTAGATGGATTGTACATAGTAGCATCTTGGCAGAGGGTTAGACTAGATGACCCTTGCGGTCTCTTCTAACCATATGGTTCTAGCTCACTGATATGCTACTGGAAAAGTTCTGTAGTCAGATGAGTAGTCTCTCTTAGTATGGTGATGAATACTGTGTACTGAATAATAACGTGGTAATATTTGTTCTTAATATTGTGTACATTACATATTTCACAATATAATTTTGCTTTAAATGAATGTAGTTTCTAAAGGGTATATTTGTGTAATTAGAGTAGTCTACAGCATATTATTTGGTGTGTCTGCTTGTTGAACAAGCTGTGGAGTGTGTCCCTTACACTTTTGTGCTGCTGGTTCAGAACAGCACGAATATAATGAGGTACAGCATACTGACTGTATAAGAAATAACCTTTTCTTTTGCTATTTCGTTCATATCCTGAGGAAATAATTGTACTACAGAAACAACTGCTATCAAACTGGAACGATTGTGCTGAACAATAGTACAAGGATACGCTAAGCCTGTGAACTGGAATAAGGTGTGGGATTTAAAAAAAAAACAGTAATGAGATTCTGGGACTCAATGTACTGCTAAGAAAATTGTCCTTCAGAGAATTACCTTTGGGAATGTCTGATGTGGAAGTTAAGCATAGTGGAAAAAAAAAGAGGGTGAGAGAAACTCTAATCAGACATGTGTTGTTACAATAAAAGAGGCATTGACAGGGCTCCTAATAGTTTTGTAACAGAGTCTTTCTTCATCTGTGGCCATCATTGCTCTGATACAGAATTTGGAGACTGGAGAAAGCATCAGGGTGATAGGTGATCTAAAATAGATGGAAGAACAATTTCCTCTAATCACACTTTGATTAGGCTGTTTAATTTCTCATAATATAAATGTCTACAAAATATATTAATCTCTTATGGGCTGTCTGGTGTAAGTTTAAGTGAAATCAAGTATGTAATAACTAGTATTTAATATGACACCTGTTAATCACAAATTTCGCCTTTAAGGAGTGATGAAAATTCTTAAGGAATATATAAAGTGCATTGTTAAGTAAACAGGCATATTAGTATGAATTAGCTTAAACTTTGATTACTGCACAATTTAGGATAGAAGTAATTTTGAGCTTCTAGAGATTGCTAATAAAAGGTCGTGAGAAGACTTCGCCATTAGACATTCTGAAGTAACATAAAAACACAATTATTTTTTTCAGGGTAGTCTTATATTTTTTGTAGAGAGACTGTGAAAGAGGTTTAGAGAGGGAGGTGCTGATACACTGGGACCCTCGGAGAAAGATTTGGCAAAGACCCAGGACAGAGCAAGATAGGAAGTGGTGCAGGGAGGCAGCAAGAAGTCTGTGCAGTGAGGCCAGGGCTGCTGATTCAGGGTCCTTGGACCAGAACCCAGAGGAGAGGGAGGGTCTGGGTTCCCCTACCAGTCCACTGAGGGAGGTGAACTGGAAACTCCTTTGCAAGGGGTAACAACTATGGAAACCCCCTGATAGGTTTAGGGATTAGTGAGTCTGGAGTTGGATTGAAGGCCAAATCTGAAGTTGATAGACTATTATTTGGTGGACTGTTGGTTTACCCTTGAAGGGGCGGGGCTACATGTGACCCAGCTGGAGGGTCAAGTCACAAGATGCAGCAGACCACAGGCAGAGCAGCTGTCAGCAGGGGATGTAAAAAGAGAAGAGTCTGCTACACCACAACCAGCCACAAGGGGGTGCACCAGCTAGTGAGTCACGCTCCAACAGGAGAGGCAAGGGTTTCTGTTTGATCTTCCATGCACATTTGGGAGGTGGAGTTTCCCTGTGCTTTAAGTTCAAGGGAAAAAGTCGCCTTTTGATTTTCCATCCAAATTTCATGGCATGATAGATTTCAAAGGGAATTGGGGGTTCAATCCTGAACACCCTGGCTCTGATCCAGAAAAACACTTATGCATGTGAGTAGTTCCTTTGATTTCAATAGGGCTTCTCTTGTGCTTGAAGTTAAACATATGCTTAAGTGCTTTGGTGGATCTGGGTCTGAATGTTCAGGTCCTTGAAAGAGCAAGTCCTGTAATTCCAACTAATCTTTTTCTTTTTTTAAAGTGGGAAGCTCAGGCCTCTCCTTAATGTTATGATAATCCTTCCCTACGTTTCACGTTGGACTTTTCAACTGAAGAGTGTGTATATAACAGATGGACTTCAAAAGCTCTCAGCGGTGAAATCCTGACTTCAGTGGGGCCAGTATTTCATCCCTGGTGTTTAGATGCATATTCTACTAGGCACAAGCAAATGCTTAGGTTAAGTAGCTGACATTTCTGAGTGTATACATTTCAGACATCTCTCGCCCTAGATCAGTGAATTGATGGAGATCAGGCTTTGGGGAAACGCTGTATATGTTGCAGATTTGTACTGGCCTTTTGACAGCAGGCAAAAAGGTTCTTTCATATCAGCTTCTAAGGTGGCCACACATCTGTCCTGCTTGCAGAAGAAGCAGTGCTGTTTAGCATTCATTTCAGGAAAAAGCAAATGAAGCTAAGGTTGCAGTGACCAACAAACGTTCAACAAAGTAGGTTTGATGCATTGCAGCTACAGGACCTCTTTGAGAAGTCATTGCATATCTATGTTGATGCCTATATGATGGAACAAATGCGGGGTAGAATGAGAAAAAATGATAAATGAGAAAATTATGCCTCAGATAGAAAATGGACAAGTCTGTGGCTTTATGGCTCTAGAATGAAGAGAAAACTATGGTCTAATAACTTTGGTTTGTCAAAATAAAGCTAAATCTAAAACCATTAAAAATAATATCAAGAGAAATCTTATACTGTATTGTATGAGCCTTTATCTGGTGACATTCATAGCTTTAGGGAAGATGATGCATGCACTTTTTCAAATTTGCAGGCTCATCCATATGGGGCTATAGCTTTTATCATGCTCAACCTCACTTCCCTGACTAAGTGAGAAAGGGGGTCTTTATAAAAGTACCCCTTTCTTTGTTGAATGAACTCATTGGATTTTGGAAGCAGCTAATCCAGCCTATAGCTGGAGATCTACAAGCTGCAGATCTCCTCAACATGGTCTGAGTTCCAATGTCTCATTGAACATTGTAAGTGTTGCTTACAAATGGCCTCCACTGAGGCACAAAAGCCCAGCCGTTTTTCCTGAATACCCCTCCCCTGCATATCAGCATCTGGCCCAGCCGCTGAGCTGTTAAGACCAACGGACTATATTTAATTTTTAACAATTCTGAATCACTGGTATAAAGCAAATCATTTTGTTACTGTGCAATAAGCAATAGCTATTATAAATGTCTGTGTCTTGTTAATGCTACCTTTTAATTTATGAGCACTGCATTAGCAGCTTTTCTTTGTAAAGCTAATAGCACACAGCAGTTATTGATAAGAAAAGCCAGTAAAATTTCAATGGCGTTGTAAACTCAAACAATTTAAAACTCGCAGGCATTCATTAGAAGAAATGTTTCCATTAGTCTCTAGAGAATGTGTGGATTTAGTCAACTTTAGCTTTGTATTTTATGAGAATTGTTCATCACTACACTAGAATCCTGACAAATTCATATGAGAGAGAGTGCTGCTCTTTGAAGTAACTTCTGCTTTCCCTAAAATATGAAGGGCTGACTTTTAAGAACAGTGTGAGAGAATATTTATCTCCTGGTTTGTGTAGATACTGATTGTACGTGAACTGTATTTTGAATGAGCAATTATTGGAGGTCAACAAATATTGAAGGTTTTCTTCACATTTACTAATAATTGTATTCTAAAACACAAGGTAATTGTGGTAGTTTCCTCATCATCCCATGCCAAAAACCTCCAAAGCAAAACCCAACCCCCCTGGGTGACAGTGAATGTCTTGGCTATAGTGACAGGTTTCAGAGTAGCAGCTGTGTTAGTCTGTGTTCGCAAAAAGAAAAGGAGTACTAGTGGCACCTTAGAGACTAACCAATTTATTTGAGCATAAGCTTTTGTGAGCTACAGCTCACTTCATCGGATGCATTCAGTGGAAATGAGTGGCTATAGTGGATGGTGAAATAAAATGAATCAGAAATTTTTCACTGTAATTCTTACTGTATAGCCAAGTATGTTGTTAACATGACAAGTGTGTACACCATACAAACAGGTATGAAATGTGACAGGGTGAAACTCTGAGCCTCATTCAATTCCTAGCTGCAGTTGTGTATTTATACCTTTTTCTTAATCTGTAGATTAAGATGTTAAAGCAGGTTTCCTCTTTATCATTCTTACTTCTGGTGGTCTGTGCTATAAGCCATTAACACAAGAGGCTGTGTCCAGGACCTTAGGACTACTTGTCAGCAGAATGGACTTGTGCGTCTTGAGTCAAAACCCAAACATTGTTTTAAGATAGAGCTTTTGTGGTTCATGTGAACACTTTACTCTATCACTTTAATACCAGGATATTTTTCACCCAGCTGGATTAAAGTAATTTTTGTTAGACAACACTTGTTAATAAATGCAGCATTTCTTTCTTCCATGTATTATATCTTAATAAAAATTGAAAGGAAAAATTATATGCAATTTTAAGCCCTGATTGAGGAAAGCATATCTCTTAAGGAAAGTGCTTAAGTTCATGCTTAAGTCCCATTGAAGTAAATGGTACTTGGGCACGTGTTTAAACCTAAGCAAGTGCTGTCCTGAAGAGGAATGGACTCAAGCATGTGCTGAAGAGCTTTCCTGAATCAGGGATTCAAATAAAAGCCCTACAAAGCTCTTAAAACTCATTTTGTGTCCATATCCTCATCCCCAATACAAGAGCTGGGTAAGTGAGATTTGTCCAGAGTCATTTGTGGCTGAAGAAAGGAACTCTTTCCATCATCCACAGGTCTTTGCTGTGTCAGTGGAGCTGCTTCACCATGCTAGTTTAGCCTCAGAGCTATAATTGTGTAGTAGTCCCGCTGATCTCCTTTTCATGTAGCCTGTAGTTTTGACAGTGGACACCCTCCCATCTGCAAACCTCCTCCATGTTACTAGGAAGCACTTGTCTGTGGCACCCAGAGTGAGCTGAGAACCCCCTGTGGCTTCTCAGTCTCCCCGACTCCTGAATACTGGAACCACAGCTGCTCTGCTGTATTAAAGCCTTTCATTGCTTGCAAAGGTGGGGCAGGATTTAGTCCTTGGTATAATGAAAAATGCCATTAATTTAGTATAAATTTGAGAATTATTTGGTCAATTACTATCTTCATTTGAGTTTTCAGAAAATTTGACCCTGTGACATGCATTCTCGGGGAGCCCAGCAGAGAATATAATCAATTGCTGCCATACTTTCTGCTATCTCAACAATCAGAAAAAAGAATCCTGATTTTTTTTTTTTTTAAAGTACAGTATACAAAGACCAGGGCTACCATTTTCTGGCTGGGATGCCTTTACCTGGGCTCTTAAATAAGTGACGCTGAGCAACTTCAATTCCTGTTAAGTTCAATGGGAGCCACAGGTGGTCAGTACATTGATTAAAGTGCCTAACTAGGCATCTTCAAGGCATATGCAGACCCTTATGTCCATGGGGAGTCTCACTGACTTCAGTGGGGTCTATACAGAACAGGAGGTTGTAAATTGCAGGATCAGGACCTACATTAGAAAACTTGGGTCAAGATTTACTTTCTGATAAACCAGTATTAAATCAGGATAGGAACAATTTACCTGTTTACACAACAGATAACTGTTGTGTAAACAGTTTACACTCCCACAGTTATCACTGCTGAAGTCACAACTGATGTCACTTCTGGGAGTATATTCTTATTAAACTATTCCATAACAAACTAGTGCTTTTTGGTATACACCCTTAGGGAAGAGCCCTATAAAATTTAATACTGAACAATATCCTTTCTATAGGTTTATTTCAAACCGTCCTATACATTTTAATAGAGAATTATACCCCTGCTTAGAATTCTATAGTGTGGTTTGAAATAAACCTATACAAAGGTTATATTTCTCTGTAGTTTATTAAGAGTAATTTCTCTAGAACCCTATGAAACCCTATATCTTATTTTATTTTCATTTATAATAGATACTGAAAAAGCACCTGTCCCAGGGATGCAGCTCCCACTGTTGTAACTGGTGATACACAGCAAGCACGTTCACTGGATGAAGTTCCTGCATAGAGGCCTGGCTCATAAAGCTGAGTTCTAATAAAATGAAAACTCATTGTACATACTTAAGGTGTCATAACATGCCATATCCAGGTTGCAAAACAAAGAAAGGAACAGCTCAAACCTGGCATATGCACATTTGTCTTTTGTTGTGGGAATACAGAACAGAGAAAACCACAAACACCTGAAAACCAACATTTAAACAGTACACAAAAAGGGAGAATGCAGGCATTACTTTTTGCAGTGATTTTACCACCTATCGGCAGGGGAAGGTGTCTGGAGGCTGTGTTGGATGGAACAATGTCACTTTTCAGAAAGCTGGAGAGTCTGAAATGATATGTATGTGTGAAGCTACAGGATATTTTTAAAATACACTTTCCTAGGGTAGAAATTTTGTCAGATTAGATGTTTTCATTTTTTTTCCCCTAAAAAATTATTCTGTTAACATTTAATTCACGGTGATTTTCCCCTTCTTCCTCCTCCTCCTCCTCTCATGATAGGCTTGTCTGGTCCGGGATAGGAAATGAGATTGGAACAGGGTGCTTGCCAGAGAGGAAGAATGGTTCAGAGGTAGGTTTAGTGTGGGAGTCCAGAGAACAAGTTTAATTCCTTGCTCTGCCACAAAATTCATAATGCCTCCGTTCCTTATCTGTAAAATGGGGAAACTGTAATAATACTTCCCTATATTGCTGGGGTGTTGTGAGGATAAAAAAAAATTAAAAATGATACCCACAGTTATGTAGGGTATATAAGTACCTGAGATAAGGGAGCATGTGGGTTCAGTAGCTGACTCTAGGTCAGGGCATTTGTCAAATGAGGTACAGCATAGAGTTTCTGCCTCTGGGGGAAGGATCATGGATTCTCATGGGAGGCTGGGGGTAATATATTCATCTGTGCCTTAAGGTTTAAGAATATAAACATGAGATGCATAGAAACTGCATCAAAAGAACATTATTATTGTTGCAAACTCAAACACTCAAAAGGTAGGAAATGATCTACCCTGGCTCCTCATTCCAGTCCCATTCTCCTTACCTTCAGATGCATCTGAAGAAGTGTGTTTTTTACCCATGAAAGCTTATGTCCAAATAAATCTGTTAGTCTTTAAGGTGCCACCGGACTCCTCGTTGTTTTTGTGAATACAGACTAACATGGCTACCACTCTGATACTTGTCTCCTTACCTAGCCTCTCCCAGTTGCCACTCCTCAGGTTTCTAGTCCCAGTCTCTTTACTCAGAAAGTTCTAGTTTTACATTTCCCCATTCCCTGTCCCACTCTTCCCCTGCCCTCCTTTTCATTCCGTCTCCTTTCCAAACCATTCCTAGTTCTCCCTACCCCACAATTCCTTGTTCCCAGTCTCTTGCCAAGCCAGTTCTGGGTCCCCTCCTCCCAGCTCCTCATCTGAGCTATCTCTCTGTCCTCCAGTCACTTCTTCCCCGCCCCCACCCAAGTTTCTCATCCCCAGACTCTCAGTCCACATTTCCCTCCTTGGGTTCCTCATCCAGTCTGTCCCCCCCACCCCTCCAATTAAACCAGTATATTTGTCCAGCCAATCCCAGTTCTCACCACATCCTGGTTCCTTGTCAGATCTATCTGCCCTTCCTCCTCCCCATCCCATTCTCCCATTGCCAATCACAATATCCTTGTCCAGCCAGCCCCAGTTTTTCCCCCAGAACCTCATCCAATCTCAATCCTGCCCCACTGGTTCCCTTTCTCATCCCCTGAATTTTCCTTTCATGGGTCCCAATTCCCTTGCTCAGCCAGTCCCAGTTTTCCTCTAATTCCCCCCCACCAGCCTCCAGTCCTAGTCTCCCTTCCAGGCTCCTTGACCCAAACTACTTCCCTCGCCCTACCCCTCCCACAGGTCCAACTGCATTTGGATCAGGCAGCTTCCTCTTCCATGCACGCTGGTCTCAGTGTGTGTCTGTGGGAGAGACATTGAGAGCATAGTAGAGACAGCCTTCCCACTTTCCATTTAAGCATAGGACCAGGCATAGCCCACGGTAGCCCAGAGCTGCAGTTGCAGGAAAAGTCCTGCTGAGTCCTGGGAATCTTCAGGGAATCTAGCTGGGAAAGCTATTGCAAGTCTCTACTGAGCATGTATAAACTGGAGTTTTTCAAAGGCATATAGCTTGGCCAAAGTTAGGAGGATTTTCATGTGGGCTGCAAAAGGAAAAACTCCGATACAGAGGCCACCCCTTGCCAAATTTTAAGTCTCTGCTCCAAAGCAGAGACGGCATGAGAGCTGTTCTAAGAAAAGGTCACCAGAATTTCTTAACATAGGCAAGAAATTGTATTTTACTTTAGTCTCTTTCTTGGAAATGTATGAATCGTTGCAGCTGAAATTTTCCAGAAAATCTCTCACTGAGGCAGACGCCCAACATGGAAAATTTCAGGCCAAATGGTTAAAATTTGGCAAAGTTACAAGCAACTGAAAATTGGGTCTTATAATGTTAAAGTTGCCCAACACTTCCCAATAGGCAGTGCTACCAGCTCCACCTATAATTGATTAAGAAGATCTGTATTTTCAAAAATCTCTTGTTATTGTTAGTTTGTCTTTCTGAAATCACTTTTCAGCTACAGATTCATTCTGACACTCGGTCACAGGTGGGAATGCCATCCTTGTAATCATCTTGGAGCTTGAAGGTTATATTGGTTGTTATGACTTTTAATCTTTAAGTCATGATTTGAAGTCTTCAGTAACTCAGCCAGAGGTCAGGGGTCTATTACAGGAGTGGGTGGGTGAGGTTCTGTGGCCTGCAATGTACAGCAGATCAGATGAGATGATCATGATGGTCCCTTCTGACCTTAAAGTCTATGAGACTTGGTACTTATACACATGCTGTTTGACTTCTCAGCTAGCCTCGAAGCTGTGATGCAGCTAATTTGAAAGAGGCACAGAGCTAGCAAGGCCTGTCCCAGGTGAAAAAAAAATAATGGTAGCAGTTGACTCTCTACATCAGGAGAGTTCTGATCAATTACTGAAGGTCAGGTTGGTGACCTGACTGTGTACAGTTGTGTGCTACTTTGTAATATGTCTGTTAACGATTTTATTAGAGTATTAGAAAATTGATTTTGATTAGCTAGGTGAGAGCAGCAACTGATCTAAAATTGGGTAAGAAGCTTTTTCAAGGAGTAGGTGTCACCTACACTGCAGTTCTCAAATAATAAATATTTCACATAACAGGAAAGTAACACTCTGTGAATTGCTTAGGGGTGCAAGACTGATGCAAGCCCAGTTAAAATGCTGTTTCTGTGCTGGAAAAATATCAAACAACATTTGGCAAATATTAAATGCTTCAACTATATAAAGCACACAGCTTGTCACAACTGAGTTTGTTCCAAAAGCTGAGCAAGAGAAAGATGTTAATTGAGTCTTCACTAGTCCTGTACAGGCAAAAGACTACTTCACTCAGCTCATTCCTTTGGACTCACTTAAATCCAGTTTTTGTGTCTATCTGAAAAGGACTGTACCTGTAGCCCTGCTAGAAATAAATGATAGCTTTTGAGAATTTGTTCTCATGCTTTTAAAGTTTGGACAGTTTAATCTTTAGTCTGTTTTCAGCACTTGACTGGAGGCAGCATATTTGATATATTTTGTAGACTCCATATATGTAAACTTTCTCATGATGTGAATGATCTTCTCTAGGTTGTTTGTATTTCTCTAGGTTATACATTCAGTAGTGCAGATGGTATGACCTAGATCAGCTTCAAAAGTATCAATTTAGATTGTCACTCTGTTCTTTCCAAAGGTTACAGTCTCAGCAGTCTTATGAGTTTGAAGTGTCTCTTTGGAAAATCTCTTGTGTCGTTCTTTCAGCACTTCCTATTTGTTATGACATCCTCTAAAGCAGCAAAGGATTTCCCAGAGCATATAGGGAATCCTGACAGACTGAACCACAGTAGTGAATTGACAAACTAGCACACTAGAGATATCTAGTTCTTCTGTAAATAGCTTTAATTAGGAAACCAATCTGAAAAATATATTAGGACCTAGAGGAAAGACATTGTTTGAGGGAAAACCTAATCAGGAACTGCTGAACAAGACTGATGCCTTTGAAATGACACCTAATTAAGAAGAAAGGCCAGGGGAGAGAAATGAAAAGGTGGCAGGGGAGGAGGAGAAGAATTTTGAAGACCAAAAAGAGGTTCAGAGGATTAGAAAATAGTATTGCCTTGAAATGTAGGTTGTGTTGATTATAGCTACTTCCTGATTTGTTTTACTCTGCTGCCTAGGGAAGAGAAAAATACATGTTAACATTTTTCTAGGGTAAAATATTTGCATTTATTATAGACCCTGGGAATTCTTGAGCTGATTAGTATAAAGCATTTAGGGGGAGAAAAAACTTTAATGCCTGTTTTAATGCCTATATGGAGTTGTAAAGTCTTTTTGGACAGAATTATACACACAGAAATTATTGAACATTGAGAGAGCATTTTTTTCTGAAAAACATCTGTCAAGGTTCCTCCCCCACTCTGAACTCTAGGGTACAGATGTGGGGACCTGCATGAAAACCTCTTAAGCTTACTTTCACCAGCTTAGGTTAAAACTTCCCCAAGGTACAAATTAATTTTATCCTTTGTCCCTGGATCTCCACTGCCACCACCTAACTCTAACTGGGTTTACTGGGAAACGTAGTTTGGACACGTCTTTCCCCCCAAAATCCTCCCAACCCTTGCACCCCACTTCCTGGGAAAGGTTTGGTAAAAATCCTCACCAATTTGCATAGGTGACCACAGACCCTAACCCTTGGATCCGAGAACAATGAAAAAGCATTCAGTTTTCTTACAAGAAGACTTTTAATAGAAGTAAAGAAATCCCCTCTGTAAAATCAGGATGGTAGATACCTTACAGGGTAATTAGATTCAAAACATAGAGAATCCCTCTAGGCAAAACCTTAAGTTACAAAAAAGACACACAGACAGGAATAGTCATTCTATTCAGCACAGTTCCTTTCTCAGCCATTTAAAGAAATCATAATCTAACACATACCTAGCTAGATTACTTACTAAAAGTTCTAAGACTCCATTCCTGTTCTATCCCCGGCAAAAGCAGTATACAGACAGACACAGACCCTTTGTTTCTCTCCCTCCTCCCAGCTTTTGAAAGTATCTTGTCTCCTCATTGGTCATTTTGGTCAGGTGCCAGCGAGGTTACCTTTAGCTTCTTAACACTTTACAGGTGAGAGGATTTTTCCTCTGGCCAGGAGGGATTTTAAAGGGGTTTACCCTTCCCTTTATATTTATGACAACATCTTTGTTCAATGCACTGTGGGGCTGATCCACAAACATATAGAAGTCAACTAAAAGACTCCCATTGACTTCAGCAAGCTTTATATCATTGTCCTATATGTGTGTTTTTTCTATCCTGGCCTCTAGTCATCCTCCCTCCTCAGTGTCCTCATTAGCTCTCAGTCAGAGTCTCCTTCCTTGGGTTCCTTAGCTAATCTCAGTGCCTGCCCTCCCTTGGCTCCTTGTCCACCCTTTTGGCCTAGCCAGTACCAGTTCTCCTCCTGCACAGTAGCTCCTCATCAAAACTGTCTCCCCTCCTCTCACACCTCCTTCCTGATTGTCTGTCCTATTCTCCTTGTCCCACCAGCTCAATCCTGCACCCCAGCTCCTCATCTGGTCTCAGTCTTCCCTGCACCTACTGGCTCCCAGTCTCCTTGCCTAGCCAGTCTCAGTCTCTGCTCTGGTTGTCAGTCTCCTCCCACTGCAAAGCCCAGACCGAATTTCCCACTCCTCCCCCAGCTAGTTTCCAGTCCCAAGTTCCACCCTTCCTCCCTGCAGTGTCCTATTCCAAATCTACTCCCTTCACACTGCCTGCAAATCCAGCTCTTGTTGCTTCTCCTTTTGAATCAGGCATCTCTCTCCTCCTCTATGCTGCTTGGCCTCACCAGTAGCAGTCACTGAGAGCATAGGAGAGACAGTTTGCTTTCAGGTCACCATTCAGGTCTGGTGCAGTCCAGAGCTGCAATTGCCAAGAGATTTTTGCTCAGAACTGTGCTGGAGGATATTAAATAGAAGCTATTGAAATTAGACATTTTAAAATAGCAGTTCCAGATGACTTGCACCCAAGAGTTTAAAAAGAACTGGCTGAGAAGCTCTCTGGAACTTTAATGTTGATATTCAAGAACTCTTGGAATACTGGGGAAGTTCCAGATAACTGGAAGAAAGCTAATGTTGTGCCAATTTTTAAAAAGGGTAACTGGGATAAACTGAGTAATTATAGGCCTGTCAGTCTCCCATCAATCCTAGGCAAGATAATGGAGTGGGTGATACAGGACTTGATTAAAGGAGGATGATGTAATTAATGCAAATCCACATGGGTTCATGGAAAATAGATCCTGCCAAACTAACCTGATTTTTTAAATGAGATTACAAGTTTGGTTGATAAAGGTTAGTTTACAGGTACCGCACAACATTTTGATAATTTTATATTTTTCTAGGTTTTTTAAACATGGTATACATTAAATAGATTAAAAGCTGGCTAATTGGTAGCTTTTAAAATATCATTGTAAATGGGGAATCATCATTAAGCAGATGTGTTTTCAATGGGATCCTGCAGGGATCGGTTCTTGGCCCTATGCTATTTGACATTTTTATAAATGACCTGGAAGAAAACATAAAATCATCACTGATGAAGTTTGCCAATGACACAAAAATGGGGGAGTGGTAAATAATGAAGAGGGCAGGTCACTGATTCAGAGCAATCTGGATTGCTTGGTAAACTGGGTGCAAGCAAACAGTATACATTTTAATACAGGTAAATGTAAATGTATACATATGGGAGCAAAGAATGTAGGCCATACTTACAGGATGGGGGACTCTATCCTGGGCAGCAGTGACTCTGATAAAGATTTGGGGGTTGTGGTGGATAATCAACTGAACATGAGCGTCGAGTGTGATGCTGTGGCCAAAGAACTAATGCAATCGTGGGATGCATAAACAGAGAAATCTCGAATAGGAGTAAAGAGTTTATTTTATCTCTGTATTGGGCATTGGTGCAACCGTTGCTGGAATACTGTGACCAGTTCTGGTACCCACAATTCAAGAAGGATAGTGATAAATTGGAGAGGGTTCAGAGAAGAGCCACGAGAATGATTAAAGGATTAGAAAATCAGTTTATGGTGATAGACTCAAAGAGCTTAATGTATTTAGCTTAACAATGAGAAGGTTAAGGGGCGACTTGATCACAGTCTGTAGGTATCTACATGGGGAATAGATATTTAATAATGGGCACTTCAATCTAGCAGAGAAAGGTAGAGCATGATCCAGTGGCTGCAAAATGAAGCTAGACAAAGTCAGACTGGAAATAAGGCCTACATTTTTAACAGTGAAAATAATTAACCATTGGAACAATTTACAAATGGTCGTGGTGAATTCTCCATCACTGGCAATTTTAAAATCAAGATTCGATCTTTTTCTAAAAGATCTGCTCTATGCATGATTTTGGGGGAAGTTCTGTGCTATACAGGTGGTAATACTAGATGATCACAATTATCCCTTTTGGCCTTGGAATCTATGAATATATGCTCAGTGTGGACAGAATCTTCAAGGAATCTAGCTGGGAAAGGTCTAGCAAGTCTCTCCTGAGCACATGCAAACTGTAAATCTTCAAAGGCTTATAACTTGGCCAAATTTGGACTGATGGTAACGGAAATGGCAAAAGGCACATGGCTGACATAAAGGCTACCCCCTGCCAAAGTTCAAGTCCCTGCTCCAAATTGTGCGTGGGTGTGGGTGTAGGGCACGGGGGTTGAAGGGACAGCACTAAAAAAACGGTTACCAGAATTTTTTATCAGGGGCAAAAATAACTCTTTCTTGAAAACACAGAATCTCTTTGGCTGAAATTTTCCTGAAAAAATCACCTGGAAGCAGACATCCAACATGAAAATTTCAGGTCAAGTTGTTAACATTTGACAGCGTTATAAGCAACTGAAAAGAGGGTCATGTAATAGGAATTGTTGGGCAACTTTAACAATAGGTGGTGCTAATAATAGATAAGAATAATTTTTATATAATTTTTATAATTATTTCTCTCACTTTTTGCTTACTCTTGTAAAGTTACAGGGCTCTAGGGACAGCAGCAGTGTGTACTGATGATATCTTGCACTTCTAAAAAGCTGGCTGAAGAGAAAAGAGACTTTGAAATCTTTTTTAAAATAGAGAGTTTCTTTTCTTGCATACGAAGTGGGACTCTAAATGAATCTGTCTTCAGCAGAGAACAAGGTGGAGTCAAGATCTGATTCAGGAGTTGTTAAAACAGGCCAGGTGGAATCTGCACTTAAATAAATAAAGCAAACTTCAAAAAGGGATGTCTAAACTTAAATGTTTCACTTCAGAGATGGCTACCTTTCAGTGGTGAATAAACTGTTGTCTCTGAATAGTTTGTGTCAATTAGGCTATGTCTACACTAGAAATGGAAGTCGATCAATATTTGGTCAACTTACAGCCACCACAGTAATTACTGCAATGGTGTATGTCCACACTATCCTCCTTGGCTTGGTGGTGCCTGTCTGCACCAGAAGCGCTTCCACCTACCTAAGAAAGGCAGTGTGGGGAGCTGAGAGCCTGGTCTCCCAGCTCTGCGGGCTGCTGGGCTCCTGGTGGGCTGCCCCCTGGGCCCATTCTCCCCCTGTTTTCCAGCCTGGAGTGGTGTCCAGCCCCCAGCTCTCCAGGGAAGCGGGGGCAGCCAGGCTCTAGCTGCCCAGCTCTCTTGTCAATTTCATGGCTCCTGATGTGAAAGCAACAAGACGGCTAAGGGCATCAGATGTAAGGGACGCAGTGTTTACACAGACATTGCCTTGCCATAACTACACTGACATAAGCTTTATGCCTCTCATGGAGGTGTTGTTATTATGTCGGTGTAGTAGGGCACTTACATCGATGGGACTAAGGCTGTAGTGTAGATACTGACATAATTAGGTTGACATAAGCTGCCTTATGTCCAGCTAACTGCTAGTGTAGGCTAGCCCCACATTAAACACTTTTGGTTGAAAAGTAATATGTGTTATTTTCTATGTACTGTTATACCTGGAAAGAGCTGGAAACGTATTGTTAATGACCTGCTGATAGTCAGTTCAGTTCATCTGATAGTCAATTTGGTTCTCAAGTTTATCTTTCTAGAGTTCACTAGCCTGTCTGGACTTGACTTTGGGCTAAGTAGGTATGTCAACCATAGCACAGTGGTTGAGATTTCAAAGCTGATCAGGGGATTTTGCCCCGCTGCTCCTATTAAAATTAAGAAGAGTTGTGAAGTGGGGTCTTCTATTTGGCTTTGAAAATCTCAGCCAATCTACAACTTGTGTTTGCTACCCATATCCTTTTCAGTCTTTAAAAACAATCAGTTTGTCATTTATACTTCTGTAGCTGATGTCTCTTTTAGAGTGTCCCAGAGAATGACATTTCTAGTTCTTCTGGGGTCAGTGCTCTGAACACCTTAGCAGAACAGACAAAGTTGAGTTAACAAAGCCAAAGAATCCCTGATGCTCTGCAGATTACTTCCATTTTTATCACGCTTTCCTTTATTTTGGTGAGATTCCCCAAAGTTAGCTGTATCCTCTTTCTTTTCGCAGGGAAATAAAATATTCCAGTAGGTCCTATGGTTATTGTCAGAGTTCCAAAGGCTATCAACAGAGGAGTTATTTTTGTAAATCTACTAACTTGAAGTAGAGCTATGAAGAAATGGGGTTTTTACAGTGCACAGATTAAATGGACGATAATATGATGCTGAGAAGCCCTCCTTGCTTTAATCATCTTGTGCTGCACTGTCTTCTCTACACTGCTGCTGGCTTCAAGGCAAGCTTTAGTTGCACTGGTTCCCTTTTACCTCTGCAGCATGATTCCAAGGCCAGAAGGAACCATTATAATCATCTAGTCTGACTTTCTGTATCGCATAGGCCTTAGAATATGACTAACATATGCATCAATTTGAATGAACAATTTACTGCAATTTACCATACAGTATTGACAAAGTTACCAATGAGTATAAACTAAATTTATTTCGAAGGCTAAACACACTCTTACTATAAAGAAACAAAATGAGAGGAAAAAAAACCTCTGCCTCTTGAGACTGACGGTTCATTTTCACTTTGTTTTCCTAAAGACCATCTTTGAAGCTGGAAGACAATTCTGTTTGCTTGACTGAATTTAATGGCTTCCCCATTTGAGAGGAAACAATTTTCAGAGCATCGGAGCTTGATTGATTGGTTGACTAAATGTCATAAACATGAAAACAACTTGCTTTAAATTTCAAAGCAACAGGTCATGCCAGTGGGGATCTAATCAAGGTCATGCAGTAGAAGGCTGTTTGATATAATTTCAATTTATTTGATTTGATACTAACATAATATTTTCCATCAAATAAGGAAGGATGTGAGAGGTGAAACTTCCTGCCCTGCTAGCCTGTGATTCAAATGGGGCAAGTTACCTTATGTGCAGAGGCTTCTTTAATTAAATTTGTTCCTAAATCTGTAGCATTATTGCATTTTCAATATTTGTTACTATTTAGAATTCTATTTAGCAAATAAATTAATGTTCCATGGTTTTGGCCTCTGAGGACACACAGACTTTCATGGTTCGCCTGTTGCAGAGCCTGAGTTGATTCTGGAGCCAAAATAATCTGCAGCCAGCCAGCCAGCCAGCCAGAAACACTAGCATCAAGAGGCATGAACTTCCTCATTCTTCTTAATTGACCAATATCTCTGAAACCCAATTATGACCATGTCTGTGCGAACATCTTTAACCATTGAACTGATGATCAAAATTTTATTGATTATTGTTAGATATTTGTTATTTTATCATATCGGAAACCTTGAGGTTCCATTCATTTGAAGGGCATGGTGATTAAGGCTAAAATTAAATATACAAAGAGAATAATATCCTAACAGATACTCTTTTGACTAATCAGATACTTGAGATGTTTACTAGTGCCCTTAAGAATAAAGTGGTGTTTACGTTGCTGCTAAGTAAACCCTGAAGGATTCCGGTGTTGGAGCTTGCAGGATTTTGTGAGATTTCTATAAAACATGGTCTCAGAGCAGCAGTAAAGGCAGTTCAATTTTATATCCTAATACAGGGATTGGCAACCTTTGGCACGTGGCCCATCAGGGAAATCCACTGGTGGGCCAGGACGGTTTGTTTACCTGCAGCATCTGCGGGTTCGGCCAATCGCAGCTCCCACTGGCTGCAGTTCACCGTTCCGGGCCACATGCCAAAGGTTGCTGATCCCTGTCCTAATAAATAAATATTTCTGAATGACTCCCCTTGTGCCATATAATGATATCTGGCATCCCCCACTACTCTACTAAAAGTCTGGATTAAGGCAATCCAGGGCTTTAGGCATACTATGGCATTAGGCCTCCATGATTCTATCCCCACAGCTTCACCTCAACCCCACTTGGATTGGTGATGACAGAGAGCTTTTCTTCTCAGCAGAGTTCCCTTCCTTCCCCTAGGGGTAGCAGCAAAGTTCCTCCCACTCAGAATAAACATACGTTTCAACAAAAATCTTCTCTACCCTCCAGAGAAGCAGCAGTGGCAGCAGGAGAGACTCCCAATGTTTACCCCAGTAGTCAGGCTATATCTTCTTGGGTGAGCAGGCTATGCCTGTTGCACTGTTCTTCTCCAGCCACACAGTGTTCTGCTGGGGTGGCGTTGGAAGAGCTTTCAGGTCAACAGGTCTTGGAGCTAACCCCCCCTTGAGATGCATGGGGAAATGCACTCCTTTCTGAGATATAATTTCTGACTGTCTTCAGACACAAGCAGACATCTCTGCATTGGTTACACTTCGGTCATGTTTCCAAGCTTTTCTCCACAACCATGAGAGAGAAAAGTCTTAAACTAAAACCAAAGCCAAAATAATCACAACAAAAACCAACCCCAAAAAACAGTGTTGCCAACTCTCTTGACAAAATCAAGAGTCTTGTGATATGTGACCTTTTTTTTGATAGCTCTGGCTTCTGGAGTCATGTGAATAAGTGTGAGTCTCAGCTTTCATTTGCAAAGAAAAGCTGGAAAGGTGAACTCTCAGGCTCAAACACCAGGAAAAAAAATCTATTGATTTGTAAAATCTAATAATTTTTAAACCAATCTCATGATTTCTGAGTGCTTGGATTTGCAACACTGGTCTGATATAGTCACATGGAACTGGGGCTCTAGGCACAGGCCTATATCTCCTATGCCTTAATCTGGCCATGTTGCCCTGTGTTTTTGCCTAAATCCTCTGCAGAAATTTGACAGCCTTTGGGAGTTCAAGTTTAAGTTGTAAGGTTTACTTTTGTAGTAGGTGAGTTATAAATTAATGAGCGTTACATTTTATGGATCACCTAATCTGAGACCTTCTGTCTTTTTGTTTTTTGTTTTTAACTGCAATATTCTTTTACAGCTGTTTTGTAAATTGGAAATAACTTAATGATGTACAGGAAATAATAAAACAGCTTTTTAGTCACAGAAATGTGAGAAAAGTACATGTACAGATGTAATATAAAAATATACTTACAGAAGCAGAGTGGGGTATCTTATATTATAAGATTATAGATTAAGGATTTTCTACACATTGTCCATGTGTGGATGCTCTTATTCTAGAATAAGAGTACCTTGTTCCTGTAGAATGTAGCTACTAAGAAATACCAATTAACATAAATGATTCCATAATATATCAATTTTCTTCAGCTAAGAAAATCTGTTATAGATTGTAACTATATTGAAGTTATTTTTAATTCACATTGGTGCTGCTGTATAACCATGTTGGGTCAGATGAATTTCAGCTGATATAAAAGGTGCAATATGATAGATGAGCAAGACCCACTGTTCCAAAGAAGTATGCATCCCTGGGGAAGGCAGAGAGTTTTTCCACCACCATATCATGGTAGATCCCATGGTAGAAACAGTTGCTCTTGATTGTAATATGAGTCAACTCCCTGACTGCTTTAGTGTGACAAATACCTGCGGAATGCCCATATTTTGTGCATTTATTACATATTTCATCTTTAGCTGGACACACATCTTGAGCTATGAAATTTTCTGCATCTTGTGCATTTAGTCTGAAATGCCTTGTAGTTAGTCTGGGATTCCTGTATGGAAATTACTTTTAGCACTCATGCTGTGTCTGTTTACAGCTTTTAAGCTAGTTTCAAGATTGTCTGGTTTGGAAAGTTTGGTTTTGTGCTTTGCTATTTGGGTAGTAGCATGTAGATTTAAAGCTGTCTTTGATTGTCGTTCCTATGAAATACTTTTATCTCTAAGTCCAATGATTAGCCTGTCTCTGACATTTTTATGTTTTGCAGTTCCAAAATCACAGTTTTCAGCCAATGCATGTAGAGCTCCTATACAAGATCCAGCATTTTCTCCTGGTTGTTGAATTCTCCGATGAAAAGATGCTCTTTCATAAACCACGTTTCTCTGTGGTATAAAGTATGCATCAAATATAACCAGAACCTTTTCATAGTCATCTTTGTGATTATCTTCATTAAAAGCAAAAGACATAAAGATATCCTCTGTCTGCTTCCCCACAGCATACATTAAAGATGATACTTGGATAACTCAATTTTCCTGGTGGAGCTTTGTAGCAATCATGCAAAATACTTCTTGGAGTCTGTCCATTGTGAAGGTCTATCAATGCTGACGTTCTCTGTAGCATTGAGAGTGGCATGTTGCTGGGACTGATCCTGCAGGCTTTGTTGCTTTGTTCCTTCTGTTTGGAACCTTTGTTCCTGTTTCGCTTCTGTTTCTGTTCTCCTCTTGCACTATTTTACTTCTGAGACCATGTCATGTTGCAAGGCTGCTATTAGTAGGCCAGGTTGTTATACCACATATGGACTTGCTACAGAACATCCTTCCCAGAGAGATACACCAGATGTGTTCCCTATAAGATCCTTTAATGCACTGCCAGGTATATCTGTATGCACAGCTGAGGTATGTTGCACATGTCACCTAGTGGCTAAATAGTATAATATAGTGTAACAGTCTATTACAGGCTCCAAATTTGGAAGGAATCCAAAAGTAAAACAATTATGTTGCTTTAAGATCTGGCCTGTAACCATGCTCTTAAGATGTAGCATGGAGGAGTGCTGGTAAAGCTGATTTTTATATCCTGGAACCAGTCACACAATGTAGGTCAGGTTTACTCTGTCACATTGCAGGATCGGTTTTAACTGACGACTGTAGCTATTGCTGCAGTCTGCATTGTAGTGAGAAGAGGAATGGCCACCTAAGCAGGGTTTTGCACAAACTAGCCCTGCACTTTGACCTTTTGACCTTGAGTAGAAGTTCCAGTTATAGCTGATAGAAATTTTTCATTTGAAATATTTTTCCAACAAAATGGCTTTTTCTTGAAAACTCACTGTCCAGTTCTGAGAATTTTTTTGTGCCCTTGTGAAACCCAAAAGCCCAAAATCTTTTTACTGATGACAAAAAACCTCAAGCTTCTGAAGAGAATTTTTGTCCAAGAGCATAAACACTTATTTATTAAATATACTCAGAATATGGGTGTAGAGTCTCTGCTGTAATCCTCTGCCCTCAACACCGTCTGCTAAGAACTAGAGCAAAGAGTTTGATCCCATTCAGCTGTCTGTTTAGTGTTGTAAAGCATAAACACAAATGAATATGGAAGAAGTTTGAGTTGAGAGCCCATTGTTGGACAAGAATGTCAGTGGATCCATGTGCCCATCACATAGAGATTGTTTGGTTTTATCACTGATATTGGTATTGTTTGGTATTAATGTCACTGATCAAAGGACTGTTAAGGTTAACTGTCTTTAACAGCTGTTCTAGTAGGAGTGTTAAATTCCTGGTGGCTGAATGTTTGATCTGACAACTGCAGTGGTGTATATTTTCCTGGCATTCAAAATGTTATAGAACTCTTCCTCTGTAAAGCAAACATCTGACCTTGCTAAAGGGACAGAGAAATGATGAAATAATGCAAACATGTAACCTGGCTGTGTTAGGTTTAAAAAAAAAAAGAGTTCCCGCACTGAAGCGGCCTATACTGAAAAAGCAAAAAACATAAACCATTTTCTTCTGTAAAGGGGATATAGTCTCGTGAGCAGAGTGACCAGGTGTGATTTCTCAGAATGTCCCAGTGTTTTGGAGGTGCCAGGTTTATCCTGGCAATTTCTACTGAAAGAGGTGTTTTAGCTTCAGTGTGTATAATCATTCAGCTGGCTGACTTCCCCCTGGCTGGCTGTTCCTGACCTGGCCCCTGCTACAACCTCTTTCCCCCACAGCACCCTTTCTACCTTCCAAATGAACTTAGGGCCAAGTTGGATCTGTGTATCACTTCCATGTAGTATCTATAATGGAGTAGACCGTGGGATGCTCCAATTTTTGACAGACTGATCTTTCTAACACTTCCAATATCATGGCATTCCAGAGCACGCACCATTCATTAGGTAGATGCTATGTCAGGGAAGTTGAACCCCAAGTTATCTTTTAAGGTATGGAGAGTACTAGTCTTTCTGCAGAGGAAGAGAGGTTATGCCACTTGTGGTAGGAAGAAGACACAAAGGTCCAGACACTAGAAGGCAAATGGTAAGTCAGGAAGTATGTGTGGGTGGTTGAAAAGTCATGATCAGACACCTCAGCTAAGATGTCCTCAACACAGTCCCTTACTATGGATACCTTTCTGTTCACTCCAGCAGTGACGAGCACTTTCAGCGCTTGCCCCTGAGCTGCCAAACACTTTTGCTTGCAATAGAAACCCCCTTATAACTGTCAAATGCTCTCACAGCATCCAATGACAAGCTTACCCATGAAACCCCAAAAGCTGCTAGCCTACGCCCACCTAAATACAGTGTGCTAGTTTTCTGTTTAAAATATCTGGTCATGTACCAGTGAGTAACTGATAGGGATATAGCCAACATCAATTTAAATTATAGGCTTTATTTAGATGATAAGCTCAGCATTGGCCTGCTAAACCCAGGGTTGTGAGTTCAATCCTTGAGGGGGCCATTTGGGGTCTGGGGCAAAAATTGGGGCTTGGTCCTGCTTTGAGTAGGGGGTTGGACTAGATGACCTCCTGAGGTCCCTTCCAACCCTGATATTCTATGATTCTATGACTGTCTCTTACTATGTGTACAGTCTACACAATGAGGTTCTATTTTTGGGTGTGGCATCTAGGAACCACTTTAATATGAATAACAGTCTGTGCTATGGAAAAGGGGGGGAGAGGATGTGTTATGGAAATTCTCCAATCCAAAAGAAAACCAGGACTATCACAGCTGGAAAGTTGTAAGTAAAGAGGTTGATAACAATGTATCAGGCAGGTTAGGTAGTTCCCTAGAATAACTGACTTTTTGACACTGAAAGGAGAACTTGAGCTGGAGCTCATCGGAAGTGAGCTGTAGCTCACGAAAGCTTATGCTCAAATAAATTGGTTAGTCTCTAAGGTGCCACAAGTACTCCTTTTCTTTTTGCAAATACAGACTAACACGGCTGTTACTCTGAAACCTCTCTTTCTCTCTCTGTGTTTATATCTGTCAGTCTTCCTATCTATAATGTATGTGTGTATGTATAACAATTTTCTTACGCAGGTATTCAGTTACCTACTTTAAATACAAATTGGTGACTTTAAAGGAAACAGGAATTGGCAAATGACTATTCTAATCAGGCAACAGCATTTGTCAACTTCATCATATTTTTTTTCTTTTGCTATAATACAATAAAGCTAGTAATCTGAATATATTTTCTATTCAATGTAGTGTGATAACTATTATAATTATCAATGCAGTGCCAGTTACTTAAGGATGGTACTCAATCTGAATAGTAGTCTTTCTTCTAAAACAATTTTCACTCCCACTGTGATAACTTCTTTTAATAACCATATGACATGAAGTTATGCCTAAGTGCACTTTAGAAAAGTATTGCTGACACTTTCAAATTAGTTTTATGTCTAATTGTCTATCGTAACAGATTAGGCATGTGGGGATGTCCAATTGGATTTGTCTGTTGTATTAATTTAGATGGAATATGTGGGACTAGAGGTGTTAACATAACTCACTGTCCAACAATTAACAGTGTTAAACAAGGTCTGGGGTTTATACCGAGGACCTCAGCCTGCTTAGTACACTGACAAATGCACTATCAAAAATCTTTTAAACATTTTATTAAAGATACAGAAAAGAGGGGAAAACAGTTAAAGCATTTGAAATGTAAAGCATTAAATGAGGTTTTCATTTTAATAACACTCCTTGTTCCCATTCCCTTTCCCTGTAGCTGGAGAGTTTTAGAAGGAACCCCCCTTTCTATGACAGTCTTAGATGACATCAAAGATGGTAATAACTTTGGAGAAAGAAAAGAAGTTAGCTGAGGTGAGCTGGAGCTCTTGTTGCTGCCTTTAAAGTCCAATTCCATATCATCTCAGGAGGTGTTTGGGATTCATCTGGAGCTGGTACAGATGGTGTTTTTTTTTTATCAAGGGCCCTTTCTCTGGCCCAGCCTGGTCAGGACATCTTGTTAAAGCCAGAGTGACGAAGGCCTGGCGTCCGAGGAAATGGTAGGAGTGGCAGTCGTGATGGTGAAGCTTGCTTCAGCAGTCTCCTTTCTGTATTCTTTCCCTGAAGTCTCCTTCTTTAAGGACACATAAAGGGAGTGATGGATGGAATAGCCCATCCCCAAATTATTTTGTCCACTAATTATGCCTAGTACCTGACATATTGATTTTGGTTCATTAATTTCTGGTTGCACATCTTCTGTTTTTACCATGCACGATTTCATCATAGTCCTGAATTATATCGATGTGGCCTATTTTTGTTTGGACTAATTTAGTTTCCCTGTCTGGTTCTCTTGCATCTGTTTAACATTCATTATAGGAAGCAACTTGACTTATTTTCCATCAACATTTGTTGTTATAGGTTATTGTATCATTTTATAAACTTTTACATAATTTTTACAATTGATCTCACAATTAGGGCAAATTTTTAGGCCCAATTGTCACAATGTGTCTTAAAGAGCAGGTGAACTGCCATTGGGGCAGAGAGACGTCATAAAGTAAATTATCGCATCCATCAATGTGATATGTTTAATGTATCACATTGAATCTTCCTTCCCTGCTGAAATGCTAAATACAGAGTTGCAGTTCAGGTCAAGATTGAACATTAATAATATGACATTTTAATGTGACACTGATCAGACAGGATGCCATGGAACTAGATGTGTTAAAGTAGGAATATTGGGTGTGTGAGGTCTGTAGGCATGGGAGAAGCTCTACATCTAAGTTCATAATAATGGTAATCTTTGAGACCTCAGCCTGCAGGCTTCCACTAGGCTAGCAGGAAAATTTGATTGCCTAGATTTTGGGTAGGGATTAAGTGTAGATTCCCCTTATGCACATTTTAAAATGACTGGCCCAGGCCTTGTGAAGCTCCCCATAGCCAAACCCTGTGGTTTTTTGGCTAGATTGCAGTTTTTTGAGTGAACAATTCAGTGCTTTGGGCTAAAGGCTGGGGTTTGTATTGTTTTGCTTTTTGAATTAAAAATGACTTTTCTGTCTGGGTTGTGTTTAATTTCTTATAGGCATTACATTTTCTTTTAGGACTGAATTAGGAATTGATATAATACACCTTTTTTGAACACTTGGGGTTGGGGAGGGAACATTTTTGGGGTGAAATTTTATGTGGGCCTTACTATGTAGATATGACCTTGAGTCAATAGTGACACTGGCTGTCTTTAGAAACCTCTCTAATGAATAAAGCTACCTGTACATGAGACTTTCTTTATATTAGCACTAAAGGTCATCTGTTCTTGAGGGGAAAAAAAAGGCAAATGCACCAATCAGAATCCATCTCCCTGGTGCCAATATTCTGTTAGATTCATAGCTGTGATTTTCAAAGCAGCCTGAAGGAGTTAAGTGCCAAAATCCTGTTGAACATCTATGGGATTTAGATACCAACACCTCTGTTAGGCTTTTTTTTGACAACTCCAGCTGATTAGTCTAAATTTAATTAAATGTATGAGCTGTGGTGTAAATTGGCACAGCTCCTTTGACATTAATGGTGCTACACTGATTTACAACAGCTGAGAACCTGGCCTTTAGTTTATAATAGGTGGTTTATTTTAACTATTTTTCTCACTATCAGTAGCATGTATTAAGTAAGAAAAACCTCCATTTTGTGAATGTAAAACACCTTGTCTTTTACTTTTATTATATGCCCACACACGCTCAAGGAAGCTAAGAAAGTATCAGGTATTTACAAATAGTTGCTTCCTTCAGCCTTTCATTGGAATATTTCCATTCCTGCTTTGTTGTACTTGGATATGGAGAACATTTTAATTCCTTGACAGAAGTTGTGTACTACTTGGCAGACTCTGGATGTGTCTTTTTTATGCTATTTTGTACTATATCGAGACAAGTCTATCATTATCAGTTATAGGGAGGTGCTTGAGATGTTGACAATTGGTGTGGATTAATAGGTCAGTAAATCATCCCGAATTAATTTAATTTGGAATGGAAGCTGATCTCTAATCATGTTTAATATGACTGTGACTAACACTAAGTTTAATGTCAACCTCCCATTAAAAGTCATTGTCACAACTCATGAAGGCATCTCCTAGGCCAGTTTAGGTTGCCAATTACATGTGCTTGCCTCTTAGCTTGAAACTTCCTTTTACAATTCTGGTGTTAGAATAAATCATTTTTCAAGTTTATTTTGGTCATATTGTTTATTCTTAAGCCATGTTTCATTTTAGTCCCTTCACACATTACAGTCCTATTTTTAGATCAGACCTAGTCAAAAAGCTTGAAGGTACTTCTAACTAAGACAGAGTGAAGCCAAAGGGACTGATTTAGTTATTCAGGCTACAAGAGGAGCTGAGCTGCTCAATCTGATGATACACATACTGAAAATAAATAACATGATATATTAGGTCATGACTGCCTCCAGGGATTACTGACAAAGTCTTTCTGGCATGACTTTTCCATTTTCATGGGCACACAGCTGAGCCAGATCAGGCCTGAACTCAGCTTGAGCCCTTATTGACTTGCCTGCGTCAGCTTGTTTTGTAGTTAAGACAACATAGAAAAGCATAACAATCTATTTTAAAAATATTTTTAAGGGGTCCATTTGCCCTGGTTATTAATATTGGTTTTAGACCAGCTTTCAGCAACTAAAATCAACTACAATACATATATGGTGCCATAGTGGGCTATCTTTTTTTTTTTTAAAGCAGAACCTCTCTTTAATTACAATGTGGGGAGGGAAGAGTTTGCTTAAGGTGCTGTTCTACTCTGAAAAATGGCTTGTCGTCTTACTGTACAGATCAGCTCCCTGTGTTCCTGAGAATCCTAGCTGCTTGCTTCGGTGACTAAAATTAACATGGAACCCCACAATGCACTTTTAGAGAGTCACCTTTCTTGGCGGTAAAACTGATGCACAATATGGCCCCTTGATAATGAGGGTCTGAACAGTTGTACACTTGTGCTAGTGACTTTAGATTTTGAGCCTTCTGAGACTAGCGGATGGTTCTAGTTTTCAGTCTGTGGGAGGTTATTTTTGTTTTGGGGGAGTTATTACTATTATTTTCAGGAAGGAAGAAATGGCAGCATGTAAAACATTCAGATGTTTGCTTCATATTATGAGGAAGAATTGTATTAAACTAACTGACAGTGCCAAACTGCAAAGTATCCTTTTTCTTGGTTACTATTTGTGTAGTCCTCACTGATTCATAATTACATTCTTTCTTTCTAAAAAAGTGAACTTGAAATCTCTGTTCCTTATCACAGAAGCAGATATTTGAATAAATCTATTTGTACACAGGCTGTAAAATCCCAGCTTGGATAAATCAGGAGTATCTGTGTGTACAGTTCTTGAATACTAAGGCATTTTTCTTAACATGCAGAAAACATAAATAGCATTCCAAAATGTACAAAGAGAAGAAGATCGCAACCTGGCATTACTATTTCCTGCTTTCTTATTCTCCAATATATTCTGTCTGCTTTGAAAGGTCATATTGTCTGTACAGCTTTCTCCATATGGCAACATTAATAAGTCATAACCACCAAAATATATCCATGTTACCCAGGTATGTATATAAAGAATGTTTCAGGGCAAACATTAATTATTGTGGTGCTATTTGGATCTCCATATCATCCTGGATGCATCCACACTTCTGTCCTGTTTTACAGGATTTAACTCAGCTCCATAAATTCATCCTGATTTGAAATATGACAGACAAGATCTTGGTATGTGAGCATATTAATTTTGTTTGATTGATTTATTTAAATCAGTTGCTCATGAAAATGAGAGATGATGACTTTGGCAGGCACAACATATGCATGCTCCCCATGTGTGGCTGTGTCACCACACCTCAATCCAGTGCCCTTACACTGTCATTTGTGGGTCTCTCCTGAACAAACATTCTCTATTTTGCTGAAAGGAATGATGGACAAAACTCCTTTGAGTGTTAATATGAGAACAACAATCTTAGTTTCAGCTGCATCATAAGCCAAATTTGATTCCAACTCTACAGAAAAGAAAGGCTTATAAAGACACTGAACCATTAGGCCTGCCAATTTGGCCATTATATTTGCTTTCTGTAAATCACAATATTTATGATTTAAGGTCCTTCCTGCACTCATCTAGTTCAAAACCACATTATGGAAAATAGGTCTTGCAAAATTTTTGTTGAAAAAATCAGGTAGATTGGTGTCTTGAGTATTACTTTGTGGAGAAAATGAGAATTAGATGTTTAGTGGAATTTTCAACAAATGTGTTCTAATCATTTGAAGTATCCAAATTCATCTGGGGGTGTGAGGATTTATCAATAACTTCTACTAACCCTAAAAGTTTGGAACAATTCACCAAGGGTCACGGTAGATTCTCCATCACTGACAATATTTAAACATCAAGATGGGATGCAAGTTCTATGGCCTGTGTTACATAGGAAATCAGACTACATGATCACAGTGGTCCCTTCTGGCCTTGGAATCAATGAATGAATCTAATAGGATTCGGAGACTGAGATATATGTGTCTTGAGATGACTACTGTATAGTGTACATGAATGCAGTCAGATTGTGATGACTGGAGCCATTACTGTCTGAGTTCAGCCTGTATGAAATTAACTTCTGTGGCTGCTGGCTGACAAAAAGTCTGCAGGTTTCAGCTGTGGAGGATGATTACAATTTTTTTGGCGGGGAGGGAAATCCGCTTATTCAGCAGCCATGAATATATGATTAGATATTACAGAGCAGATTCTCGGCTTCCAACCAGTCCAGTTACCAGGACTGACAATCAGGCTTTTAAAGTGCCTGCTTTTCAATTATGCCTCTCTGTCAGGACTAGAGATGGAGGCAGATGGCTTTCAAGAGCAGAGCTATAAGCAGAAAATAAGTCAAAAGTAGTTCAAAAATTTAACAAAATACTCCCCCTGTGGCCAGTGTAGACAGCCTCTGTGCATGTGAATTTCTGTGTGGTGGGGAAAGGAAGAGAATCTTCACTTTATTAAAAAATATGTAAACCAAACTAAACACTCACTGAGTCCATCTGCTGCAATAACTTCTATTTATTGTACAGCTGTATGCTGGGATGCTAAAGGAAACAAGAATCATGAGTTGTGGATGCCAGAAGGAGATGAGTACATGTCTGATGGGTCCATAGCTTGTAGTATTTTTGTGGACTCTGGGGACTGAGCAATGTTGCTGCTGAATAGCATGGCCTTCACTGAAGCCAGAAATGCTCATGCCTTTGACACTGAAGAGTTGACATCCATGATATGAGGATATTGTGCCAATTTTGGAAGTTTGTTTCAGGGCAGTTTAATGTCTAGCAACTGTAGGGGTATAATCTACTAGAATTCTTTGGGGGGGGGTCAACAAGCATGTGGACCAAGGGCCGTCACCTTCAGCCCCCAACTAAAACCCCTCCAACACATTATTAAGGATCTACAACCTATCCTGAAGGATGACCCAACACTCTCACAAATCTTGGGAGACAGGCCAGTCCTTGCCTACAGACAGCCCCCCAACCTGAAGCGAATACTCACCAACAACCACATACCACACAACAGAACCACTAACCCAGGAACCTATCCTTGCAACAAAGCCCGTTGCCAACTGTGCCCACATATCTATTCAGTGGACACCATCACAGGGCCTAACAACATCAGCCACACTATCAGAGGCTCGTTCACCTGCACATCCACCAATGTGATATATGCCATCATGTGCCAGCAATGCCCCTCTGCCATGTACATTGGTCAAACTGGACAGTCTCTACGTAAAAGAATAAATGGACACAAATCAGATGTCAAGAATTATAACATTCATAAACCAGTCGGAGAACACTTCAATCTCTCTGGTCACGCAATCACAGACATGAAGGTCGCTATCTTACAGCAAAAAAACTTCAAATCCAGACTCCAGCGAGAAACTGCTGAATTGGAATTCATTTGCAAATTGGATACTATTAATTTAGGCTTAAATAGAGACTGGGAGTGGCTAAGTCATTATGCAAGGTAGCCTATTTCCCCTTGTTTTTTCCTACACCCCCCCCCCCCAACGTTCTGGTTAAACTTGGATTTATGCTGGAAATGGCCCACCTTGATTATCATGCACATTGTAAGGAGAGTGGTCAGTTTGGATGAGCTATTGCCAGCAGGAGAGTGAGTTTGTGTGTGTGGGGGGGGTGAGAAAACCTGGATTTGTGCTGGAAATGGCCCACCTTGATTATCATGCACATTGTAGGGAGAGTGGTCACTTTGGATGAGCTATTACCAGCAGGAGAGTGAGTTTGTGTGTGTATGGGGGTGGGGGGGTGAGAAAACTGGATTTGTGCTGGAAATGGCCCACCTTGATTATCATGCACATTGTAGGAAGGGTGGTCACTTTGGATAAGCTATTACCAGCAGGAGAGTGAGTTTGTGTGTGTGGTTTTTGGAGGGAGGTGGGGGGGGGTGAGAAAACCTGGATTTGTGCTGGAAATGGCCCACCTTGATTATCATGCACATTGTAGGGAGAGTGGTCACTTTGGATGGGCTATTACCAGCAGGAGAGTGAGTTTGTGTGTGGGGGGGTGGAGGTTGAGAAAACCTGGATTTGTGCTGGAAATGGCCCAACTTGATGATCACTTTAGATAAGCTATTACCAGCAGGAGAGTGGGGTGGGAGGAGGTATTGTTTCATGGTCTCTGTGTATATGTCTTCTGCAGTTTCCACAGTATGCATCCGATGAAGTGAGCTGTAGCTCACGAAAGCTCATGCTCAAATAAATTGGTTAGTCTCTAAGGTGCCACAAGTACTCCTTTTCTTTTTTCTTTTTACGAATACAGACTAACACGGCTGTTACTCTGAAACCAGTGATATAGTGTATTTAGATTTTCAGAAAGCTTTTGACAAGGTCCCTCACCAAAAGCTCTTATGCAAAGTAAGCTGCCACAGGATAAGAGGGAAGGTACTCTCATTGATTGGTAACTGGTTAAAAGATAGGAAACAAAGGGTATGTATAAATGGTCAGTTTTCAGAATGGAGAGAGAAAAATAGTGATGTCCCCCAGGGGTCTGTTCTGGGACCGGTCCTATTCAACATATTCATAAATGATCTGGAAAAAGGGGTAAACAGTGAGGTGGCAAAATTTACAGATGATACAAAATTACTAAAGATAGTTAAGACCCAGGCAGACTGCAAAGAGCTACAAAAGGATCTCTCAAAACTGGGTGACTGGGCAACAAAATGGCAGATGAAATTTAATGTTGATAAATGCAAAATATTGCACTTTGGAAGGCATAATCCCAACTATACATATAAAATGATGGGGTCTAAATTTGCTGTTACCACTCAAGAAAGAGGTCTTGGAGTCATTGTGGATGGTTCTCTGAAAACATCCACTCCACGTGCATGGGCAGACAAAAAAGTGAACAGAATGCTGGGAATAATTAAGAAAGGGATAGATAATAGGACAGAAAATATCATGTTGCCTCTATATAAATCCATGGTATGCCCACATCTTGAATACTGTGTGCAGATGTGGTCACCCCATCTCAAAAAGATATTCCGGAATTGGAAAAGGTTCAGAAAACGGCAACAAAAATGATTAGGGGTATGGAACAGCTTCCATATGAGGAGAGATTAATAACACTGGGACTTTTCAGCTTGGAAAAGAGACTGCTAAGGGGAGATATGATTGAGTCTATAAAATCATGACTGGTGTAGACAAAGTAGATAAGGAAGTGTTGTTTACTACTTCTCATAACACAAGAACTAGGGGTCACCAAATGAAATTAATAGGCAGCAGGTTTAAAACAAAAGGAAGTATTTCTTCACACAATGCACAGTCAACCTGTGGAACTCCTTGCCAGAGGATGTTGTGAAGGCCAAGACCATAACAGGGTTCAAAAAAGAACTGGATAAATTCATGGAGGATAGATCCATCAATGGCTGTTAGCCAGGATGGGCAGGGATGGTGTCCCTAGCCTCTGTTTGCCAGAAGCTGGGAATGAGTGACAGGGGATGGATCACTTGATGATTACCTATTCAGTTCATTTCCTCTGGGGCACATGGCACTGGCCACTGTCGGAAGACAGGATACTGGGCTAGATGGACCTTTGATCTGACCCAGTAGGGCCATTCTTATGTTCTTCTGTAGTTGTAGAAAGGAGACCATATGTGTATGTGTGGGGATTGGGGGTGGAGGTTATAGTAAAGGAATAGTAAGGAAAGCATAGAGGGGCACCCAACTGCCCATTCAGTGCATGGGATGGATGCACAAAGGGGTGGGATTAAGGTTGCACGGTCAACTGCAAATATGACAATTCCTAACTTTTGAGTGCTTGATTTTGCAATCTAAATAATGTTCTTTTATGTATTTTTTGTATGGCATATAGAATATTCTGTGCAAAATGGTATTGGAAAGAACTGGTTATATAAGGAAAATATCTCAGAATTTCTCAATTTTGACAAAAAACCCTCTCACATGTGAGAAATAGTAGCAAAGATGACTCTGTCTGTCTGTCCTATCTATCTATCTATCTATCTATCTATCTATCTATCTATCTATCTAGTGAAGAACCTTCTATTTTTGTCCCTTTGGGTAAAATACCACAATAATACAAGTCTTACTGTTCAAAAACTAAGCTTTCTGTGTCCAAATCTTTTAGGCCTTCTCCAGATTAAACAAACAAAGGAATGCAAACAAAACAAAAACATGAGCGGATACTATCAATTAATATAGAAAATCAGCTTGACACAGCTTTAAAGTCTATCATAGGGAATATTTTTCTTAGTTCAACCTTTAGTGTTTTTGCATCAATCTTTTCAGCAATGAGTATTATCTTTTGAAAAATGCAGCATTTACACTAGGTCCTATACATACACAAAATAGTTGTTCAGTCAGTTGTATTCCTGTCAGTTATATCTATACCAAAAGCCTTTTGCAGCTTTGAGAGGGATAATTCCCCGAAGAGCTGCTGGTCTTTTTTGTAAATTCTTTCACTTGTCTGAAACTAACTAATCAATTCAACATACAATCCTTTATTTAAACTTTGGGATTATCTTTCTGCCAAATATTCCTGTTTAAAGCATAGTTTCACTCTAAAAAACGACCACGTAAAATGGAACCTTCTTACTCAACAGATCTGTTCTTCATGCATATTAAGAGACATATCTGTTTACGTTAATGACAAAAATATTTTTTCTACCTTTCATTCACTGCACAGCTGTGAAAGTCCCTTCTTTTTTGTGCATCATCAGCAGAATTGTTTATTTATATAACCTCAGTGGGGCTAACCACTTTTTGGTGATACTAGTCAGCCTTGCCCAGCACAGCCATGGAGGCTCATGTAAACACAGTCCCCTTTGCAACAGTGACCTCAAGACAAAAACTGCCCCAAAGTGTTGTGATTGAATCATTAGTTTGGGCTCACTTTGCCATAGCAAAGAGAACCCTCTTCTTCAGAAAGTAACCAATGGAGGCTGGCAAAGTTCTTAAAATACTACCTAGTTTCCAATTACTTCACTCCTGGAAACTGGGAGGTTTCAAGTTGCCAGAGGAATAGAAGGCAAGGTGGGACTAGAATGTTTGGAGTACTTCTCTTGAACACCTGTCTAAATTTTCCCAGGATCATCCCTATTTTTAGGTAGCTGTACTAGGAAATCTTAAGGGTGCTTCTCAGTATACACTGCCTGCTGTCCAGTTTTATGAGCTCAGGGTCATCCTGGATGTCCTGTTTATTTGTGCCTCATAGGTGACAACCTTACCTTGAGGAGAGCAGGGGGGGTTGGGTGGTTGGGAATGAGGTTATGTCAAGTGCTTATCTGGAGGCTAATGGAAACTGAGAGAGTTTGTGTTGTGCACAGAAATGTCCAGGGAGGCGGCTTGAGGCTATTATGTAGTTGGCGTGGGGATCAATTTGAATACCATTAGAAAAGGAGTACTCGTGGCACCTTAGAGACTAACAAATTTATTTGAGCATTGTCTCTAAGGTGCCACAAGTACTCCTTTTCTTTTTGCAAATACAGACTAACACGGCTGCTACTCTGAATACCATTAGAGTGATCAAATTATGGACAATTATATGTATTCAATGTTTTCTTAGCATAAAGACAGTAAACTGAGAAAAATACATTGGGCTTAATCCTATACTCCTTGCACACTCAAAACCCCCATTGAAGACAAGATCAAGTTTTTATAATTGTAAGCATTGCATGAAAAAAGTACTGACAGCTTTTTCTTCTGATCTTAAATTTCACTTTATGGGTGGTTTCTCTGTATGAGTTTTACCTTTGTTAAGGTAATATCTTCTTAATTATATTTTAGTCTGTAATCTGAGTGCTGCTTTTTCAGTAGTGTGGCTATATGGACTGAAAAATGAGAATATTCCCCAAATCCCTTTAGTCTGTTTCCATGTGAAATTGTATATTTTGTGAGTCTTTGGCAATAAAGCATTAGATGCATAAAACCGTGAAATACATGAAAAACCTGAAAGCATCATATAAAAAATTGAATCTCTAAATGTATAAAACTCACATTGCACATCATCGAGCTACACATTTAACAGTTTTCCCTGAGCATTAGGAAGCTAGAGCTGGAACGATCATGAATATTTTATCCTGAGAGATGAAAAGTAACCATGTCACAAACAGAGGACCTTCTGCATTTTTTATTTTGTTTGTTCCCTTTTTTGTTTTTGTTTTTTGTATGGATGAATCAGCCTTTTATCTTCCCAAAACTAACTCAATGGAAATCATTTTAGATGGTAAGGCTCATTGCTGAGGACAGAGCTCAGCTGCAACAGGTTCCCTCAGTGATGAACTACGCTAAGGTGCAGCTCATGACTGTCCCTAGCAGATGTTTGTTTCTTCAGTCAGTGGGGGTTCTGTGGAAAAAATGCCAGGAAAAGGGAGGACTGAAAATGTAGTGCTGAATGCCAGAAAGAAAACGTTATCTAAACCCTTAGTGCTCTCTTTAGTTGCAATAATGATCTGCAACCTTCTGAATTAGGTAAAACTACAGGAACTAGAGAAGGTCATAAATTTTGGCTTTTTGTTATTTATTATTTTGTATTACCATAGTGCCTAAGAGCTCCAGTGCTGGGCCAGGACCTCATTGTGCTAGGTGCTAAACATAAAGATGGTCCCTGCCCCAAAGATGTTACAGTCTGAGTATAAAACAAGAGACACAGAGGAATACAAGGAAACAATGAAACAATATTGGTCAGCACAATAGCGAGCTAACTGTTGTCAAATTTTTTGTAGGCAAGGGGAGTTTTAGGAACAGATTTAAAGGAGAACAGTGCAGTGCTTTGCAGATATTTATGGGGAATACCTTCCAAGTGTGAGAGACAACATGGGAGAAAGCATGAAGGTGCTTGTTTGAAAATTTATTAAGTGGGCGATGGAGGCTGGCATCATGGTGAGGCAGAAGCTGACCTTCCAATACTGAGTGAGAGATGATAGGTAACATGGGGATAAGCTTTGAAAGGGAAGACAAGTAGCTTAAGTTTGATACAATGGAGAAGGGGGAGCCAGTGAAAGCATATGATGACTAACTAGTTAAAGCTAAGAGAATGATCTTTGAAGCAGCATTCTGAATGGATATGAGCTGGGCAAGATTGCATGTGTGAAGGCCAGAGAAAAGGATTTTGCAGTAATTGAGACTCAAGATGATGTGTGCCTGGATGAGCATTTTTGCTATGTGGATAGATTGGAAATTTTAGAGATGTAATGCAGAAAAAATCTGCAAGACTTAGACATAGACCTCTTTTTAAGTCCTCACATTCATTCTGAGTCAGAGATGACAACCAAATAATGGGTCTGAGTGACAGCCAGGATCATGGTGGTGTCCACAATGATTGTGAAACTCTTTGACAGGCCAACATATTGGAGAGAAATTGGCCAGCCCATTGAAGATGTCCTTTCTAGTACTGTGATGGGCTAGATTGTTTTGAGGAGAAATCATGCTGGTAAACTCTCAGACAACATACTTTTGTCTGATTCAGTAGGTAGACTATGGTGCGGTGCACCTTGATAATGCATTATTTTTGTCTGCAGAATTATTTCAGTGCCAAACCGGAGTTTCTTACACAGCTCAGCCACAGACCGAGATAACTCTGTTGCCTCAGTTTATATTATTTAAATTAATTTTTTTAAAACAATATTTTGTGGTTTTTCTTCCTTTAGGGCTTCTTGCCCACTGTTTTTCTGTCCTTTTAAAATAAAGTTAATTTTAGCTGTTTTTCACTTTTTAAGTCTGTTTAACTTACAGCCTACTCTCATTTTTCCTGTTAATCAAAGAGTTCTCTCTTTGGGACTAGATGTCAGGGAAGTTAACTGATCATGTCAGCACAGTCTCCCAAGATGTTATTGCACGTACATAGTTGCTACAATAGGAATAAAGAAATGATCTCTCCATGTTGTAGCTCGAAGCAGTGAGGAGGAGAGCCTTCAGCAGGTGACAATATTTATTTATTATGGATGCTGAAATCAGTCAATCATGCTGAAGCTGTAGTTGTAAGGAGGCCATCTGACCTTCTGTGGATAGAGCAGATGACTATATTTTTAGGGCATTGAACCATTGGTAACTAAACTTGAAAAATGGTTCTTTCAAAAAAAGTATTAATGCCTCAAGATAGTGGAGAGTACCTGGGAGTAGTCATAATTGGTACACCATTCTCTAGGGGGCAGATCTTCAGCTGGTGTAAATTAAGAACACAAGAATATAACAGCTACCATACCAGGTCAGATCAATAGTCCATCTAGCCCAGTATCCTGTGTCCGAGAGTGGCCAGTACCAGAGCTTCAAGGAGAGTGTACAAAACAGCGCAATTCTGGAGTAATCCTCCCATCTTCTACTCCAGGCTTCTGGCAATCAGAGGTAAGGTCGCCTCAAGCATGGGATTACATCTCTGACCATTTTAGCTAATAGTCATTGATGGATCTCTCCTCCGTGAACTTATCTAGTTCTTCTTTTAAGCCAGTTAAACTTTTGGCCATCACAACATCCCATGATAATGAGTTCCACAGGTTGTGCATTGTGTGAAGAAAGTATTTCCTCTTGTTTGTATTAAACCTGATGCTTATTAATTTCATCAACAGACCCCAGGTTTTTGTATTGTGGTGAAGGATACATAATACTTGTCCATTCACTTTTTCCACACCATTTATTATTTGATAGACCTCCATCATATCCCCCCTTATTAATCTCCCTTTTTTAAGATGAACAGCCCTAATCCTTTTAGTCTCTCCTTGTATGGAAGCTCTTCCATCACCTTGGTCATCTTTGTTGCCCTTTTTCAGTTCCACTACATCCAGGATTCAGGGTCTGGGTACACCATGGATTTATACAGTGGCATTCTGAAAATTTCTGTCTTATTTTCTATCCCTATCATAATAGGTCTGAACATTCCGTCAGCCTTTTTGTCTGCTGTTGTGCACTGAGCAAAAGTTTTCTGGAGAACTATGCAGTAACTCCAAGATCTCTTTCTTGAGTGATAACAGCTAATTTAGAACCTACCACTAGATATGTATAGTTGGGATTATCTTTTTCAGTGCGCATTACTTTGATGAATGTTGAATTTCATCTGCCATTTTGTTGCACAATCACCCATTTTGTGTCATCCCCCTGTAACTCTTTGCAGTTAACTATCTTGAATAATTTTGTATAATCTGCAAACTTTGCCACTTCACTGTTCACTCCCTTTTTCAGATCATTTATGGATGTATTGAACAGCACAGGTCCCAGTACAATTCTTGGGGGACTCCACATTGTTATGGATGCATTGACTTCAATGACAGGTTTCACCAGCTGAGGATTTTTCCCTAGCTCTTGTTCTCCATTGCTTGAGGGTGCACACTAAAATGTACAGTTACAATTTTGTTCTAAATATATCTTCCCTACCTGTCAGTATAAGGGACGAGCCATGGAACTTCAAACCACATCCACAACTTCTCATTTGAAACTTTGAAACTCAAAGAATGCCTCCTCCCCGCCCCTGCCCTCCCCCCCCCAATGCTGTGTGCTTAAAACATCTAGGATAGATGTTTTTAATTCTGAGTTTAATAAAAATTGCAACACTGTAGATACATGGCAGCTCAAAAATTTGATCATATTTATAAGGGAGAAGATTAAGATGCCATGTCTCAACCGGAGTATAAGGAAGTCCACAGCTGGGCCACGCTAGGGAATTAATTGTGATTCATATCTCAACAGGCTATCAGTCACATAATCCCTGTCCCCCAAATCACATGATTTATAAGGAAAATCAGACATAGGTAGAGCTGAGCCTGAACTCACGTTACAGGGCCAGCTCACCTTGTGCAGGTACCAAAGGAAGTAAATAGTTCACTTTCAAAGATTTAAACTTGAAATCAAAATGAATACACATTATTGCTTACACCTTTTTTTTTTTTTTTGGACTTTTCATTTATACTGAAAACCTCACTTCAAAGGAATAGATCTGAAGAGGAAGCTCTCCAATATAGCATTGCACAGAATCATTACGCGATACTCTTCACATCTCTTTCAGAATTTATACAAACCAATCCCATTTCTTTTGGTGCATAAACTTCAGAATATTGCAAAGGTTCACAAGCCTTTAGGCTTTTCTCTTATAAACATATGTTTATGCCAATAGAATATCACGAGTATTCTGCACATTATTACATTCATGCCCCCAATCAACATTGAATCAGAATGTAAAACAGATGGAATTTATTTGCTCATGAATTATGCAAAATGATAGTTCCCGCATTTTCATTGGCAAATGAGCTAATGGCTATGTGTGTGGGCTGTGTACTAATGCTGGACTATGATTGCTTTGAATCACTATCTCTGCTTTCAAGTACACCTGTTCTCCATTGTGATTTTCAGCTGGAAAATCTGCCATCTGGATTGAGATCAGTTTTTTGAATAAAAAATGAATGGATATAAATTTAGGTCACAACAATTTTCTCAGCCAAAAAAACCCCCAAATGCTTTTTCTGTATGGAACTTAGTGACAATTAAAAAAATTGTGTAGAAAGACAACTTACTGATATAGAGTAAATAATTTCATATTGCATTCTAATGGACCATGGAAGCTGAAAATAATGGATATATGCAAAGTGTCAGCAAACTGCTTTAAATTTTGCAGATTGCAGTTGATCAAAACACAGGGCTTGGCTCAAAGTTACTGTTCATTAAAATCCTACTTTCTTCCAACTGAATGGCTAACAGAAAATTATAATGTTACTGCAGTAATTGTACTTGATGCAAAGAAACTATGGAAATAAATAGGGAATGATGTGAACCAGTAGATGATAGGGCATACCACCTGATCATTACCTAACTTTGCTCACACACACATTTACTGCTTCACTTACTTTATTATGTAACCTATCAAGGCTTGGGTAAGACCTCTTTTGACTTAAAAAAATCTTCCTCTTTTTGGTTTGGAAAATTTCTCCACAACCTAGTACAGTAGCAGAACAAATACAGGAATTTGTAGTAGTCTGATTTATGTAAGATGGAATAGTATAAGTAATTGGACAGTACACTTTATAGCTGGAAGAATAATCTTTTATCTTGTTTTGTCTCCTCTTGTGAGCAAAAACAGTTCCTGGTTCTAAATATGATTTACTGAAAGCAATCAGTA
Organism: Natator depressus; assembly: GCF_965152275.1. Lineage (NCBI taxonomy): Eukaryota > Metazoa > Chordata > Testudines > Cheloniidae > Natator > Natator depressus. Next base: position 279,661,840 of record NC_134234.1, read on the forward strand.
CTGTGTACAGAGTAATATGAATATCCAGTATTAGGAAAATTAATGACTCTTGCTCTTCTCACTCCTCAGAGCCTAGACTGTAAAATTGAAGATCTGAACCAAATTATGCTTATGTTTACACTTGTGCAACCCATTGCCTTTAGTGGGATTGTAGGTGTGTAACTGACACTGGAATATGGCCCATGATTTAGCACTTAACAAGCAAACTGTGTGATTAAAAATGTTTCCCTGTGTGTTAATGCTTCATTCTACTCACTGTTCAGCTATGGTCAATATTTCATGTCATTCTTTTATTTTGCTGGGTGGTTGTATTTAGAAGTTGATTTAAATGGTTTTAAAGGAAACAAAGTGTCTTCAAGGGGGAGTGTGTTGCTGCCAATATGGAATCATGCATTAATGATGAGCCCTGCTGACAGCTGCTCATTCACATTTGTCTTCATTATGTAAAGCACCGTCTGTCAGGAATGAACACTGTCTGACTTACAGTAGAATAGAACCACTGGATCTAAACTATTAATAAGTGAAAAGATTATCTGGTCACACACACACACACACACACACACACACAAATTAGAAAACTCGTGGGTTTCCCACTGATTTGAAATAAAGAAGCATCAGCACCTACCTACGGTGTTTACTGCAGTTGACTACTTTCATATGAAATCTGGTATGACCCCAATTTAGCAAAGTACATCTGTTGCTTCTGTGAACTACACACACAGGTTTTGTCTATTCAGCAAGCTAGTGGGTGACAAGCCGAGCTGTGACTCTCCAGCATACTAGCTTGTCATGCTAATGTCCCATGTGGTCACTACTACAGTACAGTGAACCTCTTGCCACACTCTGGGACTTTCACCGAACAGTAGTTGTGATCACATGGGACGTTACTGCTCAGCAAGCAAGTGCACTGTAGAGTCACACACCCTGTCTTGCTGCACACTAACCCACAGTGTGGACAAGCCTTAGATAAACATTCAGCATCAAAGCACTAGATTAGTGATACAAGTCAATAGAAAGACATTTAGGGTATGTCTACATGGTATTTTGGAGCTTGCAGGAGCGAGCCTCCTAGCCCAAGTTGATTGACTCAGGCTAGCGGGATTTGTGCTAGCCCTCTAAAAATGGCTGTGTAGACAGTGGTTTGAAGAGTTGACTTGGGCTGAAGCTTCGGCTCTGAAGCGCTCTCCCTTCCTTAGGATTTCAGAGCCTGAGCTCCAGACTCAGCTGCAACTTCAAAGCGCAGCCCACACAGCCATTTTCAGACATCTAGCACAAGCCCTGCTAGCCTGAGTTGATTGGCTTGGGCTAGGAGGCTCACTCTCACAGGTTCCAAAATGCTGTGTAGACATACCCTCATTGACTCCAATAGGCGTAGGATCATGTTCGTTCTGAGCTATTGTATTGGTTTTGGAAACAGAGTGAAGATACCCAGATTCTTTTTTCCCAGGAATTCAGGTTGAAATTGTTCACTTCCATCATTTTGGAACCAACAAGCTCTGAAAGTAAATAATAAAAGATTAGGAAGACCAGAACAGAAAAGAAAGATAATGGCTAATTTGAAATGGAGTAATTATACTGCTTGTTGTTTTACACTAGGTATGTAATGTGGAAATATTTTCAACTGAGGAATGCAAAGTAAGTATCTTTGGCCTGAATCTGAGAGATTAATTTGGAGACAAATCCAGGGAGAAATAAAATACATGGAGAAAACTAAATGCAGTGATACACTAGGGTGTTTACAACCTCAGTGTCAGCTCATATGTAACAAGAGAAAAAAAAAAACGTAAGACAAATTTGCAATAGGGACTTGAACACCAGTCTTGATCCAGAAGGTTGGGATTCCATATGTGCCAACATACACTTTTGCAGTGACCTTTAATGGATACAAAAGAATGTTATTCAAATTGAGACTTGGTAAAATGAAGTAAAGAATCATGACAGCTGTGGTTGTAGGAATTGTAAGGCAGGTTCATTTTATTCACTAGTTGTGAGGGTTGCTATAATGTTAAGGACTGAAAGTCTGTACAATTCTTGATACCAAAATATGTGAAAATCCCAAATTATGCATCCTTGGGGATGTTCATATAATTTACCTAATCCCAAACTAAAGTGTTACTAAGAACTATAGTATAATAACTAAGAAATAAAGACTGCATAATTGAAAATCTTTCTCATGCCTAAATATAGTTATAGATGTCTAAAAGAAGTGCTATATGCACCTAGAAAAAGTATCCTTTCAGCTATCTGATAGAAATAACGTATTTCAGGATATGTTGTCTGAGCCATGCTTCTAGATATATATGGTGTCACTAATAGTTCAATGTATAAATAGAGATGATAGAATGTATGCACTGTTAGTGTTTCTATGTTGACATCTACATAATTTTACACAACCTGTTCTCTGTCACATTTAGCCATTTTAAACATAATTAGTGTATTTAGTTAAAACTTAAAAATATAAAAAGAAAATCATCACACATACTGGAATTATTTTTGTGTGTGAATTTTGCCCCTGGATTACTAAATTAGCCCATAGGAAGCATTCACGCAGTTTTCCTACTATATGTTAGCTAGTGTGTCAGTAAACAAAAAAACAAACAAACAAAAAAGTATTTTAGAAAAGGTTCACTCCTTGAAATTTTAAGAAGCAATAAAAACTTCATCTAAGCAATTTGTGTCCAGTTGTCCCAGGTTGTAGGTCCAGGAAGAAGTCATGTTGGTTTTAATATGTTCTTTAATTTTACCTCCTCAAATATTCAGCATGTCAAAATGAGCAATAAGCGGAGTTGTGGTTTTTTTTAATGCACTTTCCTCCAGTGCTAGGCACAGTGTTCAGGATTGTCTAAGTTGTCTGAATGCTGCAGATTTTGAACAAAGGAACATTGTATGCTGTCTTCCCCTTTCAAAGTCTTCCCCCTGTAACCAAGCTCTGCAAACCTTTCATAATGGAACACACCACTAGGTAATACCTAATTTTGTTAATAGCTAGCACTTTGAGATGTGTAAAACTGGGTCATGTTTCATTTTCCCCCTGCCCACTCCAGCAGATACCACCAACTCCTCCAACAGGCCTGGGCTCACTCTTAATCTTTTGCTGTTGATACAGTGACTTGCTTCCCTCCTGTTGTCTCCAGAGCACATGTTGCTGACATCTTCATTTTTCCTTGGCTTTTCAGAGGCTGGCTGATTGCTCTACTTCAACCATCTAATCTGTTTCCTGAATGACAGAGAACACATTTAAGGGTTAAGGCTGCCTACATTCCCATTCATTGGCAACAGGGACTCTATGCACTTATTGATCCTTGTATTGGTGATGCTCACATTCCTCTCAACCTAGGGTCTTATACAGGGGTGGCCAACCTGTGGCTCCGGAGCCACATGCGGCTCATCAGAAGTTAATATGTGGCTCCTTGTGTAGGCACTGACTCCGGGGCTGGAGCTACAGACATCAACTTTCCAATGTGTCGGGGGGTGCTCACTGCTCAACCCCTGGCTCTGCCACAGGCACTGCCCCCGCTCCATCCCTTCTCGCCCCCTTCCCTGAGCCTGCCGTGCCCTCGCTCCTCCCCCCCCGGCCCCGAGCCTCCTGCACACCACAAAACAGCTGATCAGGAGGTGCGGGGAGAGAGGGGAGGCGCTGATCGGTGGGGCTGCTGGTGCGTGGGAGGCACTGGGAGTTGGGGGGGCAGGGAGCTGATTGGGGGCTGCTGACTTATTACTGTGGCTCTTTGGTACATTGGTAAATTCTGCCTTCTTCTCAGGCTCAGGTTGGCCACCCCTGGTCTAATACGTCTTGTAGTAGTCTACAGTGCTAGGGTCCCCGTTTATAGAATAGAGTTACAGCAGAACCTCAGTTACGAACACCTCAGGAATGGAGGTTATTCATAACTCTGAAATATTCCTAACTCTGAAGAAAATGTTATGGTGTCTTCTTTCAAAAGTTTACAACTGAACATTGACTTAATACAGCTTTGTAACTTTACTATGCAGAAGAAAAATGCTGCCTTCCTTTTATTTTTTTAGTGGTTTACGTTTACCACTGTATTTGCTATTTTTTTGTCTCTGAGGCTGCCTGATTGTGTACCAAGTGAGGTGTGTGGACGACTGGTCAGTTTTTAACTCTCGTGTTCATAACTCTAAGGTCCTACTGTATGTGAATCCCTAGAATTGGAATTTCTAGTACCTCGCCTTCCTTGGTGAATTTTCCAGGTACTTGATGAGATGCATTGGTGCTCACTTTTTCTTTGGGATAGTCTGAGTCAAGAACCAGGATAATGATACTTTTTCTAGTCAGAGGAATGGAAAGCAGAACCCTTTTGTTAGATCATTTTTATCCTGGCAATGTGCTACAAACAGTTCTGGTGGTGGCCACATGGTAAACTGTGTCCTGGAGCAACCTTAAACCAAAATGCACATAATAAGGAACAAGATGACTCAGAGAGTGAATATGCTAGTCATAAAGCATTCAGTGTTTCTAGCCCTTTCAGAGTCATCAGTTACTGTTCACAGGGGATTTAGGATAAAAAGGTGGAAGAGAACAGGATGACTGAGGCAGAAATGTGAGTCGTTTGTGAACTACTATTGTTGCTGGTTGCCTTCATTTAAGGAATGTGCAAAATACCCATCTCCCTTCACAGCAAGTGATTCTATCACATTAATAGTTACTAAAGCTATTCTAGCAGCACTTCTCCGTTATTCAAGATGGACTAATATGCTGTTTGTTCTCTTATAATACATCTAAAATATGAAGTTTTTTTTGGTGATGATTTCATATTTTTCACATTTGTGTTCAGTCTCCTTTGCTTAATTTAGTGTTGCCGGACAGTTTTCATCTCCAGATGCAGATACATAAAATTAGCTTAGTGTATTGACACAGATCAGCCATGGTATTCAGCGCACAAATCCTCTGGGCACATAGCTATTTCCCATGTTGCTTTTGCTGCTGAGTTAAAATAAACAAGTGAAAAAATGGAAGAATTGCTCTGCAGAAATGAACTCTGTTGTAGCTTTGAGGTAGTGACGCTATAATTAAAACTGAGACAGGCATTCCATTGAAATCTCCTCTTTTCGATTGTTCATACTTTCTCAGAAATTCTTTGGGGGGCTGCAATTTTTGATATTTGAGCTCATCCAACAGATGAATTTTTTTGAGGAAATTTTGAATCGAATTGTGAGCGGGGGTGGGAATGCACATTTCTGTGCAGACTTTTTGTGTGTTTATTTTTGCATTCAGCTAACTGAAAAATACTGTTTAACACACAACTTCAAATGTTGGTTCACATTCCACTTATATTACTCATATGAGTAGCCCATTGAATTGGGGCAACCTTAATTCTGGAATTGTGTAATTGTAAGGTTGCAAAGTCAAGCACTCTGAAGTTCTTTTAACATAGGTTTGCTGGATGTATTTTAATATAAAATACTGGTGTCTGTTAAAAATTTCCATGCCCCCTCACTTCATTTCTTTCTGGTATGTTGTGAAACTTGTTTACCAAGCTGCTTCTCTTCCCAGTGGTGGCTACACTTCACTGGTGAAGGATATGTCTACACAACAAAGACAAACGTGTGGCTAGCCCATGCCAATTGACTCAAGGTCATGGGGCTTGGGCTGAGGGACTGATTCATTGTGTTGTAGACTGGGTCCGGAAGTCTATGCAACAGTGAAACAGCCCTGTAGCCTGAACCCCATGAGCCCGAGTCAGCTGGCATAGATCAGCCGAGGGTTTTTCTTTTCTGTGTAGAAATAAACATACCGGCCTTGATCTTGTAATGATCTCTGTGCCAGTAGATCCCTGCACCCATGCTAAGACCCATTGACTTCAACTGAAGTCAGCAAGGCTCTGAATGGGAACATTGAACTTGTTGCAGATTAAAATTAATTATTACCTGTGTAAGTCTTTGAAGAATGAGGTCCCTAGTGTGTGTGAGAAGTTTTAGAATCCTTTGCAGTGAAATACTATATAAATATAAAGGCATTATTCTGAGAAAGGGAAAATGACAAATACTGTATCGATTGTTTTTAAGGATGTAAAATGTGTAGACTGCAATAAAATCCATTTGGGGGAAAAATCTTTACCAAGTTTTCTGAAACCATAAAAAGAATTATACAGTGAGCCTTTGTCTTTGACAATTCTTAGTACATCCCATGACTTAGTAACTAAATTAGTGTTCTTTGTTTTTGTTTGTTTAGTTTTAAGCAAAAGAAAACCCAGTAAAAGTTATAACAAGGCAGAGAGAAAGAACTCTCAGGAGAAGAGAAAAAATTGTTGCCAGATTACCAAAGCTTTTAATGTGATGATGAGAAGTTGCAGCTTGAATAAAGAATAGGTTTGGGTTGTAACAAACAGCTTTCAGGACAGTGTTTGTTCATCTGCTGATCTAGAGCTAGAGGAATGATGTACTTTGCTCACCCTTTATTTCTTCTCCCAGTACCTAATTTTATTCCATATTTTAAATGTTTTCTTCTGTTAAAATATTTTATTTGTCTCCTTTTCCTTTCAGAACATTATTTTTAGCTTGAAATCAACAGGAAAAATGAAAACAGAGACTACTACAAAATCTTGAATAGCTCCAAAGAGCAGTTATGAAGAAATTTCGTTAACAAGTCTGTTCCTTACTTATGCTTTAGATACATATTGTAAGAATATTCTCACCAACGCTTATGAAAGGAGATTCTTCCCACTGTGGGTACTCTGTTGCGGGGGATGGTTTGTTTCTGTTCTCCTACTGAAATGCCACTGCTAAAGCGTTTTTCTTGTGGGGAGGATATTCACCTAGTTATCCCACTGGTCTATTCCAGCATCTAGGTGAGAAACACTCATACAGAAAATGTTATAAAAATGTCAGCATTTGAAAATGGATACCACAATTAGTTCTTATGCTCTGTTTAAGAGAAACATTAGGATTTCAGATACTGCTGCATGGTAACTGTTAATAGCTCCTACAAAAGGTACAGTTGGGCTATGCTTGTATTTGAGCTAGGGGTGTGATTCCCTGCTTACTTAGACATACCTGCCCTAGCTCTGCTCAAGCTAGTGCACTGAGAATAGTATGGTAGTTGTGATGAGCAGCAGCCTGGGCTAAGTGCCCCAAGTACATATTCACAGGTCCAGGTGGGTTTGTACTTGGGGCAGCCCATGCCACTGCTTGCCTGCTGTGATACTGTAGCCACACTATATTTTTAGCACACTAGCTTGAACAGAGTTAGTGCGGCTATGTGTACGCGAGCTGGGAATCACACCCCTCAGGTGTCAGGTAGTGGTAGCCTAAAAGAGAGGCTGTGGCCCTGCAAAGGGATCCACCAACCCCAGAGCTCTGCCTGAGTAAGTGTAAAGGTTTGATGTTTCAGAGTGAATGAAGAAGGTGTATAGGATTTATTTTCAAGTAGCTATTTAGCTAAATTTCATATGTTTTATTGTTCCTCATTCTGTGGGCCACCCACCATCTGTTTTGTCCACCTGCTGCATCCTCTTTGTCATACAAGTGGTGAGATCTCTGGAGCAGAGACTGTCTCCTTTGTTACATGTTTGTTCAGTGCCTCGCACAATGGTGCACTCATCCTTGGTTGGGTTCCTACGTGTTAGTGTAATAGTAGGTGGAAGGGAGACTGCACACAGTCCATACTCCATCTTCCAGCACTTTAACAATCATTTATTTAAAATATTATTTGAAAAGAAGTATTTTATTTCCACAGGAAAAAATTGCTTATTTTCAAATAGAGGGTTAAATTGTGGTCAATCTAGGAGAGTGGCGCAGGGCGTGGGACAGCTGCCTGCATCACAGATAGCAGTGTGAGAGGGTGTGACAGACTGCTGGGAATCAGCAACTGAACCAGCGTTCTGGTCAGTGCTTAATCAGTTAGACTGCCCGCACCCCTGGGAGGGCCTGATTAAGGAGATGAGTTCCTGATTACCAGATCAGATTGGGGCTGGGAAGGTAACGAGCTGATAAGTCTATTAATAAGAAGACTGAATAAAAGAATGCAGGAAGGAAGTGGAAGGGGTGGGGTGGGGTGGGGTGGGTGAGGGGAGAGAGAGAGAGAGAGAGAGAGAGAGAGAGAGAGAGAGAGAGAGCGCGCGCGCGCCAGCAAGCCAGACAGACAGACAGACAGGGCCTGACAAAGACACTTTCCCCCTAGGGTGACCAGATGTCCTGATTTTATAGGGACAGTCCTGATATTTGGGGCTTTGTCTTCTATAGGTGCCGATTTCCTTCCCCCCCCCATCCTGATTTTTCACACTTGCTGTCTGGTCACCCTACTTCCCTCTGCCCCTCCCCCCCACATTTTTTGGGGAGAAGGGGTAGAAAAGCTGGATAACCTTGTAAATACTGTGACTGCACTAATATGTAAAAAGTGGTGGAGTGAAACACTGTAAATAAACTGCACAGTGGTGTCTACGAGGTCTCTGAGAAGTCTGTGCAAGGCAGAAAGGATGGGAGCAGAGGGACCCCATCACTGGTGGGTACTTATTTGGATCCTGCCTTTATCCGTGCAGACAGAGACCCTGATGGGGGGAGCTGGTGTAATGGTTCGACAGGCTGGGAGATGGAGGAGATATTGCAATGGCTGGTGGAATCACAGAAGGAAATGCAGAAAACCTTGCAGACCTTCCTGTAGTCCCACCATTTGGAGGGACTGTCCGTGCTTGCATGGCAGGCTGAGCAGCAAAAAAGCCTGCATGAATTTATAAGGAAGTGAGACCAGGTGCAGCAACAACTACTTTAAAGTGCAATGAGTCCTGCAGCTGGGATCGGCAATCAAACACACGGGGTAGGCCTCTGCAAATGACCCCAACATCGTTTTGGTCATATTTGAGAGAATGGCTATTGGGGCAGGATGGAATAAGAGAACCTGGGCCCTGTGGCAAGCATCCTATTTAACAAGGGAAGCTCAGGTGGCCTACATGACTCTCAGTGTTGAGCAGGCAAGGGATAACAAAGTGGTGAAAGTGGCCATCCTTGACTTAGTGGGCCTTTCCACCGAGAAGTATCAGTAAGAATTATGAACCATCAGTTAGACTGGGGGATTATGACCCTGGGCATTTGCCAGAAAATTGACAGACTGGGCCAAGTGTTGATTGAGACCGGATACCCAAAGTGTGGGCGATATTATGAATGCTGTCATTCTTGAACAGTTCATTCAGTCTCCCGGAGAATACCCAGGTATGGGCCAGGTGGCATCAATCCATTACCCTAGATGCAGCAGTTAAATTAACAGAAGGGTTTGTAGAGGTGGACATTCCCAGTGTAGGACAGCAGTTTAAGGGACCAGATGTGGGGAGGAAGACCAGAGAACCTGCATTCAGAAAGGGTGCCAAGACTAACAGGGAGGGACCCAGGGAACACCAACTGGATTGAAGGCTGTCATGTGTTAGCTGTGTGGGTGGCAGGAACATATACAAAGAGATTGCTGTATATGGAGTGTGGGTTTACAGAATTCTGTGGTTGGGTTGGGACTTCCAAGCAGGGAGAAAGAAGGAAGTTACCAACCATTTCTGTAATGTTGGGGAGGAGGTATTAAGGAGGTGTGGTGGACACAGCCTCACACTGTTCACGAATAAGGGGGAAGTTGGTGAAACCCCATTGGATACTTCCTGGAGCAAAAGTGAGGCTTGAGTGGATACATAGGGATGAGAAACTCTGCCCCATGGCATAGGTGCCCCTTGAAGTTTGGGAGAAGATTAAAAGGAAGTGAGTTTCATATTGGATGGGTTGCCGCCACCCCCAATTTAAGCACAGGCTGTAAACGCTTCCTATTAGGGAATTAAAGAGGTGTCCAGGATCCCCAAAGGCGATCCCATGGCAAAGGAAACCCATGGGAAAGGATATAGAAGGGTTGGAAAATATTAGACAGGAGAACACAAACCAAAGAGAAAATAAAGGGGAGTACCCCTAGAGATGAAGGGGGAGGGAAAAAAAAGACAAGGAAATAGTCTTGGGGGTAAAGCTAACCTGAGCTCATTAACAGCAGTCAAGTGGCTGTCTGAACTCCCACCTCCGGAATGCCAGGAGGAGGGTATCCAAAGAGGAGTTTGGAGGATTTGCAGGACAAGCAACCATGGGTAACCAGGAGGAGAAGGGTCACCAGCAGACCCCTGCACAAAACAGAGGGTGAGAATGAGGGGAGGGGACTCCAAGTTGCCCCTGGTGTGAGGATCTGTTGACCAAAGTGAAATTATGAGGGTGATCTTCACCCATGAAATGTGTAGGTTTTTTTTTTTTTTTTTTTTGTGAGTGGAGAATGGGTGGATCCTAAAAGGGAATCTTAGATGATCACCCTGCGGGCAAAGAAAAGCTGAAGCTGAATACCACCTCTGGTAAAGGCAGGAGAGCCTGGGAAAAGAAACACCTTTCTGGTAGGCAAGGGGAAGAGGTGTGTGACAACTAAACCAGCACGCTGGTCACTGTTTAACCAGTAGGCCCCTGGGGAGGGCTAGATTAAAGAGAGAAGTTCCTAATTACCAGATCAGATGAGGCTGGGAAGGTAATGCGCTAGTTAGTAATGCGCTAATGGATAAAAGAGCACAGGAAGGAAGTGTAAGGAGAGGAGCAAGAGGGTGTGGTTGAGAGCTGACTGACTGGCTGGGCCTTACAAAAGGGAGCTCTGTGGGTGGAGACACCTTCCCTGCCTCCCTCTTGTTTTTTGAGAAGGGGTAGAAAAACTGGATAACATTGTAAATACTGTGACTGCACTAATATGTAAAAGGTGGTGGAGTGAAATGCTGTAAATAAACTGCATGGTGGTATCCACGAGAGAGAAGGTCACTCAGTGGTCTGTGTGAGGCAAAGAGGAGGGGAACAGAGGGACCCCATCATAGAAGGGTTTGAAGAAAACTCCAGAGAACCTCTCCACTGTTGTGCAGGTAGGTGAGAGGGGGTGGAGCTACCCCAACTCACCAGCCAATATAGCTGGCCCAGTGCATGTATGTTGTGTTGGGCATAGACTCAGCGCAATTAACTCCCTTTCTAGAGCAGTGGGGGAACTAAGAGGGAGATTCTAAGGTCCAGAAGTTATGCGCGTGTTACAAGAATGACTAGGTGAAAATTTGTGGTCTGTATTATGCAGGTGGTCAGACTAGATGATCATAAAAGTTATTTTTCTGGCATTAAACTCAATGAATTGTGACTCTTCTGTCATAATCTTTCTCCCAAACGGCTCTTGGGGCTATGCAATAATATACTACCTCTTCCTCTGGGCTCATCCAAAGGTCTGACTGAGCCCTTAGTTTTTAAAATACGTTATTTTTCTCCTCCCTATTCAGTGAGTATACCACTGCCTCACTCACCACACATCATCCAATTGGTGTGCCAAGAGCCAAATTTTCCTTTTGGTTATAATGATGTAAATCCAGGTGTTGAATTGCTCTGAATTTACTGTACTGTAATTGTGAAGAGAATTTGGTCCAGAGTGGGACAGAGAATCTCAGTATTCCTGCTTCATGCACCATGTTGTCCTGCGAATCTGTTTATGGTCAACCTGTTCACAGGAGGATAAGGGTCCTGGAAATAGTAGTATGTGATCTTGAAATGAAAAATTACATCATAATGCCTGCACATACTAATCTCTAGAGAAACCCAATACAGCTACCATGGCTCTTAAAGTGGGAGTAACACAGTACAATACCAGATGGTGTAAAGGGGCCTTAGTGTAACTGGAAAAGCAGCCTACACTGATGGTATGCTGCTGCTTAGTCTTTGAGGCATTGCTGCACGCATGGAGTGTTTCTCCACTCTGCTGGATGTAAATGAGGGGCAGGCACTTTCTGACTCCCTTTAGATCATTAATTGAAGAGGAGGGGGGAGGTCCTTTCCTGGCATCCTCACCTTCACAGACAGAAGGTATAAGAGCAGCCTTCCTGACCCACAGTAGTACATGGGACAGGTCACAGCCAAGACACAAAGAAGAGGTTGGAAGTGGGAAAGGAGCAGAACTTAGGGAATTTGGGGGCAACAGAGGCGGCATTTGAAAGGGTGGAAGTTCTTTGATGATTGGACTTCAATAGAACTTGAACCTGGAATGTAATGTGCATTAGGTGGCCTGCTTCCAGTCCCTGTGAATGAAGTCTGCAAGGTCGGATTAATGGATTATGTGAGCTAAACCCTTCAAGGTCCATTCAATTCTAATTGCTCCCACCCAATGTAGAGTGTTGACTTATGCTTGTCCCCATGAAATCAAATAGACCCAAATGAATGGCTTACAATGAATACTCAGAGTGGCTGTAGCATACAAGTTTCCTATGAAGAGATTTAGAGTGAAGCAAAAAAGCAATGGATTTATATGATCTAAACAGCATTATAATATCTGAATGGTTTTAGGCAGAAGTGGCAGTTGGAATTTGAGAGATTTGCATAAGTACTAACTTGCCTCCAGTGTTAGCTACAGCTGACTAAAGAATTAGTATGGAAATACTGTAATGTCAAATCTATGGCCACAAACTGTATGAAAATGTTTGCATATAAGTTCATGAACTGTTCTTTTTGCCCTCCTTCTGAGGCTGTTTTTCTTCCATCCTCCTTGTCTCTGCATTGCCTTGCATCGATGGGACCATTGCACTTTGAGGCTGGATTCTTTAAATTAAATCTTTCAGTCCGGAATCACTTTACATCTGAAACAGAGAAACTTTAGTGTTGGCAGTGGAAGAAAACGAGGGCAAAACATTTAGGGCTTTCCCAGTCTAGAGAGAAGCCTTGTCCTCTCTGAATAACTGTATATATGTTGATACATCTGAAAGCCTATTTTAGAGAAAAAAGGAAATGGCTTATTATTACAGTGAAGAAATGGGAGTCAGATCTTTCTTTACTTCCAGCTGTGCCACAAGCCTCAGCCTCAGGCTTAATCTCTTTGTGTCTGTTTCCACATCTGTAAAAATGGGATGATAACACCACAGAGTGCTGTTGGGAGGCTGAATTCATTTGTGTGTATGAAGTGCTTTGAGAATGTTGGATGGTATTGGGTGGGCATAACCTGTAATTTAGTTCAGTGTAAGAGACTACCTTATTAAAACTAGAGTGTCTGACTAGCATGACATAGTCACTGAAGTTTTACCATCAGCACTATGTATGTCATAATAATGGTCCTTTATATATAAAATGGAGAAGAGTAAGAAATAAACTTCAGTCCAATCTCACCCAGCAGAAGCCAATTTTTATAGGAAGGACAGCCCCTTTGTCTGTGTTGGAATCCTGCTAATGGTGGAATCCTGTAGTGCAACTATATAATGAATGTCCCAATATTAGTAAGAGAGACAAGGTGAGTGAGGTAATCTCTTTTATTGGACCAAGTTCTGTTGGGGTGAGACAAACTTTTGAGCTTGTCTCTTTCATGGACAGAAGTTGGTCTAATAAAAGAGATTACCCGACCCACCTTGTCTCTCTAATATCCTGGGACTGATACTGCTACAACACTGCATCCAATAACAGTAACAAATAACGGACATTGTCTAATGAATTGTAGTACATTTAGATACATAACTGTTAAAAAGCTTTTTCCTGTTAAATCTCTAAGGATGCTTGTCAAAGTTCCTTCCTCACCCCATGCTCTCTCTTATGGAGGCTTGACTTTCGTTTTTTCTTTCTTTGGTCCTCTGAGTCTGACAAATTATCTGCTTGCTCTTTGTGGAATGAAAAAAATAACATTATGGATAAGATAAATTCTTCTTGTTCCTCATAACAAACACATAGCTGCTATCTAAAGCTGGTCTAAAATTTTCCAGTTACATATATTTCTGTGTGAAAATGCCATTTTATCATAATCAAAACTTTCTCTGGGAATGTGTTGAATTTGATGAAATTTTGTTTTGGAACAAAAATAGGGAAAAAATTATTTTGATAAGATCAAAATGTTGAAACTTACCAGAATGGAACATTTCAATTTTTCATTTTGAAACAACTTTTTGAATTTTTTTTTTAAACTTTTAAAAAATCTCTATCAAAATGAAAGTTTTCAAATTCATCAAAATGTTTAGATTGACTCAATTTAAAAAAAAAATTATGTTGTGGGAAATTTCAAGGGTTTTTTTGGGTCTTTATTCCAATTTGGACAAAAACATTTCAAAATGTTGGAATTTCCCATGGAACAGAAATTAAGTTTTGACCAATTCCGCTGCTGACCCTTGGTGGTACCTGATTTGTCAACACAAAGGGTATATATGTTTATAAAGTTATATGCTGCCTATTGAACTTCAGCTGAAGCCTACCTAAGTTTAACCCTGTATTTGAATATAGCTGGTCTCTTCACGTCCACTCAGGTATACCACTTGGTTTCTCCATAGCTGCATTATGCTGGGTATTAATTACAGTTGATTAAACAATGGATTTTGTTTTTTCATGCAAAACTTGGACTTTCTGGTTTTTTATGTTTTGTTTTTGTTTGTTTTTTGCCAAACACTGAAATATTTTGGCCAAAACCAAATATTTCAATTTGGAAATGCTGCCACGATTTATAGATTCCAAGGCCAGAAGGGACCATTGTAATCATATAGGCTTACCTCCCATATAACACAGCGCAAAGAACTTCCCCTAAATAATTCCTATTTTAGACAAACATCCAGTCATGATTTAAAAAATTGCCAGTGACGGAGAATCCACCACAACCCTTGATAAACTGTTCCAGTGGTTAATTACTCGCACTGTTAATTTTTTTTACTTTTGTTTCCAGTCTGAATTTGTTTAGCTTCAACTTTCAGCCATTGGATCATGCTATACCTTTGTCTGCTAGACTGAAGAGCCCAGTATCAAATATTTGTTCCCATGTAAGTGCTCATAGACTGTAATCAAGTCACCTCTTAACCTTTTCTTTGATAAGCTAAATAGATTGAACTCCTGTAACTGTAAGGTATTTTTAATGTTTTAATCATTTGCATGGCTCTTCTCTGAACTCTCTCCAATTTATCAACATCCTTTTTGCATTGTGGGCACCAGAACTGGACATTATTCCAGCAGCGATTGCACCAGTGCCAAATACAGTGCCTCATAGGAGTTGGTTTTCAATGTCTTATGCTCCCATTCTTTTCTGTACGCTGGTCTCCGGAGGTGGTTTGTATCTCCCATGAAGCACCATAGTCTCCATTCATGGTGAGGAGAGATGCTTGGATCCTGGGTGTCCCTAGCCATGGTGTGTTATGGAAGATGTAGTCCAGCTGTGCCCATACAGGAGAATGGGGACATGAGGAAATTGAACAAAATTTCTCATGCCACATCAGAGTGGGATTTCTGAAATGAAATATTTTGGGTTTGGGGCATTCGGTTTTTCAATGAAAAATTTAAAATTTCCAGGGAAAGCAGATACTCTTCACACATTAGCATGCACACACAAACACCCAGAAAAAGTGTTTACCTGAAAACTCAGTTTTCCATTGAAAAACCATTTCAAAGAAAAATCTTCAACCAGCCCTAATATTAAAATTAAATACACCAGTGGCTGAAAATTTCTTTGAATTCGCACATTTGTTAAATGTATCTTCTACATTAGCCCAAGTCCCAGTGAAATGGTTAATAGCAAGTTTATTCAAATGAAACTAACAACTACAAAATATTAGGTTAGCTGTAAATTAATGGAGGGCATATTAGTTGTTAAACCTCTGGGAGGTTATCACCTTAGGAAAAGAAAGATGGAATGCTATGTATATTATCCTGGGCACTGTGTGGGAAATCTACTTCATGTCTGACCTTGCAGAAGAACAAATACAGAGGGGAAAAAAAATCTGAAGGGAAGTCTGTTTCTACACCTAGGGAGGGATTTTTCAAAAACACTCAGCATTAGTCTAGTTTTGCTCCCCTTTAATTCAATGGAAAAGCTCCTTTACTCTTCAGCTGAAGGTGGAGTTAGGCCACTGCTTTGTGTCTTCAAAAATTCTGCTCCAAACGCATGACTTATTGTAGGTGTTTGCTAATATTGTTGCACCCCAAAAGTTGGAAATATAGAGTGGGTGTAAG
Source organism: Natator depressus (assembly GCF_965152275.1). Classification (NCBI taxonomy): domain Eukaryota; kingdom Metazoa; phylum Chordata; order Testudines; family Cheloniidae; genus Natator; species Natator depressus. Next base: position 279,677,773 of record NC_134234.1, read on the forward strand.
GAGGAAGATGTTCTGGGTGGGGAGGGAGAGTCTTAATTTTTTTTTTAAATTGTGCAAGTGCCTAAGGAGCTTGATATGTGTGCATGATAATACTGTAAGTCAAAATAAATAAAGGGGTAAATAACCTGAGGGTATAGGCTTTTTGAATGCAAAATAATTGTACTGATTTCAAGGAGAGCCAGTAACCATATTTATTATAATCAGCTGCTATAAAAAGCCCTGCATGCATTTGGTAGATGAGTCTGCTCTACAAGTTCTAAGAGGTATGAAATGAATTCATACAGATAACTGACTCAGCCTCGCATTGATAGGCATGGCAGACTGTGCCAATCATTCTATTCTTTAGGAATTAAATGAAGACATGATTTTAGATGTCATGCTTTGGGTGTATAACCAATGTTCCTATTATCAATCATCCACAAATGATATTCAGATAGGTATTATTATGTCTCTGAGTAGGATCTGTGAGTTGTTGGAGGACAAATAAGCTAAAAACATGCCAAACACTTCTGGGACATTTTCCTAAATACATTTTATTAATAAAATATATTATGTTGCTTGTTGATTCATATTATGGCTGGTGTTATAGACTTTAAAATCATTTCAGTATATCGACCACGTATTGTAAATGAACATTAAAAGGGATTTTGTAATATATGAAGATAACTGCCATATCAGGAGCCTAAAGCTTAAGAGCTGAGTAGAACTGCAACTAAAATAGTCTTTTGAAGATTCACAGAGTAACTAGTAGTCTAAAAATGGGTGATTGCATATCTACTTGGCTTCATAAACGTACAAGAGATAAACACATCTAGAACGTTGGCCATTTGCTTTGGTTGTGTGAAGGTACACATACTAATTGGGCTACAGGACTTGCCCTCCTCCTTTTAGTTCTCTAATCCGAAATGTGCAAAAGATGGAAATTATTTTAGGAAAAGCTTAACCTGTATTTTAATATCTTTAAAGCTAAGGACGAGAGAATTAATTTTGCCTTTTTAAGAATCAACTTGAAAATCATGTTGAAAATCTAAATTTAGATCAGACCTCAAAACAGCTGAGGTTCAAGTGGGCTCTAACAAAATGGGAGTCTGAAGCATCTGTATGGATTTTAAATTGCATTCACCTGGTGGTCCTAGAAGCAGGGCAAGCATTACTTTTTTTGAGCAGGGTCAGCTTCTGTTAGTTAGAACTCCATGCTTTCCTAGATTGATTTTCCTCTAAACAACAACGGGGAAAATGTTTCACAAAAACTTATTTCCATGAAATCCCCAACTAAAAATAAAGTTCTAAAGGTTACATAAAATCTCCCTTGGTTTGCCTTTCCCTGTTTAGAACAGTTGATCAGCTTCCAAAAAAAGAGGGTTAGAAATAGCAAAAGTATCTGCTAGGAGCTCTACAACAGGACAAAGATGCATGTGAGCATTAGCTGAAAGACAGTTTTAAATAAGCTGAACTCCTAAACAGCTGCTTTGAATTAAAGAACCTTAGAGACATTGCAAAGAATCCAATAGTGCTGAAAGATATGGGAGGAGATATTGATTTTCAGCCTTCCCACAAAGAAAAAAGAAAGAAAATCTGTTACTATTATAAGACAGAAAAAGAGGAGGGGAAAGTCAACCTAACAGCCAAATATTGGAAAAAGAGTGCAAGAAATCCTTATGGATGCCAGGGGAGCTGATCTTAGTAGTTTTTGCCAGGCCTGCAAAACATTTTGCTTCTAACCCCATACCCCACCTTTCCCTATGCAGAAACAAAATAACTAATGCCTTTCACCCAAATAAGGATAACTGACTTTTTTCTACCATGCTCCTACCTGCATGCTCCTACCTCCCTGTGCATTAATATGAATGAACAACACAATAAACAGAGTAACACAATAAACAGAGTAACCATGTGTGCCAGAGAACCAGGAATGTCCCTGTTTATGGCCAACTCCTGTTGACTTTACAGAAAACAGTATTTTGTCTTGTGGTGACCAGCAGACTGGTCACTGGACAGAGCTACTAGCCAGCTGAGCTTGGGTGAGCAGAGATGTACCATTTCTCTCTCTTCTGTCCCCTTCCTCTCGTAACCCCCATCCCAAACCACCAAGCCTTCCTGTATGCACCTCTCTGACAACCGTACGGTAGGAACCCTCTGTCCCCAAGACAAGGGTTTTCATCTTGAAAATCTTATTGCCCTATAAATAAAGTCTGGTGTTTTTTTTTAAAATATGCACACTGTCTCAAACTATTAACTACTGTAAATGGTTGGGGCATCTTAAATGCAGGCAGCTCTGAGTTTCAGAGGAACATTTCTGATTTTTTTTAATAAAAATTCAACTAGCAGACTGCTGTATTTAAGGCTTTTTGACAGTTAATGTTTCTACTTTTATCACAAATCCTGAGAGCCATCCCGACTCACTGAAGCCTTCAAATAGTTCTTGAACAGTTTACGTTTCAAACAGTTTTATTCTTCAGGAGCCAGATATGTTCAAGAAAATATGCAGCATGACAGTGCCGTGTGGGTTAATCTGAACTACTGGTGCAGTCTGTTCTTAATAACTAGTAGTGATAAAGTCAGTAACACTTCAGTAGGACTCTTTTGCTCCTTTGTCAGTTCCTAATCATAAAAGTCACAATGACTATTTGTTTGCTTTGTTAGTAATTCTTTGCAAGCTCCACACTATAGCCAGACTTCATATTTTTGGCTGGGCCTGTGAAAGAATTTTTTGTCCTTTTCCTCCAATTGTAAAAATCTCCTGCTCATCATAAGAACATGGCTAAGAGTAGGTGCTGGTGTGTTAGCAAGAGGATGCCAAACGTAACTGGCTTTCCATAACTCTGCTGCTCCCTTTCAACCTGCTTTTATCTCTTCTTTCATTGTCCTCTGTGCAGTCAGTTATGCCACCAGCTTTACCAAAAGTGCTGCTGCCAAGCCAGTTTTCCTCCATTCTGTATTTGTGCATTTGTTTTTTCCCCTAAGTGTAGCACCTTACATTTGTCTTTGATGAATTTAATTTTGTTGTCTATAGCCCAGTTCTCCAATTTATCAAGATCCCTCTGAATGTTAGCTGTATCCCCCAAATATGGCGATCAGCTAAGCCCTGAGCATATAGGCAAGATTCATCAGCCAGATACTACAGAAAATTCTTTCCTGGGTAACTCAGATCCCACCCCATCTAACATCCCATCACAGGCCATTAGGCCTATTTACCATGAATATTTAAAGATCAATTAATTATCATGTTATCCCATCATACCATCTCCTCCATAAACTTATCGAGTTTAATCTTAAAGCCAGATAGATGTTTTGCCCCCACTGCTTCCCTTGGAAGGCTATTCCAAAACTTCACTCCTCTGATGCTTAGAAACCTTTGTCTAATTTCAAGTCTAAACTTCCCAATGACCAGTTTATATCCATTTGTTCTTGTATCCACATTGGTACTGAGCTTAAATAATTCTTCTCCCTCTCCGGTATTTATCCCTCTGATATATTTATAGAGAGCAACCATATCTCCCCTCAACCTTCTTTTGGTTAGGCTAAACAAGCCAAGCTCCTTGAGTCTCCTTTCATAAGACAAGTTTTTCATTCCTCGGATCATCCTAGTAGCCCTTCTCTGTACCTGTTCCAGTTTGAATTCATCCTTCTTAAACATGGGAGACCAGAACTGCACACAGTATTCCAGGTGAGGTCTCACGAGCGCCTTGTATAACGGTACTAACACCTCCTTATCCCTACTGGAAATACTTCTCCTGATGCATCCCAAGACCGCATTAGCTTTTTTCACAGCCATATCACATTGGCGACTCATAGTCATCCTATGATCAACCAATACTCCAAGGTCTTTCTCCTCCTCCGTTGCCCACAGTTGATGAGGATAACAAGTCCTTTAGGGCAGTAGATGCTTGCAACCCCTGGTGTAACAAACCTAAGATAAGATAGACCACAAGGAAGGTAATCCTTGGCTAAAGTTATACTCAAAGTGAGACATTACATGTGAAAGTCTGAGCTTAAACAAAAAACACATGAAGTAATGGTTGTGGGTTTCAGCTAGCTAAACAATCTTTCTGATAAGAAAACAAGGATTGTCAGGATAATGCTACTTACATCAGGTATTCTGCCCTGATGCTGAGACTTGGGGTAATCATGGAAGCTGTGACTTTCATGCTCTTCCATGGACCTTAGAATCATAGAGTTAGAAAGGACTGCAAGGGTCATCTAACCCCCTGCCAAGATGCAGGATTTGTTGTGAGACAGATGGCTATCCAGCCTCTGTCTGAAAATCTCCAATGAAGAATGTTCCACAACCTCCTTAGGAAAGTCTGTTCCATTGTCCTACTGTTCTTACAGTTAGGAAATTTTTTTCTGAGATTTAATCTAAATATGCTATGCTGTAATTTGAACCCATTGCCTCTTTTTCTGCCCTCTGTGGCAAGAGAGAACAATTTTTCTCCATTTTTTTTAATGGCAGCCTTTCAAGTATCTGAAGACCACTGTCATTTCCTCTCTTAATCTCTTCTTTTCCAAACTAAATATACCCAGTTCCTTCAGCCTTTGCTCATATGGCTTGCATTCCATCCCTTTGATCATCTTTGTCATTCACTCTGAATCCTTTCCAGTTTCTCTACATACTTTCTATACGTTGGTGACCAAAACTGGACACAGTACTCCAGACAAGGCCTAACCAGTGCCTAGAAGAGCAGTACTATCACCTCCCGTGACTTACATGCTATGACTCTGTTAATGCAACCTAAAATTGCATTTGCAAACAGCATCGCATTGCTGACTCATTTTGAGGTTGCGATCCACCACAACTCCCAGATCTATCTCAGCAGTGCTGCTGCCAAGCCAGTTTTCCTCTATTCTGTATTTGTGCATTTGTTTTTTCCCCTAAGTATAGCACCTTACATTTGTCTTTGATGAATTTAATTTTGTTGCCTATAGCCCAGTTCTCCAATTTATCAAGATCCCTCTGAATGTTAGCTCTATCCTCCAAATTTTTGGCAATCTCCCCCCAGCTTTGTGTCATATGCAAACTTGATCAGTGTGCTCTCTATACCTACATCTCGGTCTTTAATAAATATGTTAAACAACACCGGATCCAGAACAGATCCCTGTTGAACCCACATGAGACCTCCCTCCAATCCAACATCATTCCACTAATAATTACTTTTTGTTTGCTGTTGTTTAACCAATTATGTATCCACTTAATGGTAGTTCTGCTGAGCCCACATTTCTTCAGCTTACTTATTCGAATGCATATGGGACTGTGTCAAAAACCTTGCTGAAGTTCTGGTATATTATGTCCTCTACATTCCTCCTATCCACCAAATCAATTATCCTGTTAAAGAAGGAAATCAAGATGGTTTGGTATGATTTGTTCTTAGTAAATCCATGGTGGCTGCTAGTGATCACCCCTTCATCCTCCAGGTATTCACAAATTGAATGTTTTATACATTGCTCAGGTAGCTTCCCAGGTATCGAAGTCAGGCTGACTTTTATTAAACTAGAAATGTTTAATAAAACATTTAATAAATGGCTTAAGGTTTTTAATTTAAATGTGATGATACAGTCATGAAGCTATATATAGTATCAAGAGTTTAGTTCACCACAAGGTAATCCCATAGACTGGTTAAGATCCAGGGCAGACGTTTGTTTTTCGCACGTTTTATACTTTGCTGTGGCGTTTAAAGGACCTGGTTAAAATATGTGAATATCAACGTTTATACTTGATTACTTTGCTGTTTCAGCACCCAAAGATGATGCTTTTAGGCTTGAGTTGTATTCCTAAACTTTATTTGATTTGGGATTTATTAATATCCAGATCTCTACAAAAGCTCATACTCACAGAACTTTCTGAAAGGTATTAGTGGATTTAGAGTGGAAGGCTAATGCTAACACCCAAGCTCTGGGATAATGCAGGAATATATACAACCAACATGGGAAGAATATGTGATGGTGGATTTTGGTAGTTAGAATCTTTGAGTGACAGTCTGACCTATGTGTCAGGTTAAGCTAAGCAATATTTTTGGTAAGAAGCATTAATGGTTGTGGCATAGGATTTCTGTGTCAAAAGTGTGTGATCACTTACAGGTCAGAAACAAAGATGACGCATGAACAGAGAATAAATGTGGTTTGACTAATTCTGAAATATTCTAATTTGTGTTCAGTTTAGTGGGAGTGTCTCCTAACATTAGACAAAATACCATCTGTTTGGCACAAGGATGCCAAAGGTAGTGGGCATAAAGAGCCACTTTCTAATCCAGCACACCCATACAGTAACAGAACAGGCATCAAGAGGGGTCTTAATTAACATGCTTGCTACAATCCCATAGTCCCAAGTGATTTGCCAACTTCAGGCTAATGCAAGGCACCCAGCTACTCATCAAGCATGCTATGATCAGCTCCATGTGTTAGCAGTAAGTGTGTGTTACTCTTCCTTAGAACAGCAGTAGAGTGTGTCTGAACACTAATAATCCTTCATCCCCTAAACTCTAAGGTATACCACATGGTCAGCCCTGCTCTCTTTCCCTTATACTTCATCATGACACAAGAAAGCAAAAGTTGGCCTGGAGTTAGTTTTTTACAGAACAATAGATGAGAAAATTAACCCTGCATTGCACAATGAGCTACTAATATTGAATTGCAACACTTGATGTCTAATGCATGTCATATTGAATGAAGTTAAATGTTTGTTTAAATTTTAAAAAATGCTGATTTTATTAAATTGCTGAAGTACTTATTAGAGATGTTCTCAAACAAAATCAATAGAGGCAAACACTTTGTGGGCTCTGGCCTTGCAATGTGGCTCTATCACTAGTTAAATTTTTCTCAAATATGCAGAAATTACACCCTCCTCCCCATATAAAAGCTGTTAACTTAGTGTAAAAACTGCACAAGTGCATTTCCTGTGAGGACAATCCATACGAATAAGGAAATCAGCAGTTAATGCTAACATTAATTTCCACAGCAACTTCAGTTCACATGTCTAATCATGCAAATATCTTGATACCTATATGCACACAGAGTCTTCATCTTCACAGCAGACTTGCTTTTACTTCCCATGTTCCCACATATCCAATTCCCTCAGTACACAAGATTAATTGAACGTTTTTTCTGAAGTAGAGCTAGCACAGTACATGCTTTTACAAAGAAAGCATGTCTCTTGGTAAAATACCTTAAACTCCCCAAGGCTGCAGGTAAACTTGTGCATTTGCGTGGGGTTTGGAGGAACTGAATGGATATGTGCATTGTGGCTGGATGTATGTTGGAGGGAAAGGCATTTCTGTTGTGCAGTTGAAGAGTCTGTGAATGTGTAGGATGCTGTAATGTTTGGCAATATGGGGCATACGCAGGTATGTAGATGCAAGGAGGAGTGTGTGGGGCCATAGGGGTAAGCAAGATATAGCATGGCGAAGCAAGCAGGACTCTGGGGACAGCATGGGGCTGGGGGTGAGTAGAGCTACGATGTAGGGAGGGAATAGGTTAGGGAGTGAGATTGTAGTGGAATTGGGAGAGTAAACAGATCTTAACTGGGAGCAAAGAGATTCCTTTCCCTGGTGAACCACAGCATCAGGTGAAAAACTACTTCTCTCTGGCTTCTTCTTCACCTATTCCCTGTGTTCCCCTTCCACAGACACGCTCATCCCCCCTGCCTTCATATTCCTGCTCATTCCCCATGGTTCCTCCCCACCTCCCCCCCCACCCCCCAAGGCTTCTGGCTAGCAATAGGTTTGCCAGCAGCAGAGCTGTCTTGATGACCATCCTAAGGATTGTGAAAGTGCCTCTCCTGCTGACAAACCACAGGAAACTTCCTGTTCCCAGATTGTGCCTCTTCCATTGTGGAGATGCAAACTGGCTTTGTCAGCCCAATTTGGCTGCTACTTTACTCTCTTTGTTCCTTCCCACCATTTCTTGGCACCTAATAACAAGGGAGATCAGGAAGAGGGGTGGCTTGTTGCTGAATTTTACTAACAAACCAAGCTTGAACCTCCCCTGTGCCTCCCACACAGGCACTGTGTGGATCTAATGAACCTCATGCTCTTCACTGTGCAGAACAGTTGCTTCACTAGTCTGTGGAGAGAGAGAGGTGTTGTAGCACACTTGATATTTCTCTCGGAGCACAGAGAATCCCCTCTCCTGTAAGCTAGAGCAGGTGCATTGGGTGGAGAAAGCAGGGCAGCCCTGGTGTTCCCTGATGCCACCACCTTTTTCATGTGCATACCCTCCCTCAATGCCATCCACACCAAGAATGAGAGAAAATTGCATTCTTTGCCACAGATACACTACTCCCCCACCAGTTGAGCAGTAAAATCAAAGGGCAGAAAGGAAGTGACTGTTTGACAAGACCCCCTTCTTGAAATGCTGTGTTTAGACATCTTCCATCTGACTGCAGTTAGTACTTCTGAAATGTTAATTATAATTGCAATTGTAGTTTAAATACATAACATGATGCATTTTAGCTTGAGAAAAGTAGAGATAATTTTGACACAAATCTATTTTTAGAGTAGAGTATTTACCAAGAAGCAAACAAAATTAAATTGGTAATGTTAGCTATTTTTGAGAAAATTATAAAGCAATGTCATTTCCATAATTTATCTCAAAACTTTCACAAAATATACACCAAGTGATATTACAGTAATTTGGATATAATTTATAAATCCATATAATCTAATCTGTTTGCACAGGTAACACATTGTATAATTACTAAGTATTATATTACAGGACCTGGACAAAAAGCCTTTTTAAATATAAGGACAACGTATAAAAAGTAAAATGAATAAAAGCATAGAAATTATTTAAACAAAAATCTTGTTACACATGCCTTTGTACTTGAGTACTTGTATTGAGAGAGAGCTAAATGATAGTTTCTGAAGCTTTAAGTATTCGATCAAAGATAATTTGTAATTCTGTTTTTAAGAAATTGAGGACTGCAATATTTATGAGTCCTTTTATTGAGATCTCCTGTTTGCTTAGCAGCAGCAAAACAATGACAAACTAGCAAATTGAAAAGATGTCACTCCTAGACTCCCCCTAAAATAGCTGTAGAAATGATTTATTCAATATAACTAATGCTGTAAAATATCTCTTTAGTATTCAGTATTTTATTAGATTATCATTCCTATAATGATACACGGGGCCTGTTCCTGATCAATCTTGATTGTCTGGAGTTTATATGTGCCCCAGAAGGTTGTATAAATCAGCTTTACACCAGGAAGGTTGGTCAGGCATACAAGTAGGAGAGCTGTACTGATTAGCCAGATGCGTAAGGAGGGTTGGATATTGTAGGGCTGCTTAGGAGCCAGGAAACTTATAAAAATGAAATCCCCACTAGCCTAAGCAGCACTGCACACTTGAAAGGTCTGTAGCAAATTGCTCCTCCATCCTCCCAGCACAACTGGGGCGCTCTGGGGCCAACTGTCTCCTCATGCTCCCCCCTGCTGGTGTGATTCTGCACCATCCCCAGTGTTGGTCTGTGACTAAGCACAACTGAGCTCAGGATGTATAATTTTCTAGCTTTGCCTAGCTCATATAAAACAGGAGGAAAATCACTGAGATTGTAAAATCTCTTACAGGAGAAACTTGTGGCTGCAAAGTCTTGATAAGAAAAAAATTGGTTGATTGTTTGTCGTTCTTCCCCATCTTTATGTAAATTGACTGATATTATGTAAGCGTGTTGTGATTTTTCTTCAGATGCCAAGTGTTTGGCACAAACTACTCAAACATTCCAATGAGTCCACGCCAGCTCACTGGCAGAGTTTAGGGGCACGTACATAAGGGCACGCTTCTCTTTTCAGGAGAATGTGAGGAAGCAAAAATCCTTCTGGGATTCCCACTGTTCTTCCTGCCCATATTAATCTGCTTTAACAGTAAAGCTAAGTGAATGTTTATGACTCAGGGTGATTTCTGTGGAGTAGCATAGAAATGACACTCCAATTATTACTGCTGACATAAAGCTATCACTGCCTAATAACACTATGTCAAATGCATTGTTAAAGTAATATTTGAATTACCTTTGCCATTTGGGTAGAGTTTGGATTTGTCTGAGCTCATGCATAGTTTAAATGAAAAATCCTTTGCAGAGCCTGAAAAGACATCTCTTGTGATGAGCTTTATTTATTCTGGAACATTCTTGGCAAAATTTTATTGGAGGCATTCTTTTATTCTGCTTTCTCTTATCAGCAGTTAAATAGGAGGGAGAGCAGAACCCTTTTATAATAATGTTGCCTCTTTGGCCCTAGCAGTTAGCCACTATTTGGGACTTTGCCAGGTTGTTTCCATTAGGAGGTGAAATTGATGGTACAAATCAGGTATTTCTTTGGTGCAATCCTATTTATTTACAAAGAATGTACACACAGCCCTGTTTCCCTGAACAGAATCATACAATGGCAGGCAGTTTCCTTTCTGAGAGCCTGCCTTTCCAGCACATTTTGTGTCCAAGGAGCTCTGTCTCTCTTCTTTCTATAAGGGTCACATGTGCGACTGCTTCTCTCACTGTCTGCTGGCTTTATTCTGTAGCACACACCCGCAGCTTGCTGAACCACCCCCTTATCCCCTTGCATTTACAATCAGGTAACCTCTTGGCCCACATGCTTAGCTCCTGATCAGGCCTTGTTATGCAGCCCCAGTGATTTGAGCAGTGGCTTCTATTATTTCCAGTTGTCTCACTTTATGAAAAGGCTTAATTGCTTCTTGCATTTAGCCTGAAAGCAGAGTATTTAGCACAGCTATCAGCTTTAACCGGGTCTGTGATTGTCTATAGATCAAGGACCTGCTTGATGGCAGCTGTTAGCACCTTCCAGTATAACAATATCATTGCATTTTAAAATGTGTGGTGTCTTCATGAGAATGTAAGATGATCATCTGCAGGAGTCAGGAAGGAATCCTATTTCTCCCTTTCCCCAGTGTACAGTGTCTCACAGCTGTGTAAATGTATTCTGTTTTTTTTTACCCTCCTCGGAAATATCATATATTGACCTCTGCTACAGAAAGAGTTGAGTCAAACTGACTAATGCCCTGACCGTGCGTTCTTTTATGAGACTGTGCTAGCTTCTTAAGTCCTCATATATACATTTCTCTTGGTAATAAAAGGGAAATCAGTAATGGTAAATTGCTTTCTAGTTCATATTTGCGACCGGCATCTTTCCCGGCTTTGCTCCTGATGGATGTAAGTTTCAGAAAGCCTCATGTTAATTGAGTATTTTAGGATCTGCTTCATCTTGTCACAGACCATTCTCTGAAGAGCCTATGGTTGTAGTGATTAGTGTCTTCCCTTTCATCTCATCATGCTCATGTTGTAGCTCAGTGGTTCTCAGGCTTTTGTACTGGTGACCCCTTTCACACAGAAAGCCTCTGAGTGCGACCTCCCCCTTATACACTGAAAACACTTTTTAATATATTTAACACCATTTTAAATGCTGCAGGCAAAGCGCGGTTTGGGGTGGAGGCTGACAGCTCGCGACCCTGCTGAAATAACCTCGCCAACCCCTGAGGGGTCCCGACCCCCAGTTTGAGAACGCCTGTTGTAGATGAAACAGGGCAAATTTCAAAATGTTTGGAGATTTGGCTAAGTTTTTCTTAGCTTATCCAACCCTTATCTGAAGTTTTCTGGTCTATCAAATTCATATGGAAATTTACCAAGATTTACATTAGTTCAAGTTTCAAATCAGGCTGAAAATAACAGCAACATTTTTTAACAGTATTTCAGGATTTCTGGTCCCATTTGTAAATGGAAATGCAGAGGATAGACAATATTCTATTCTCCAGGGCTTTGGAGGGAGTGGGGAAGGTCTCCCAAAGGGGAAGGTGGGGACAGACTGACCAGTGAACTTAAACATTAGGCACAATAAGTGGAGTGGTAAAGTTCCTGATGCATTTTGACTGGAGTTTTAAAAATATTGCACATTTCCACTTTCACTGGAATTGTTCGGCATTAATACTACTGAAGAGTTCAAACACAGAAGCTGTTAACCTATGAGACTGGCTCTAAGCTGGTGCATGGAATCCAGTGTTTTTTCATATTTTGCCAACCTATTCATGACAATACACTTAGTAAAATTTTGGGTTGTAATACTTTTGAAAACATTCCAATTAGCTCACAGAGCTACAACCCGCCTGCTATTAGCAAGTTTGGTAGGTTAAGCCATATAATAATGGTGCTACCTTGGGTCCCTAATGAATACTAGTTCCATTTCAAGGTCCTTGTATTAATCTTGGAGACTTTCACTGACTTGGATCTAATGTACTGTCATAAATAGAAAGGGAAGGGTAAACCCCTTTAAAATCCCTCCTGGCCAGAGGAAATCTCCTCTCACCTGTAAAGGGTTAAGAAGCTAAAGGTAACCTCGCTGGCACCTGACCAAAATGACCAATGAGGAGACAAGATACTTTCAAAAGCTGGTAGGAGGGAGAGAAACAAAGGGTTTGTGTGTCTGTCTACATTTTGTCTTTGCCGGGGATAGGCCAGGAATGAAGCCTTAGAACTTTTAGTAAGTAATCTAGCTAGGTATGTGTTAGATTATGATTTCTTTAAATGGCTGAGAAAAGAATTGTGCTGAATAGAATAACTATTTCTGTCCGTGTATCTTTTTTGTAACTTAAGGTTTTTGCCTAGAGGGGTTCTCTATGTTTTGAATCTAATTACCCTGTAAGGTATTTACCATCCTGATTTTACAGGGGGGATTTCTTATTTCTAATTCTATTTTTATTAAAAGTCTTCTTGTAAGAAAACTGAATGCTTTTTCATTGTTCTCAGATCCAGGGGTTTGGGTCTGTGGTCACCTATGCAAATTGGTGAGGCTTTTTATCCAACATTTCCCAGGAAAGGGAGGGTGCAAGTGTTGGGAGGATTGTTCATTGTTCTTAAGATCCAAGGGTCTGGGTCTGTAGTCACCTAGGCAAATTGGTGAGGCTTTTTACCAAACCTTGTCCAGGAAGTAGGGTGCAAGGTTTTTGGGAAGTATTTTGGGGGGAAAGACGTGTCCAAACAGCTCTTCCCCAGTAACCAGTATTTGTTTGGTGGTGGTAGCGGCCAATCCAAGGACAAAAGGGTGGAATATTTTGTACCTTGGGGAAGTTTTGACCTAAGCTGGTAAAGATAAGCTTAGGAGGTTTTTCATGCAGGTCCCCACATCTGTACCCTAGAGTTCAGAGTGGGGGAGGAACCTTGACATGTACCTTATGGACTTCATCTCTATGACCAGAAAATTCCATGACAGCTACCATCAGGAATGATGGGGTTGTCCACGGCAAGAGTTATCTGTGTGAGTTCTTGAGTCAGGACTTTCTCAGTGGCTAGCCTATGGCTAAGTAACTCATTTCCTTAAGATATTAAAGTGACTCCTAATCTTCCTGCCTTCAGGTTGAAATTCAAGACCAGTCTCCTTATCATTTACTTTCCAATAAAAACAATAAATCACTAGTAACCAGTGCCAAACCCCTTTCTATACCTTTTAATTGGAGGAAGCATTTTTTTCTTGTAAATTGCTCAGATACCATAGTGATGAGTTCAGTATAAATACGTAAACAGACATAAATATGGGCTAAATCCCTAGCCCTGCAGTTAAACCCATATTCATATTCATTATACAAATATTTAGGACTAATTGTCATACACTCCTTATGGAAAAGTCTTATAGAATTGAATAGCAGTCCATAGAATTTAGTTAAACATCATATGGGCCTCCAATTCAAGTGCCTACTAAATTTTGGTACCCAGCATGAGAAATGGGCTTTTACCAGAGGTGCGGAACAGCCAGTGCTCCCATTCATTGCAGCCACAGCTATGGGTGCTCAGCATTTCAAAATACAGGTTCTAGGTGTCTCAAGTTTGGCATCCAAAATAATGGATACTTTTGAAAATATAGACCATGGTTTTTAATAGTAATATATTGTCTATAGATTTAATGAACGTGTGTGTGTGTGTGTGTGTGTGTGTGTGTGTGTATATATATATATATATATATATATATATATATAAAAACCCAGATCCTCTGAGTGCTCGTCCAGTGCCTTAGCTCCAGCATTGACTCTTATGGAAAAGCCCTACACAATTTAAAAGAAAATAGTAGCCTTACTGACAGGTTTCAGAGTAGCAGCTGTGTTAGTCTGTATTCGCAAAAAGAAAAGGAGGACTTGTGGCACCTTAGAGACTAACCAATTTATTTGAGTGTAAGCTTTCGTGAGCGACAGCTCACTTCTATAACATATGCTAGCTATGTATAGTAAGGCTACTATTTTCTTTCTATGTGTAGCTAGCATATGTTATAGTAAGGCTACTATTTTCTTTTAAATTATGTAGGACTTTTCCATAAGAGTCAATGCTGGAGCTAAGGTGCTGGACAAGCACTCAGAGGATCTGGGTTTAATTCCCAGCCCTGCCATTGCCATACTCTGTGATCTTAAGCAAGTAACTTCCTTATTGTTTGTGCCTCAGTTCCCCATCTGACCAATGGAGATAATACTTCACAAGGATTGCACAAAGATACATTCTTTAAAGTTTGGGGCGTTCCATCAGGTGAGGGAGACCAAATCAGTACCTGGACAGAAAGAAAAAATGTTTGCAGCATAAAGTGCTTCTGCCCTTTTTAGTTGAAGTGTGAATGCTATTTTCTACATTCTGGGAGAGTAAACAGTGATACTTTAAAATATACATTGTTATCATTTGTGTGATGCAGTAGGTATATTTTCTTTAACTTGCCAAAACCGCATAGAAGGAATAACAGTCATAGCACTAGGGCAGTGGTTCTCAACCTGTAGTCTGTGGACCCCATGAAAGACTTAGATTGAAAACTGACTGAACAGAATTAAACTATGTATACAAACAATAGAAAAGGGATCTGCATCTCCATTTGAAATTTCCAAAGGGGTCTGCAACTCCAGTTGAAAATGTTTTGGGGTCCACACTTGAAAAAAGGTTGAGAACCACTGCATTACAGTACAGGAAGCACTAATCTTTGCTACTTGTTTTAATCCCTCATATTGGGGCATGTAATTTTAAATGTAAAGCCTTTCTTTAGACATAGATATGAATATATACCTAGCTTTCAGGCTTAAATGTATTTTTGTTGTGTGTGTGCATGCATGCATGCATATATATATATATATATATATTCAGTAAGACAAGATGGGAGAAAATGTCAATATAATATCATACATCAATAGAAGTGTACCTGTTATAGTTCAAAAGACCACTGAATGTCCCTGGATTTGATAAACAGAGAGATCAATCACATATTTAAACCATTTTAAAGGGGAAAAAAAGAAATCTATTGCATTGCAATAAAGTGGGCAGTATTCAGTCGATAAATTCTGTGAGTGAATGTTCCTGCTTTTGGGCTTTTTAATATCTATAAATCTAGACATTTTCAGATTGCTATGATTGTCTAGATTTTTGATCTGTTGATAACAGGTAAAAAGAGAGAATCTGGCATACAGTTGTACTGATCTAGAAAATGACAAGCCAGCCTGTCATTCAGTCTCAGTTTGAATTAGTCAAGCACATGTCAAATCAAAATATTTAGCATATTTTCAGGATATCTTGCTACCTAAACATTTGGATTGTTTATGTGAGTGTAAATGTGAGATGTGGGGTGCTGAGAATTTTGAAACATCTGCCACCCCCCCCTAATTTTTCAAAATTACCATTGAAATAAAAGTGTCTCCTTCTTTCAAAAGGACAGTCTATTGAATGTATTGTCAAATGCCAAGGGAAAAGACAGGGGGCAGGTGGGGGCTAAACTAGTTGTGTTTTCAGCAGAGAATGTAGTGATTCCCATTGATGAAACCAGGCAGTGACACACAGGGAGAAAGCACTGTATACAAGTAAATCATTCTCGACATGTCCCTTGGGCACTTGGCTTTCTCGTGTTATTCAGTGCATTGGAATGTGCTATTATTATTTCCCACGTGATGATGTGTGTGCCTATGCTGTCACTTTCCATTGCTGGAATAAGCAGTTTGAGCTGAATTATTTGTGTTTAAATATTCCTTCTTTTCTTCCTCAATGAAAAGTTGTTCTTTTGCAATTTCAGGACTTACTGAATTTGATCAGCGAATTAAAAACACGATTCTGCCTTCTCTTCCCCCATCTCCTACTCTAAAATTAAGAAGAGCCAATTACATTGTGGACTGTTTCTAACATGTATTGGGCCCTTGTAGTTAAGTATAAACTAAGGTGGAGAAAATGCAGCTCTGCCTTGCAGACCTGTTAATTTCCAAATGTAGGGCTTCCTCCTGAAGATACTGAATGTGGGCAACTACCACTGATGTCCAAAGCAATTCTGGGTGCTCATCCTCTGTCCAGATCAGACCCAAAGAAAGGTGTTGTACATGAGGCAGTCCTAACAAACATATTTTTGTTTTAAAGTAATCAAGTGGCACTTTTCCTTGTGTTTTTCAAGGACGTTCTATCTGTGGTACACACATTTCTTTTGCCTATTCATGAACATAGTAGTGTAATGCTGTTTGTCACCATTTTAAATCAGGACTAAGACCTCAAAATCCTGATCACAATCTCAACTGGCTGGTCCTGAAGGAAAAAGGTTCTTGTGTTGTTCCCCCTCCACTCCCATATTTTTTTTTTTTTTGCCACTCCTATTACTCAGTACTGGCTGTGGGTTTTTTAAAGGTGGTAGGGAGGCAAAAGCACACTGTTTAGCATCCCTGTCAGTATAAATAATGTAACCACATGCTGAACTGTTTAAAACAAATGACAGAAGTAATAATTAGAGCTGGAAGGGAAACTGTTTTCCTATCCCATGAAAATGTTCAAGATTCTGAAACTATTTCTTGTTCTGCTTTAGGATGAAACTGCAACCTTTCAAAACATTTTGTGAACAACGTGTATGAGAGAGTATGCAAGAGAGTGTGATCAACAGTCAAGTGGTTAGGGCACTCACCTTGGATGTAGAAGACCCCAGTTGAAGCCCCTATTCTGCCTGACCTGGAATTCATAGATTTCCCCTCAACCCCCGCCTTGTTTTGTTTTTTTTCTGATTTATTCAACTCACAGTCAAGGATCAGATCTGTGACAACTGTCCTTTGACTGAGAGAAGTTAGATAGAGCACCCTTCAGGGTCCCCCAACAGAGCTCTTGATTTGTGCCTGAGAATGCTGCCCTCATACTGTTCCCAACTCTGAGTGTTATTTTAATCGTTTATTTAAAATGTCCTTGACTTTAACAAGTTGCACATATATATTTGGCTATCAGTCAGTGAGATGTAATCACTGGTCCCAGACCTGAGAAGCTTATTTCACTGTTTTATTATCAGATTACACATATTCAGGACTATGCAGTGGCTTTGAGCCACTGTCCAAGGCTGGCAGATTGTCAGTAGGTACTTCCCTAGCAGGAGCACAATGTCTCAGAGCCAGAGAATGCAGCTCTTCCTACGTCCTCTGAAAGGATGTGGAGGTGTAATTCTTATTCTTTTGTATTATTAGTGCTTGTCTGATGTCCCCTCTTTTCCATCCTACAACAGAAAATCAATACTAACTCACTGCATTAAAATTGTATGATCCCATCTCTGAGGAAGAAAGAAAGTAATCATTTGCACAAGTAGCAGATGGAACATAACAGTACCTAACAGCTACTGGGGGAGAGTGTAGCTCCATTCAAATCAATGGCAAAGCTCCCAGTGATTTCAATTGGCCCTGGATTTTATCCAGTTTTCTTTGCCTCCTCTTGTAAGCATGGACTCCATCCTGGGGGATCTGAGAAGGAAGTTGTATGAAGCACAGAAAGAGGAAACTGTTCCAGGCTCAGGGATGACCTTATGTCAACTGCACTGGCTAGACTATGGTCATATTTGCATGCTTACCTCCATTCATACTTTTTAAATTAAAACAATTAAACTTTTACTTCAAAATGTAAACTTTCCACTGCAAAGCTTTCTACACAGAGAGGTGCACTCCAGATGTGTGTCTTGAGTCACTGTAGCAGAGGTGTGCATGGTTTGTCCAGCTCAGAAAATTAAACGAGGCAATTGTAGCATTATGCCAAGTGACAATTTCAACACCAAACATAAAATATATCAACAGTTGTATCCAAGCTTCTGCTTTAGTTCTCTATATGTGTGAGGAATAGAGAAAAAGTTAAATAAGTGATATATCCATAAAAGAGTCAAGCAGGGTTGAAGCAATGTAAACATGATCTGTTGTCATGAGAGAATATCTCTAGATAAAATTTCATATGTAACCTGTGTAGTCAAAGTCAGAAAAATTTCCATATGACCTTCTGAGGCACAAAATATGGAATCCTGCCATTGGCCAGCTGTAAGTCAAATAGCCATCTCAAAGACTCATTGATAAAACTGTCCTCTAGAATAATTTGTACAGGGTCTTACTGTGTAATAGCATCACAGTGAAAAATATCCTGCAAGTGTGCAAGAATAAATGTGCATATAATTAATCATTACAACCTTTGAATTGTATAATGCTGATTTTTAAGTCATTTGTTACTTGCCACCCTTTTAGTAGGTGATATAAAAATAAAATGTCAGCTCAGCTAATTAACAGTAAATTACACTCAACTAATTAACCAGAGAAAATGTCACATAAGAGTACGGTATTGTTGTCTGTTTAAAAGTTTCTTTGGTTTGTTTTCACTGTGACAGATCAGGTCAGTTGCCCCCTGCTGGCCACCCACCAGATTTCTGTGAGGGAGCTCCAGGCCTATGGATTCCCCTGGTGTGTTAAGCCTCTGCAGACTGAGTGGAGTCCAGCTACTGTGCCAGTTTTGGTGTCTGTAGGCATGCTCTTGGGGTTCAGATCTGCTGAATAGCACCCCATCCTGAGAGCTGGAACCTGCTGCAATGGTTACCCTTCAGCCCTGTACTTAAACACACCCTCTCCTTGTACTCCACTCCAAGGAGTGAGCTTTGTAGTTTATACTTTCTCTCTCTCTCAGGAAACTGATGGTAGTTGTGAAGCAGATAATAAACAAACACATACACACACACTGCAATGAATTTAACACCTGAATGCTCTTATTTAATCAAATAAAGCACAAGAGAGTACAGATCATTTAGAAAGCAATAAGCATCTTAGCTGCAATCCCCTCACAAGCTCACCCATCCCTTGGGAGTCTTTGGGGCTCAGAAAAGCAGGCAGGGCCTCATGAAGGCCCCTACATACTGGGTTGCTGCTCTCTTCTTTTGAGCTAGAGACAAAATGTCCACAATACCTAGATAAATCTGCTCTTCCCTTTTTGCTTTTAGCCCCCTCTC
The DNA here is from genome assembly GCF_965152275.1 of Natator depressus. Taxonomy (NCBI): domain Eukaryota; kingdom Metazoa; phylum Chordata; order Testudines; family Cheloniidae; genus Natator; species Natator depressus. The sequence goes on from NC_134234.1 coordinate 279,696,981, forward strand.
TCAGGTGATACCCTTGCCAGCTTCTCCTCACCAGCACAAACCCCTCCCAGGTGACTTCATTGCCAAGGCAACCTCTCCCTTGCTAAACCATTTCTGCTGCTTATAAGTCAGTCTGCTGTGCAGAGCTATTACATTTCAATGGCAGAACATTTTAAATCAATGGCCCTCTTTCGTTATTCTTTTGCCACCAACCTTTGGAATTTCAGCCCAACAATGAGGCAAACAGATAATAGAGGAGGTAAAAGGCTGCACATTCAAAATGGAGTTTGCGAGTTGGCAAAGATGCATAGAGTTCATAATCTCACACAGCATCCATAAATTATAGAGACAGATTCCCAAAGTGTAAGAATGACACATTGTTTCTTTTCTTTTCAGAGTCAGACTATTACCCAGTTACATAGCTGGAGAATGTTTGCAATTGTTCTCACTCCACATGCTTCACAGCCCAATTTCTTGTATTTTAGAATTCTTCCAATGATGATTGCAAAGAAAGGATTGATTTTTCCTTATAAGAAGAATTCCAGAGAAAGAATATAGTCTGTTGGTCTAGAATAATTGAAAAACAACTCTATAGAAATAGGTTTCAGAGTAGCAGCCGTGTTAGTCTGTATTCGCAAAAAGAAAAGGAGTACTTGTGGCACCTTAGAGACTAACCAATTTATTTGAGCATAAGCTTTCGTGAGCTACAGCTCACTTGATGCATCCGATGAAGTGAGCTGTAGCGCACGAAAGCTTATGCTCAAATAAATTGGTTAGTCTCTAAGGTGCCACAAGTACTCCTTTTCTTTCTATAGAAATAAAATGCAATTAGCCATGTCATGATAAATATGCTTCATAATCAGCAGCAGATTGTAGTTGTAATCCAACAGTGGAACTTTTGGTCCCACTCCATCCAGTCCCAGTTTTACCTCTGCAACTCTTCAGGTGTCTAACCTTATGCTCCCTGCCCATGATGCTCTTCATTCTCCTCCTGTCCTTTCCCTTTTCGCCCTGTTTCCCTTTCCCTTTTCCTTCTCACTGCAATGATTCCTTCCTCTCCTCCACTTTAATCCTAAATATGTCACCAAAATAACCCCAAACTAAGTTGTTGTAACATAAATGAAACAAATTAAAAGAGATTTTCAAACTAATGTGATCTGTGCTTGCTATCACCCTATTTGTAACCTTTTCTCCCATGGCTTATATGGGGCATTTTTTTGTCTTTTTAGTTTGTAAACTCCTTTGAGCAAAGAACAGCACTTTAGAAATAAAGAGTAAGAAACAATTTTTTTCTAGCTAATATTTTAAATGGAAATTGAACTTCCAGAAAAGCAATAACACACACAATTTTCACATAGACATTTTTTAGTAATGATTCCACACTCAGCCGTATTCAAAAACAAAACATTGGCAGGACATTTACATGGATTTCAAACATATTCACAATTAGGACACAATCTGCACAAGCCAGTGGAACCTATAAGTTCTTTGACCCAATGAGATTCACTAACAGACCCCTGAAACCCTGTTTAAAAAAACACCTCAACAATGCCAGTCCACATAAAATCATGTAAAATCACAATTTTATTTGGCACAATAAGAAATAAATGAGAGATGAAGGCTCTCTGAAAGCAGGGTGGGAAACAAAGAGAAAAATTAAAATACCAGAGGTAAGATTAATTAATATTAATAGAATTTTTAAATCCTAGCAGAGAGATTTCACTGCTCTATAATTCCAAAAAATTCTTTCCCCTAATATTTCACTGCCATCGATGCTATCTCATGTATGTTTTCCTTTATATATGTAAGTGTTGTAAATATTCTTGTGGCCTTTTCATATACTTCTGGATGCTACTTGAAAAGAGGACAACTGTCTTTCAAACCAATTAAAACCTCTGACAGCTCTAAAACTCTACAACACTGCAATTGATTGTGCACCATTCCCATTATACAATACAAACATAAGGACCATTTGGAAAGACTCAGCCAAGTCTGAAGCTGTCTAAATCAAAATTGCCATTTGTAACTTGGATGGAAAATCTATCGCACAGCATTACAGAAAGGCACACTCTTTTTGCCTTTCTCTTAGTCTACTTTTGGGGCTACTCATGTGAGTAAGGATTATGGGGTAATGTCTAGCATGCTTGGCTATATATTAAGTCATTTAAGAAATTCCTATTTGTATTCCAGGTTGTATGTAAAGCACGTGTACAAGCTAGCAGAGGTAAGGTTGAGTGGTAAAGCTTAACTTCTGGAATTGCCTCACTTTGTAGTATTTTATTTCCCCTTTATTAGGGTCAGATTGCAGCCTGTTCTGTTCAATTATAAGTAAAGATGTAAGGCATCCCTTACTTTTCTGTCCTTTTATCACTCTACCCTTCACAGACCACCTTTTCACTCTGGACACCTCCACACCACTCACTTTCTGCACTCTCCACATACACTCACTACTGTCCACACTTCTGAAATTCACTTACCACTGACTCTGCTCTTCTTGAACAATATACTCTGTAGCATTCTTTCTCGGTCCCTGCTATTTCAGCCCCTCTACTCTTTGCTGCATTTCAAATTCCTACTCTCTGCTGAGTCCCCTGGCCTAGCAAACACTGTTGCATGGTTGAAAAGACCTGCCGGGGGAGATGATTAGGAAAGGGGCTCTATGGTGTGCAGGAGTTGGGGACCAGAGAAAGGCATTATGGTAAAATCCTAGATAGTGGCCCTGGAGTCTTTTTCTCCTCCTCTCCATGGATTTGAGAGAAGAAGTGCCTGAAGCTGAAGATCATAAGAGAGGTAGCAGGGCCAACAATGGATAGATCTTCTTCTCCCTCTCCTCAGAGGGGAAAAGGACAGGGGAGGTTCAGTATGGCCTCTCTTCTGAGCCCTGCATTGCTTTGCACAGTGAAGTGTAGAGTCCCTTCTGCTCCCCTGAACAGCTGTGAGCTGGCAGGAGAGGTGAAGCAGGAGGCTGTTTAAGTGCCACGTGGTTTGTCAGAGAGGTATTTGCTGCCAGAGATTATTCCTTTTGCTACCTTCTGACAACATGTGGCTAGTCAAGGGATGCCACATTCAACCACACAGGTCCCAGGAAAGACTAGATTGGGAAAATTAGGTTTGTTTAGAAATGCGTTAGCCAGTCATGGACAATCCCCGTGTTAACAACCCTAATTCTCCTAGGTTAGAAGAGGCATAGTTAGCATGATCCAAGAACCCAACTCTAGCTGCAACTATGGCAAGGAGCAACAGAAGGCTTCATCTTTTCTCTTCTGGAGGAGGGGCAGGTACAAGTCTCCTCAGTAGGTGGAAAAGATAAATTTGTCTGGGATGCTTCAACCATCATTTTTTAAAGCAGATGGGCCGTGAATCAGTAAAGTTTATGCATCCCGGGCAAATCTCTCTTTTTATGGACATTTATTTTAGGCCTTAACAGAGTTAAGTTAAATATTTCCTAGCTCACGAGTCAAATAAATGCCTAAGGAAGATTAAAACGTGTGCATATAACCAGGCCTGGCTGGAAAATAAGAATTTTCTTTCACAAAAGTTTCTGAGGTTTCCGCATTTTGTTTTTGTTCCAGTGTGGAATGAAACCAAGAGAGAGGTAGACTAGGGCTGTCAAATGATTAAAAAAATAATCGTGCAATTAATCGTTCTGTTAAACAGTAATAGAATACAATTTATTTAAATATTTGTGGATGTTGTCTACATTTTCAAATATATTGATTTCAATTACAATACAGAATACGAAGTGTACAGTGCTCACTTTATTTTTGATTACAAATGTTTGCACTGTAAAAAACAAAAGAAACAGTATTTTTCAATTCACCTCATGCAAGTACTGTAGTGCAATATCTTTATCATGAAAGTTGAACTTACAATGTAGAATTAGGTACAAAAAATAACTGCATTCAAAAATAAAACAATGTAAATCTTTAGAGCCTACAAGTCCACTAGGTCCTACTTCAGCCAATTGCTCAGACAAACAAGTCTGGTTACAATTTGCAGGAGATAATGCTGCCCGCTTCTTGTTTACAAAGTCACCTGAAAGTGAAAACAAGTGTTTGCATGGCACTGTTTCAGCTGGCATTGCAAGATATTTATGTGCCAGATGCGCTAAAGATTTATATGTCCCTTCATGCTTCAACCACCATTCTGGAGAACATGCATCCATGCTGATGACGGGTTCTGCTCAATAACGATCCAAAGCAGAGTGGATCAACACATGTTCATTTTCATCATCTGAGTCAGATGCCACCAGCAGAAGGTTGATTTTCTTTTTTGGTGGTTTGGGTTCTGTAGTTTCTGCATGGGAATGTTGCTCTTTTAAGACATCTGAAAGCATGCACCACACCTTGTCCCTCTCAGATTTTGGATGGCACTTCAGATTCTTAAACTTTGGGTCGAATGCTGTAGCTGTTTTTAGAAATCTCACATTGGTACCTTCTTTGTGTTTTGTCAAATCTGCTGTGAAAGTGTTGTTAAAACGAACATGTGGTGGGTCATTATCTAAGACTGCAATAACATGAAATGCATGGCAGAATGCAGGTAAAACAGAACAGGAGACATACAATTCTCCCTCAAGGAGTTCAGTCACAAATTTAATTAACGCATTATTTTTTTAATGAGCATCATCAGCATGGAAGCATGTCCCCTGGAATGGTGGCCGAAGCATGAAGTGGCATACGAATGTTTAGCATACCTGGCATGTAAATACCTTGCAACGCCGGCTACAAAAGTGCCATGTGAATGCCTGTTCTCACTTTCAGGTGACACTGTAAATAAGAAGCAGGCAGCATTATCTCCTGTAAATGTAAACAAACTTGTTTGCCTTTGCGATTGGCTGAACAAAAGTAGGACTGAGTGGACTTGCAGGCTCTAAAGTTTTACATTGTTTTGCTTTTGAGGGAAGTTATGTAACAAAAAAATCTACATTTGCAAATTAGACTTTCACCATAAAGAGATTGCACTACAGTACTTGTATGAGGTGAATTGAAAAATACAATTTCTTTTATCATTTTTAAAGTGCAAATATTTGTAATCAAAAATAAAGTGAGCACTGTATATTTTGTATTCTGTGTTGTAATAGAAATCAATATATTTGAAAATGTAGAAAACATCCAAAAATATTTAATACATTTTAATTGGTATTGTATTGTTTAACAGTGCAATTAATTTTTTAAATCGCGATAATTTTTTTTGAGTTAATCGTGTGAGTTAACTGCTATTAATCGATAGCCCTAAGGTAGACCCTAGAATAGCCAATAGCACTCTCTTAGGATACAGGAGACTCCTTGGTCTGAAAGTAGGAGAGCTTTACCTAGACAGTCAGCTTCTTCTCAAGGAGGTCTCTTGCTCCTCAGCAGTGCAAGCCCACTCCCTGTCAGGTTCCCTGGATTCCTGGGCAAACCACACAGACTGCTTTTCTTGCTGTGTATAGGCTCAAATTGTAGCCAGCCGGCTGCTCTGTAGCTGCAGAGTGAGGCAGCTTTTCTTAGTCCTGTCACCAGACTTTTATCTGCTGCACATGATCAACAACCACCACACCCAATTTCCCTGCGGAGACAGAAGGAAATTCCGCAAGTGCCCTCTGTTGCAGCCCTGCAGGACAGGGATTGCTGTGGGAGTTCCTGCTCTGCAGCAGCATTCTGCGTGGGGGCTCCTTGATGTTTGGGCTCCCTTTGGCTGCGGGTTTTGCAGGAGAGTGCACCAAACCTTTATCGCTGGTGTTGTCTTCTGCCAGATCTTTCAATTATTATTCTTAAACCCAGATTGTCACTATGAAAGATGCAGACAATTAATCCCCATTAGCCATGATAAATCCAAGGGATGAAAGCCTGTTGTACCCTCAAAATGTCCGTTTGAGTAACTTTCATAGAAACCTGCCTGTCATGACTCTCAAGCTGCTTTCTAACCTTATTACATTACATGGCGCTTGGAGATGAAAGACAAGAAAACTAAAGTAACTAAGTGCTGTAAGAATCCTGGGAATTCCCGAGGCTGTACTTCATAAGTCAGACATCATTTTCCCTTGGGAGGCTCACCAACTGAATGAAATGAGAAAACAAAGTGCTATCTTCAATGGGGACTCTCTTATTTTTGAAATGATCAGTAAAGCAGTTTATCAAGAAAGTGCTGAATTTTGCTTTGGTTTTGTTTTTTCAAGGCAAGAGGGCTTTTTTGCTTTGTGCTTTGTCCTGCTGTGTGCCTGATAAGTCAATGGACAGGTTCAGTGAACATTTGAAATGAGGAAGAAAGCAACTTAGGAGCCTTTTGTTGTTTACTTGATAAATTCTTGAAGGAGGAAGTTGCCTAATGTCTTTAAAGACTTTGGTAAAATGTATGCTTTTTACTAGTATTTGTTGGTTAAACGGTGCTAGGATTGTCCTTAATTACTAATGACAGGTTTCAGAGCAGCAGCCGTGTTAGTCTGTATTCGCAAAAAGAAAAGGAGTACTAGTGGCACCTTAAAGACTAACAAATTTATTTGAATATAAGCTTTCGTGAGCTGTGCTCACAAAAGCTTATGCTCAAATAAATTTGTTAGTCTCTAAGGTGCCACTAGTCCTCCTTTTCTTAATTACTAAGCAATTTATGTGACATTTTACATCTTCAAAGCACAATAAGCATCCTAAGTATCTTTAAAAAGCGTTCATTAAATATTTTAATTGGTACCAAATCAAACAGGAAAAAAGTCTGAAAGATGCAAGAGTCAACTGAAAAGCAGGAAGTATTGGGGCATGTATGCCTTAAACCACACACATAAATTAATGATCATTAATTCAGAAGGTCGTGAGGGGAACAAAAACTTCACATTTTAGCATATGCTGTTCTGTTATTCCTGACAGAAAGTTTTTTTCCATTCACACAATAATCAATCATCTGTTCTGTGTACACTGAAAGGTAGAGCTTTTCTATTAATAGAATTATTTTGCTACTGTTAGTGCTACATAAAGACCCACTTAAATGCAGACAAGAAAGGGTAAGAGAGTCCACAAAGCTAAAGCTACATAACTTCATTTTAGCACATCTAGGAAATATGATTATTGTGATACATTAATAAAATATTACTAAGGGAAATGTGAATGTACTGCTAGAGAGTCTGTGTGTGTGTGGTAACTATTTATGTGTTCTCTGGCCTCAGTTCAGCAAACCATGTCAGCATGTGCTTAATTTTAAACATTGACTTCAATGGGATGCAAGCATGCGCTTATGCACTTTGTTGAATTGGGGCTCCTTTGAGCATCCATATAAGCAGCCTGGGGTTAAATATAATAATAATACTTAGAACCTAGACAGCACTTTATATCTTCAAAGCACTGTACGATCATTAATAATACAATGGAAGAGGCACAAATAAATGTAATGAAAAAATCTTAAAAGGTGACAGGTACTATGTAACCTGCATTTATCTCTGACTTCAGTGGAGTTTTGCCTGGTGCAGGTTGCAAGATTGGGCCTTGTGTTAATAGCACTAAGGAGTCACCCAAATCCTGAATTAATGTAAGTGAATTGGTTTTAGGTTATCCAGAAGGTTTGATGACAGAGCCAGGCCTTTAATTGAGCTCTTAAGAAAAATAAAATAAATGACAAGCAGAGATACTGGTGCTGATTACACATCTATGAAAGGGAAAATGGACACAGCTATCATCAGTAAGGCATTGTACTCTTCTGGAAGTAAAGCCATTTGCCCTCTCTGTCTTTCTTTACTCATCTGTAAAACATGTATAACAACGAACAACTGTGTTGTGGGGATTCACTAATGTTTATAAAGAGCTTTGATACCCTTGGAAGAAAGTTGCTGTATGAAAGCCTGATCCAAGTCTATCTAGGTTGGTGGGATTCTTTCCCAAGTGCAAGGCATTGTTTTTATTTGAATTTAGTGGCTTGTCTTGGCATGGACAGAGATAAAACTAGATCCACACTCAGAGGTTCATGGACTTATTCATTTCTACACGGAACTTCAATAGAGAGACAATCACTTGGAAAAAGGAAACTGTCTGCATCATAACCCAGAATTTAAAAAAAAAACAAAAAAACCAAACAGGTTGCAAGTCAAATGTAGCATTTAAAAACTTTGGGTGGAATTTTCAAAAGTACTTAATTGATTTATGATCACAAGTCCCATTAGTTTTGTTCCTAAGTCACGTAGGCTATTTTGATGATCCCACCGTCAATGCCCGGATTTTCCAGTGTGCCTTAATTTGTGGGTGCCCAACTTGAGACTTCTTTCAGGTTTTAGAGGGAAAATTTTTCAACACTTCTGGAAAATCAGGCTCCTTTAAGGTATCTCAAGTCAGGCATCCAGAATCACTAGTTACTTTCGAAAATTTAGACCTTAGCTCTTTCCATATGTGTGGGTTGAGCAGTAGCATGCAAACCCAAGTGCTATGTCTTGGTGCAATGGGAAATACTATTTGTCCTTGAAGTTAAAACTACATTTTAAATCAAATTATATAAAGACCATTTGTGTGAAACCTTTTCCTGAATATTAGTCTATAAAGCAGTATATTCCATATCTAATATGAAAATTAGGAGTCCTTGGTCACTAATATGATAATTATTACTATAGTGTAGATGTTTCACTTTGGGAATTCTATTTTGTTTCTCATTTTCTAACCCAGGTTCTGTTTCTATGTTTTAAACAGAACAGCGAATGGCCACCTGTTCAACCAAATATAACACATTTAAAGGTCAGACAACTACTGCACAATTGTTTAATGACCTAATAAAATTGCAGTGTTTTTCTTTTGATAAAATTTTGTTATGATCTGAGTTATAGTCTATTGAAGAATAAATTCTGCTGAAACCTGCCCTTCTTTTATAATTCCCTTTGCTGCCTGAGTTAGTGGAAATGCAGCTTTTGCTCATTGAAGGCATAATTCTTCCCCCTTTTCTGCAGCAATGTAGGACCCAAGACACAACAGAGCTGAAGCAATGCCACTGAGCCAGGGCGGCCAGGAATATTTTTCTGCAACCCTGTGAGCAATTCATACTTTTTATGAGCCATGAAGCCCAGATGGAAATTAGGAGGGTTTAGAGGAAATTTGAAAAGCAAGTAACCAAAGGCATTTTTAAAAAGTCTTTGCTATTTGTTCAAGAATGCCAGAACCAGGAAGTTCACAAGAGGAATAGCAGGTCTGCTGGACTACAAGGCAGTAAACTGAGCAGTTGAGGAGAATATTATAAGGACAATGCAGAGAAACTAATGATCACTAATCTAAATGTGGTATAAGATGACATTCATCGAATGTTACTAACCTGATTTTTCAGTTGATCACTCGGTTTCTTAGTTAAAGAGTAGCCAGTTTTGTATTTTAAACACAACTAGATTTAATGTGCTTATAGGCGTGGAGGTAATGGGTTTATGCTCCACATCAACCCTAAAATATTATTTAGAGTGGGTTTTTGTTTTTTGAGTTTGTAAAGAATTAATCTGAGATGTTCAATTTCAATGCTTGGGAGAGGCTTCAGGTTTTTAAGAAAGACAAAATTATAACGGATCAATTTTTCTGTTGGAAAATGCTTTTTGACAAAACTAAAACATTCATGGGAACATTACTTTTATGAAAATTTTTGATGAAATTAGTATCAAAATAATTCATTTCTATAAGGTCTAAATATTTTATTATTGAAACATTTAGACTTTTGTTATCTAAAATAATGAAAGTCAAAGTGTTCTGACCATTGTGTTATGTCACGTAATATTACAGTCAAAGTGTTTTGACTACTGTATCTAGGGCTCTTTTTTTTTGTAGGTTTAGTTATTAAAAACAAAACCCCTCAAATGAGATTAATAGTTATGTAATTTGCCCTTCAAACATCCATTTTTTGGACTTTTCCTTTGTAAATACTGTAGTGAGTAATGTATATTATATACATTACAGTAACTTTTTGATGAAATTAGTATCAAAATAATTCATTTCTATAAGGTGTAAATATTCCACTCGGCTCCATGCACTGTGGGATAGCTACCCACAGTAGTGTAGTGTAATGTAGTGAGGATATGCTCTTCATCTCTGTCCAGGAAGTTTTATTACTCCAAGCATAACCAAACACAAAAAAACAGTTCCTTACTCTGGGCTACCACTCTTAGGGGATTTCCCCTTCCCCTCTCATTGCTTCCTGCAGGAATCTTCCATGCTCTTCCCCACCCTCCCCCAGGTTTCCACTGCCTCCCCTCCTGGAGGACTCTAGCAGCCTCTCCCCTGGAGTTTCTTGGAGCTATCTGGCTCTGACTCCCCCTGTCTCTCTCCCTCCAGGTCCAGGTGCCCTCTTTCAAATCAAATTGGGGTCAGCTGATCAGGCACAGGTGCTTTGGCCTTGCTCTTTCTAAAGTGACGCTTCCCCCTTATAAAAGCTTTTTGAATCAAGTTCTATCCTGCATAAGTATGGAAAAATTCCCAATCAGAAAAATTTTGTGTGCATGACATTTACATTGACTGGTAAATTGGCATAGCACTGTGTGTGTGCTGTTTCAGCTGCCCTGGCCCAGCTCCTTAAAAATGTACCTCAGAACGTTTTAAATCCAGCCAAAGCTCTGTTTCTCTCCCCCCATCCCCCATTTGGACCATAATTAAGTTAATCGTTCAAGGCAGAGTTGACACATGTAGTGATTGGTCACAGGGTTTTTATGGTCATATGTCATATTCTTCTAAAAGGATGGTAACCATGCTGCAGTTTTACTTGGTGAATGTCCTGAGTGCAGTGACAGTACCTTATTATTCAGCATAAAATGTTTATGCGCTGATTGACTGCTGATTAAATCCATTCCGTGTGGAACACTACAGCTGAATTATGCAGACACTTTCTTTCCCAGCAGAATGTTAAGAGAGGGAATATTTCACTGTGGTGCCTACAATTCCTTTCAAGGATATAGTGACTTGAATATTAATATCCCCATGTTTGCAGATGTTGACACTATATACCATAATAAAAAGTAGTTATGTTCCAGTTTGGTGTAGTTTTTGTTCACATTTTTATTACTTTTGGACGATTATGAGTTCAGCTCCGAGAAGTATGCCTGAGAACTTCTTAGCAGAGTGTGGGAAACCTGTTTTTAGTGACCATTCTGATGTCATGTTGACTGATGTGTTGCTGTGCTAAAAAAAAAAAAGTGACAGATAAGTAACCAAGTTTACTGATGAGAGGAGAATCTGTAATTGGGAGTTTGGCCAAGGTCAACTGGACATTAAGCAAAAAGTCATATGCAGCAAATTGGTTCAGTGATGAATGGTATAATCATCTGCAGAATGCAATCACGGACTTGAAATGAGTAATTGCTAGAATCATAGAATACCAGGGTTGGAAGGGACCTCAGGAGGTCATAGGGTCCAACCCCCTGCTCAAAGCAGGACCAATCTCCAATTTTTGCCCCAGATCCCAAATGGCCCCCTCAAGGATTGAACTCACAACCCTGGGTTTACCAGGCCAATGCTCAAACCACTGAGCTATCCCTCCCCCTGAAGTAAGAATGCACGAGAGTTTATAGAAAGACCATAAGAGATTTAATAACAGTATAGTGGAAAGATATTGGGTCAAATTCTGCTCTCAGCTATAGCAGTGTAAATCCAGAGTAAGCGACAGCCAGATCCCTGGCTTCCCACTCTATCCATTTGTACCATGGAGAGCTACTGTAACAGGACAGCTGGGAATTCTCTTTTGATGGGGAATCTCTAAGAGGCAGAAAGCCGATGTCACTTGCTCTGCTCTATCTGTTTCTGAACCCCAGGGTTAGGAGCATCCCCCTTAGGTGTGCCCGGAGGAAGAGAGAGGTGGTGGCCGGAAACCCTTTGTTTTGGTGATTCTGGCCTGGCAGAACGACCCCCAGAGGGTCATTCCACCTGGTGCAAACTGGAGCAGACCTGAGAAATTGGATCATGTCTTCAGTGGAGTTACTCCAGATTTATACTGATGTAAGTAGGAACATATTTGGTTCATTGTGTAGGTCATCCTGATAAGAGTGAAACAAGATATAAACATTTAAGTTGCAAGATTATTTACCTTTTGTTTAGGAAAGCTAGGAAATTAAGTATGGTGTTATAGGGGATTTGATAAAACAATATATTTAAGTGTTCTTGATAATATCTAACTCTCTATGAACTTCCAAACCATCCTAACCTGAGGAACTGACAGGGCCTGTAGGTAGATTAGTAGCAGTGACATACTTGCGTTGTAGATATTTAGCCAATAGGGATTCTATTATGTAAACAGCATCTCTTTATCTCCTTTTGTTTTCTCTTTTGTGGGAGGGAGTTGCACTGATAGGGTGAGTAGTTCACTAATTTTGTGTTCTTCCAGAGATGTTAAGCTAAGGTCTGATTGTGGAGTCCTCTTTCAGGTATTTTCAGTATTCCAGTTAATTAGGACATCACCAATGAGCGTGTGAAAAGCTTCTGACACAGAGTGTGCATAGAGAGTGTCATCACACTTAACTTCTCATATTGGGCCAGTTCCTCAGTTCTGGTCATTCTGAGCAAGGAGCAGATCAGGGTGGGTGGTGGTGACAGGTCATGGCAAAGCATCTACTTGATCCTTGCATTATGGAATGCTAAGGCAGTTTCAGGGGCCCATTGTATTAACTTGGGATTGCTGAGCACAGCAGTGCTCTGAATCATAGAATCATAGAATATCAGGGTTGGAAGGAGGTCATCTAGTCCAACTCCCTGCTCAAAGCAGGACCAATCCCCAACTGAATCATTCCAGCCAGGGCTTTGTCAAGCCTGACCTTAAAAACCTCAAAGGAAGGAGATTCCACCATCTCCCTAGGTAACCCATTCAAGTGCTTCACCACCCTCCTAGTGAAAAAGTTTTTCCTAATATCCAACCCAGATCTCCCCAACTTCAACTTGAGAGCATTAAGTTGCTCAAGTTCCCTATCTCCCTGGGAGTGAGGAGGTGGCATAGGAACCATTCTACTTTCTATTGCCAGGGAAATCCCCATGTAGACAACTGCCTCCGAGATCAGGGATTGTAAAAGTGGGTCAGTCAATTTTGCCTCCTCCCCTCTTGCACTGAGTACAACTCAGTTTGATTTGAGAGTGTGAGCTATGGAATCCAGTCTGTTGAGATTTTCGGAAATCAAGGACGTGCACGGGGGGCGGGGGCAAGCAGGGGCACACCCCCAGTAATCAGCTGGGGCACAGAGCTCCTCCAGCCCTACGCTGTGGTGGGGTCACAGAGTTTCTCCGGCCCCAGGGCTGCAGTGGGGGCACAGATCGTGCCACTCCAAAAGTGGTCAAATTTAGATTCCTGTGCACACCCCAGTAAGCTAAATTCCATACCTTTATTTCAGCACTGAGTAAGTGTGTAGTGTAGCATATGGAGGGCCCTCCCAGTGTATTCTTCTTCCTCTATCTCCTCTTTTTGCTCAACATTTGAATAAATAAATAAATATTCAAGGTCTGAGATTTATCATCTAGCAGGTTTTCTAACCAAATCTGAGTTAGCAAGATCCAAAGAACTGTTGTGGCTAGTAATTTTCATTAAGATTTATCATTAAGTCTGTGGGCTATAAACATAAGACTATAAGAAAGTATAGAACACACAATGAAAAACAAATTAGGAAACTGAAATGGCAAGGCTGTGTAAGTAACTTGTAAAGGTGGTTTTGAATCCTTCACGTTGGAATTGGACTACTTGTTCAAATTACTCAACATGTCTAAAAGATAAAATGGTGGTAACAAAATATATGGTTTAACTATGGGTCTCTAAATATCTCCAGCACTGGAAGTTCTGTAAAACACTTGCAGATTGCTGAACCAGACTGAGCCATCTCTAAATGGAGCACTGGACTTACAGACTTGTTTAAACATTTAGTAAGGTATTGAGCTGAAGAACATTATTTCAAATCAAGTGACAATCTGTGGACATCCAAACGTGCAAAGACATCCCAATCAAATCTGCAGTAAAAGGACAAGTAAACTGGTTTTGAGCTATCCATTTTTCAGTGCTTTGAAATTGGGTAAGTGTCTCTGTCATGTACACCATTCTAACCATGGGGATTCCTCCGGCCTCCTCGCTCTGATTTACTCAGTGCACATACTGTAAGTAGCCTGTCACAGAACTTTTGTTCTTGAATACAGCCAGAGGCTGTGAGTAAACTCCAGCCAAAAATCAAATTGTGGCATCTAATGAAATGGATGCCACTAATTCAGAAGCATCGGTACGGTCAGTTAATCCACTTGGTTACTTTCAGGATAAGAACATCAAGGGATTGAAAATGAATACATTTACTTTCTCCGTTGCATTTAGCTACCTCATTTGACCTCGTTATTATTACTCTTCCTAGAATTTCAGTAATCAGATTACAGAACAAGGTGTTTTTCCTGTGAAATGAGGAAATCATTTTATGAAATATCATATTTTCATGAACTGTAGGTTGGAAATGGAATCTGATCTGTACAGTCTGCAATAAAATATTCCATCTAGTTATCTTCCAAATGACAATGTAAAAGCTTAGTTGGAACTGCTTTCCATTTGTGAGACAGATGGGTAAATTCTGTTATAACCGATCTTCTAAATTACCCAAGGGCCTTACCAAGCTAGCCAGTGTAACTAGTAACTTGACCCTGAATAAGTGCAGTTTGGTACCTGAAGTTAATTTAAAGTAATTTTTTTCATGTGGTTACACCAATTTAGAGTGAAGATTTTCTCAGATGTGCTGTGGACTCAGTGATCTTTGTTTCAGCCCATCTTTAGGCTAAGCCAGTACTGGGGTGTCAGTGGATGGCCCAGAAACAGCACCATACCGTGGGTCTGCATACCTGACAAGCATTTTGTTTGATTTTATTTTTTCCAGTTAACCAACTTTACACCTATTTATTTATTGTGGAGGAAGAGAAGGCAAGAAGCTCTGCTCCTTTGTTAAGCTGAACAAATAACCTGAACAAATTCTTAGAACAGATCTATAATATGTGAACCTTTGCACATTCATTCTTAAACAAGCCAAGGTGCTTAAGGTTTTTTACAACAAGCCAGATCTTTTAGCATGTAACAATGGACTTTGGGTGTTTGTTTTACTTGACTTATTAGTTTTTTTTTAAAATCTGGCATCAGGTAGCTGCTGCCAATGACTGTAGAAGTGTATCAGCAACAGTGTGTGTATGTGTCTGTGTTTTGTACCCATGCACATGCTACACAGATTCAGTGTCACATTATCAAAATCAAACTCTTTGTCCCTGACTCAGCCCAGCTGTAAGCATGTGACTGGTCCCATTGGCTCTAAAAGTGTTCTACAAGGGCATGCTCAAAATTGTATACCCGTAAACTTGGACATAATAATTTTGTAATACAAAGTTTGAGTCTACTTTTCTTGGTTGCCCCTCTGATTCTTTCAGCTTAACACCTCCAAATTTGATTCGGATCTTAATTACACAAGCATTTCCATTGCACATGGATTTCCATAGAGTTAGTCTGGACTTACAAGCGCATAACTGTGATCAAATTGGATCGTCTACAGCTCTACTCTGTTGCTGAAACAAACTATGTCTCAGCTAGCTTAGGTTTTGGTGATGTGTCTTTGATATGTATTTATTTCCAACACCCTTTGCTGCAGACTGCTGCCTGCCTCATTGTCCTTGATTTTTCTTTAGAGGTCAAATTTTCAAGTGGGCCTCAGCATGTGCAACTCTGTATATGCAAACCATAAGCATCCAAATCTTGCAAGTGCCATTTTTATGCAATATCGCTTCTGCACACAATCGTAGAATATGAACACACCCACTTACATTTAATTTGTGTTTGCTTTACTCTCATAAACAGGAGGGTTTTGCACACATTGTACATTCTTTCATTTGTGGGCAAAAACCATTGCATATGCAAATGAATGAGCTGCAAAGCTTTAAGTATAAAAATAGAAATAATGTTCTGAAAGTTTGGCCCTACAAATTGCTTTGAATTTGAGCATTCTAGAGTACCCTAGAACACAAAAAACAATAGTTTCAGAATCTGAATATTTCACTGTTTTATCTTCCCAATAGAGGTCTCTTCTCAGTGAGCTAAAAGAGCAGCTCCTAAGTCAATCTGGGTAGGGAACTGGGCTGGCGTGACAGATACTGCATTCTGTAAAGGACAGTGTTATAGATTCACATAAACCTTTTCTTTACAGAAGCACTCTCGAAACCTATTACATGTTGGTAGATCGTGTGCTAAAATAGTACTGATGTTTAGCTGCAGAAAACGTGCTTGTAGCAACCAATGTTCTTAGCATTTGCCCCTTACGGTCTGTTTCAAAAGTATGATACAACGCTTTAGCCCATGACACTCATTAAATGTTAATTGGAGTTTTATGGCTAAAATCAGATGCCACTTAAAATGTATTAGTAATATACTAATAAATATTTTGCACTTCAAGAACCTTCCATCCTAGGATATCAGAGTGCTAATAGATAATTTGGATTATCAGTAGTGAAGATATTTTCTCTCATCAACTATAAGGCTATATGAAGAAATTATAATGAATATATAAAAAGGGATGATCCCAGGGTAGGGAGACACATCATAGTAACTGTTCTAGGAGTCCTTTGTATTTGGTAACCCAGAGTAACAGAGATGTTCCTAAAAAAACGAGGAGTCCTTGTGGTACTTTCGAGACTAACAAATAATTTGTTAGTCTCTAAGGTGCCACAAGGACTCCTCATTGTTTTTCTTGATACAGACTGGATCCCAGGCAACAGATAAAGATTGGGCCAGGAAAAGAAAGCTATCACTGGCACAGTTGTTAATGTAAGAAATGCAGTAAGATATCACCTAATCAAAAATACACTGAAATAAAATACAGCAAAAGGAAGACTATGCAAGAAGATATGAAAGCAAAACATGATATGTGTAAACACAAATGTAAAGTTTCTGCAGAATATTTGGTGGATGAAATTCTGAGAGCATCCTAGGGTACTGTGTGTGCATACTGGCACTTCTATGATTTTAATTTTCCATAAAGTAAAATAGCATTATCAGACTCCTACATCGATATTCTGCCTACTGGGCTCCTCAGCAAACAACCCTCATTTAGAGTTTAATTCTGTAACATGCTTAGCACTTTCTGCAGTGTAATGAATACCCTATGTTCCCATGTCAGGAGGTGCTCAGCACTTCACAGGATTGAGCTCTAAACCCCCAAATAGTAGGCTCTGATTGAGCCTAGAATAGTATTATTTTTTGGTAGATGCAACATTGGATACAGCTTTTCTAAACTGAAAAACATGCCCCATCCTCATTTTGTATTTGATTTCTTTTGGAGATGGAACCCTCGTGTTCATTTTATGCATGGCCACTCAATTTATCTCAGGGCCAGTTTTTGTGCTGGATTGGCACAGGAGTATTTCCTAAACTTTCCCCCTTACTATCATGGCAGCTGCACCTGGCAAGGGGAAACCACCGACAATCTGAAAAGCACATCAGAACAATACTGTCTGCTTCTCTCTTGACAGGTTAATTAGCATGACATTCTATTTTGTGTGATTTTTGGATGGTTTTGATACTTTTATTTTAAGTGTGGTTCCTAGGAGAGTTTGAAAAGGCTGATACATTGTCTGCCTGTCTGTCAGTTTAGCTGGTGCTTGATAAAGGAAAAAGAAAGAGAGAGCACAAAGGAGATTCTGCCATTTGAAGTTTTAAACTAGGAACCATCCAAAATAATCCTGTGTTATGAAGCCTGAGAAATTTCAGTTGGAAACCGTACAAGAGGAAAATTTAATTACATGACAGCTAAATAATAGACTGTATTCCGGTAGCTGCATTAGTTATAATCAACTGTATATCTTGTTTGATAGTGGTGAGGGGATAATGTATTGGTCCCATTGCTTTAAGCATGTAAATAGTTCCACTGAAACCAAGTGTGTAAGTAGAGCTGGGTGGAGAGAGGCAATTCACTTTCATGGAAGATATTGATATTTTGAAATTTTGGTTTTGTTCTCATTTGTAAAATTTTCAAAATTCTCTGTGAAAGGGCATTACGCCCAGCCCTGGGGCCGTCCATCTGTCGGGCTGTCATGGTGCCTGCTCCCCAGAAGCCAGACAGGGAAGCTGGCAGAGAAACTTTGTTGAAATTGAATTGTCTCCGCAAAATGGTTTAGATTTTGATGAATCAGTAAATTCCAATGGAAAAATATTTGTTGGAATTTCTGTGACCAGCTGTCAGGGTTCCTTCCCCACTCTGAACTCTGGGGTACAGATGTGGGGACCCGCATGAAAGACCCCCTAAGCTTATTTCTACCAGCTTAGGTTAAAAACTTCCCCAAAGCACAAATCCTTCCTTGTCCTTGGATGGGTACTGCTGCCACCACCAAGTGAGTTAGACAAAGATTCAGGAAAAGGACGACTTGAAGTTCCTGTTTCCCTAAAATATCCCCCCAAGCTCCTTCACCCACTTTCCTGGGGAGGCTTGAGAATAATCTACCAACCAAATAGGTAAACCAGGTGAGCACAGACCAGACCCTTGGGTTTTTAGGACACTAAAAACCAATCAGATTCTTAAAAAACAGAACTTTATTATAAAGAAAAAAAGTAAAGAAGCACCTCTGTAAAATCAGGTTGGAAGGTAATTTTACAGGGTAATAAGATTTAAAACACAGAGGATTCCCCTCTAGGCAAAACTTCAAAGTTACAAAAAACAGGGATAAACCTCCCTCTTAGCACAGGGAAAATTCACAAGCTAAAACAAAAGATACTCTAACGCATTTCCTTGCTATTACTTTCTATTTCTGTAGGTTTAGATGTATCATTCAGTAGGAGCTGGATTACTTGCTTGGTCTCTCTCTTTGTCTCCAGAAAGAACACAAAAACCTTCCCCCACAGATTTGAAAGTATTTTCTCCCCTTATTGGTCCTTTTGGTCAGGTGCCTACCAGGTTATCTGAGCTTCTTAACCCTTTACAGGTAAAGGAGGGATTTTATGCTACCCTTAGCTGTATGTTTATCACAGCAGCTCTAAATGTAAGTCTTTGCAAGTCTGTGACTTGGCTGCTAATGGATGGGAGTCTGAAAATGAGACTGATTTGTTTGATTATTAATGTTGTTTTGCTATTTTCACTTGAAATTGAGGCACTTCCTCAAGAAATCCCTAAAGATAAACCTGTTGTATGAGAACAGTGAAGGAACAAAATGGATTATGTTCACATTCAATAAAACAGTATCAGCTCTCCTACATGTTTTTTCATGTAGTCAGTGATTGTGAAAGTTTTTGGATTAACAGTGCAAGTTATTTAAAGCTCTCTGAGTGACCATGCAAATCTCTTCACACTACACCATGGAGTTTGAATAGCTCAGACTCCATTCCCATTCAAGTTTTAGCCTGTCTTCTGTGACTGCCAGGGCACTACTCTGTGCCACTTTTTATGTTAGTTTAATTGATGTGGTCACTTGTCCACTAGGAACTAGATTTGGAACAGCGATTCATAAAGGATCAACCACAAACTGAACCTTTGGGCCAGCTGAAACTGTTGAACTAGGATACCCCTCCCTGCCCCCATATCCCATTCCCAATCTCTTGAGACACTCAGTGCTCCCATTAAATTGCATTACTATAGAAATTTAAGAATTAGCATGTGAATAATGGAGTGGGTTAAGTGAATTGACCAGATATTATAATTTTCAAATTGAGACAATTCCAGAGGTTTCATAATGCTCCCCACCTCCTTGTGCCTAAATATTTGTTTATATTTTTGGGATGAAGAGGATTTTGTAGTTTTCAGTGCATGCCAAGGCTCTGAAAAGCCATTGCTGAAGAAGATTTTAAAAGACAAAATTTCCTCATTCATTTATGGGGACTGACCCAGACAAACCAGGATGGCATGTTACTTTGTGTCAGGCAACTACAACTAAAGAGATGTCTAAACTCTTCACAAGTGAAGACGTTCACTGAAATATGTTGTGAATATGAAATGAAATTTGAAATGAATATGAAATGAATATGAAATATGACCTGGAAGTGTGTGGTTTAGAAGAGCCAAGAATGGCCTGGCTAGACACAGAAGCATTGTCTGCACTTGAGCAGTTTGCTATTGTAATCCCCTCATGTCTGTAGCACACCGTGTCCCCACATGCAATGATGTGCAAACATGCACAGTACTGTTGTAATTGGTAAGCACTGTGGCATCCACCACCATGGCATTCTGCACCATTGTATTACCAGTGTAGGCAGCAAGCTCTGGCACAGAAGGTTCAATTGATCTTCCCAGCACTATTCCATACTGAAACCCTTTCAGTGGCATCTCCGCTTGAGTTTCCATGCTCTCATTCCCCGAGAACAAGTCTTTCAGAAGTCACTCAACTATTCAAAATTCCTCACAAACCTCCATTTCATAACACAAACTCTTCCACCAGCATCTACTTTTGAGATTGTTGAGTTCCAGTGCAAGCTTCTGAAGCCTTTTGTGCAACACAGTTCTCTTCTTTATCTCAAAAGGGCATCCTGTGATCATGCAGCCATATGAATGAAGCAGATGCTGGAGGGCATGTATCAATCTGGGGCAATTAGGAGATCTGAGTGTAGTTGAACTTGATTCCGGAGAACACTCTCATTTCTGACTGGGTGTCAGAGCATTTGGATTACTATACAGGTGTTGTGTACTGAGAACAGTACTGTGAGGAAATCAGTGGCCTGAAGGACTGGGATAAAAATGTCCTCTCTGGGGCAAGGTGGGAAACCAGCCCTTTCTATTGAGAGTTAAGGAAATTTTCAGATCTTGGGGAGCCAGCAATAATACTTGACATCACAAGACACCTGAAACTGTGCTGTTGTGGACCTAGAAGGAATTGGGTGCTCTTGTCATTCTAAACCCAGGCTGACACCAGGATCAGGGAGCACATGAGCCTTTGCCAGGGTCCCAAGACCAGATTTCCTACCAAAAACTGTACAGCTAGTTCCTGAGCTAGTTTTGGAAGAAAAGGAGTCAGTAGACTGTGAGACCTTTTATCTAAGGTAGGTTGCTTTTTATTGAATTTTTATTAATTTGTGCCTTTTCTGTGTGTTTGGGGCTGGAAAATACGTTTTCTTGATCTGCATGTCCACTATAATTCTTGTGAAATGGAGGTGTTTAGCCTTGTGTGAGAACAGAAATCCCCCTAGCTGCAGATGCTATCTCTGTAGCTGACTGGGCAGAACCTCCCCACCCAGTTCAGTGGCCGGGACGCTGCCAACTTTGACAACCCCTTCTGTGACTCCCGTGACATCCTTACCCTGCAGTAATCAGTCCCCTTGGCCATTCTTCCCCAGGAACACCCAGGAAGGTGAAACCACCCTGTTAGCCTTGCACAGAGATTGGCTGAAGCATGTCATGTGACGGTTCTCAGCTAGAGCCCATATACTGAAAAGTTTAAGAAGTCACATACTCAGTAGTACTGGAAATTGCAAAGCTGGATATGGCCAAATGTAGCTTACACCATAGACCTAGTTTGTAAATTATGTTGTTTGGGTCAGTTCATGTGCTGTGGCTGGACAAAGGCAGCTCTCTAGTTTGGATTCTGTAAGAAGGAACTTTATGATAGACTATGTGTATTGAATATCACCCCCCTACTCATCCCAACTCCAAAAAACAAAAGGTGAATATTTAGGTAAGGGGTGCTATTTTGGTACTGCTACTTACCATTTTGAAACTGGGATCATACCTAGCTATCCTCTGAGACAAAAGAATGTGAAAATTAAGAGTCCTTTGAGAGGAACAGATACAATGGTTGTTATTAAGAAGTTGCTGCAAAGCAATGCAGTGTTCATTTACATCCCTGCTAAACCTTTGTTTTTCCCTTTTCACTATCACTAGGGCAGATCCCATTGCAGGACAGGGTAGTGAGCTCTCATCCAGACTCTGAAGGGACAAAGCACCTTGCAAATCTATTGTTAAAATGGAGAATCAGGGTCTACCTCGTCTAGAGTTTCAGAACAACATCAGAAGATAGACTGACAGATCAGATGAGAGGGAGCTGAAGAGACAGAATTTCAAGGAAGAAAAAAATCAAGATGCTTCCAAATCACCAGGACAGATACAGAGATGAAGATCCCAAACCCCTGAGGGAACATGTGATAGACTGAGAAGGCAGCAGGACTAGGCATTCCATAGGGAAGTCATGAGATAATTCAGGTTGACTGTGCTATCCATAAGTGCCTCAGCATGTCTCCACGCACACCTCTCACCCTGTATGTAGCAGGAATCTGCACCTCCCTCAGGAGCATGTCACAGAACAGCAGCACCACATTTTGGACTGCCCTGGTTTTTTCCTGTCTTCTTGCAGCTTTACCTAGTACAATCTAGTCCTGAAGATATCCGTGATCTGGAGAACATTAATCTCAAACGGACCTCATTTCCACTCCATGGAGTGCCTGCCAATGGACTATCTTATGTGTTTCGATTGCAGTCTGATATTGGTGCCGTCAGTGTGACTGGTGCAGCTGTACCCCTTTTTTTGTTGTTAAATAAAGTTTTTTTTTCCCAGCATTTCTCTCAAGCTATTCTGACACTGGAAGCTGTTATACTGTCAATGAGATATAAACAAAGGAATTTATTCAAAATCATGAAGCACCAAATAAAATCTAGAATTCCCCAAAGCATAGTTCACTTTTCCATCACCACCATCAGCCACCATCTTTTATTGGTCTGCCACATGCGTATTTCAGCAATGACAATGCTCTTACATTTATGTACAAGTAGATTAGTCTGTATCTAAGTAAAAATAGGTATGCATAACCATTCTTGAAAATAACATCCACCACCAGTAAATATACCATGCAGACATCAAATCTGATGTGGAAACAACAAATTGTGCTTTGTTCAGTCCTCTGCTCACATTATGTAATGCTCCTTTTGCTGAGTAAGTTTGTGAAGCAACTCTAATGAGCACAGCATGCCTGATACTGACAACAGTGGCAGTATCATTCTCCAAAGGTTCTCTGGCTGCATGATCAGGAGCAAGATTTTCAGTCATGTCAAGGAACACATTTATTGAACAATTTTATGACTATGCAATTTGTAGACAGCTACAGACACTACCCCTGAAGAACTGTGCTCTATGTGACCTCAATTTACATTGAAAATAAATATTTGTGGCCTGCATTACTGTGAGGATAACTTTGAAAATATGAACTGAGCATATTACAATGTAGTGTTGTGTTTCTGGGTCCGCAGACAGCCTGAAATGATAGTTCTGAGAGAAGAACTGTCCCAGGCATCTCAATGACATGTTAACCCTGCAACATAAAGATGGTAATTTAAATGTCAGTTCTATATCACTACTGTTCATTTTAGCAAGAAGAGACCAGCAAATCCAAATGCTTATACCAACCCTAAATTAACTCCCATACCTCTTCATGTACAGAACTTAAATATACTTCTTTCCCTCCCCACAAAAGCGAGCAAGCAAACAAACAAACAAAACAAAAACTGTACTGATTCCATTATTCATATCCACATTTAATTTATTAGCTTCAATTTTCTAAAATAAATAAATAATAACTATATGGGAAATAAAAGGAAACCAGAAAGTTGATGAAGATGTTTATTTCCCCATTGCCAGGTGGCTTAAGTGAGATGTAGACACTATGCTAACCATCGATAGTCCTGGGAGACAATACCTTTCTCAAATAGTTTTAATGTTCATCTTAAATATGCTGAAATGGGAAGATCATTCTTGTTTGTCTCAGGAGATGTATGAAGACTGAAGACTGCACAAATAAATTATGTAATGGACTGACCGATTTGATACAGGAAGTCGTTCCTTGTCTCTCCTGAGAATACCATCGGGGTAATGTATTGGTTCCCTCCAATTGTTTGCAGGCTCTTGCCCAGCAGCAATATGCTCCTTGGACAAAGAAAGATTCAGCAAGATGATGTCTTGTGCATGACAGCACTGATATCTGTCATTACATTAATTAGTCCAATCTTGAGTATAAGGATTAGTGTCAGGCCCTTGGGCAAACTGGTGAAAAACCCTTAAGAGAAGGGCTAAGCTAAATCATGTTTTGCAATGCAGAAATAATGGGAATATATTTGAAGTGATACTGTATGGGGCTTCTTGGCTAACACTTGTAATGGTGATAGCATAGAACATAATTTATACAGCAAATATAATGTCTAATTTGAATTTTGAACTTTGGAGTATGGAGTTGTTTGCCTTTCCTCTGTGTAATTACATTGCCAATTCAGCAAGAACAAGACTATTTTATCAGGGGAAAGGGTGGGGATGAGTGGATAGTAGCTATATTAGGATTTAAAAGTTGCCTATTGTCAAGGTTCCTTCCCCACTCTGAACTGTAGGGTACAGATGTGGGGACCTGCATAAAAACCCCCCTAAGCTTATTTTTACCAGCTTAGGTTAAAACTTCCCCAAGGTACAAACTATTTTACGTTTTGTCCCTGGACTTTATTGCTGCCACCCCCAAGCGTCTAACAAATACAACAGGAAAGAACCCACTTGGAAACATCTTTCCCCACCAAAAAATCCTCCCAAACCCTACACCCCGTTTCCTGGGGAAGGCTTGATAAAAATCCTCACCAATTTGCATAGGTGAACACAGACCCAAACCCTTGGATCTTAAGAAGAATGAAAAAGCAATCAGGCTCTTAAAAGAAGAATTTTAATAGAAGAAAAAGTAAAGAAATCACCTCTGTAAAATCAGGATGGTAAATACCTTACAGGGTAATCCCATTCAAAACACAGAGAATCCCTCTAGGCAAAACCTTAAGTTACAAAAAGACACAAAAACAGGACTATACATTCCATTCAGCACAACTTATTTTATTAGCCATTTAAACAAAACAGAATCTAACACATATCTAACTAGATTGCTTATTAACCCTTTACAGGAGTTCTGACCTGCATTCCTGCTCTGGTCCCGGCAAAAACAACACACAGACTGAGAGAACCCTTTGTTTTCCCCCTTTGTTTCCCCCCCCTCCAGCTTTGAAAGTATCTTGTCTCCTCATTGGTCATTTTGGTCAGATGAAAGGGTTTTTCCTCTGGCCAGGAGGGATTTAAAGGTGTTTACCCTTCCCTTTATATTTATGACACCTATTATAGATTTTAACCTTCTCTTTAAAGGAAAGCATGAGAACATAAGAACGGCCATACTGGGTCAGACCAATGGTCCATCTAGTCCAATATCCTGTCTTCTGACAATGACCAATGCCACGTGCTCTGTACTATGAACAGCTGGTCAATTAATGAGTATTATAAAGTAAAAAGGTACACCCAGCGCCTGACCCACCCACCACTGGGCGCTAGGCAAAACCCCCTTGAGTCTGTCCCCAAGGCTCCCTGCCATCCTTCTCCTGGCTGGCTCCCCCATGTGGGCACTCACTTCAGCTCCCTGCACTTGTAGCAGGTCTATGAGACTGTCCCTGAGATGAGTCCTGTGGGCAGAGCAGAGGGAATGGGCTGCTGGAAGCAGGACAAGTCCAGACAGGCCCCCGGGAAGGGAACCCTGGTGCAGCAAGGAGGAGCAGCACTAGCCACCCCACTGCTCACTCAGGTTTGTCCCTGCAGCCCCTCTGGCATGAAGGGGGAGCAGGATAATTGGAGCGAGTGACATTGCGATCCAATGGATAGGGTCGTAGAGCCACTCATGTTGGGCCCCTCATGAACTGGGACCTAGGCACACCTAAATCCTCAGCTGAAGAGGAGCTACTTTAATTTTATTAGACAGTGGATTTGTTTAATTAAGTATTGCATTCCCCCTATGAGCCAGACTCTGTATATTGGAAAAAATCCGAGTCTTATAAAGGTGGTGCTAATGCTTCATAGAACAGCAGAGAAGGAAAGGTGCTTACCTGTCCTGTGGATGGCGCCTGAATGGAATGTGTCCAATCTGTGTAAGTAGCAATTTGATAGGTTTACATGAATATCTTGACAAATTTATGTTGCAATACCATATCAAATCAATGCTGGTCTGAAGTATTATTGGGAGTGGGGGCTGGACCTCTGCCTCATTCAGTGCACAGGATGGATCTGCTCTGGGAATAAATTAGGGTTGTGTAGAGGAGAGTGTTGTGTGTAGGACTCGTGCCTCATTTGTTGCAGAAGTTGGAAGCTGAGTAGTGAATGAATCAGCAGATGCCAGAGTAGAAAGGGTGGGCTCATGGTTAAGGCACTTGAATGTTACCCTGGAGAACTGGATTCTATCCCTACCATGGGTTTCCTATTTGATGCTAAGCAAGTCACTTTTCACAGAAGGACACTAACTGTTTGTGCCTCCTTTTCTGGGTATCTGACTTGAGAACCTGGGTATGATTTGTAGAAGTGCTGTTAATGGAGCTTTGCTTTGAACATATAAAGCATTAATAAGAATTCGGAAAGATAGGGTACTAGCTATCTCAAATTAGGCACCAAAAATTAGTGGACACTGTTGACCTTAATCTCTTTGTGCCTCAATTCCCCATCTGTAAAATGGGTATAATACTGTGAGTCCATCTCACATAATAATGGGGACAATACCATGTCCTCACCTCATATATAAAAATAAATGAATGTTTGTGAAGCACTCAGATACTACAGTGATGAGCACCACAGAAAATAAACATGACCAAATGAATAATTCTGACTTCAGAGCAGGGTTTGAATAGTGTACACTAAATAAGACATGGGGTCACACATTGAACAATGAGGAGAAAACAAAATATTGAATGGCTTTTCAGTTAGTGAGCACCATCCCTTCCATGCACGAATGAGGCAGGGGTCCTGTGGAAAATATGTGATCATGTAATTAAAGATTTCAT
Source organism: Natator depressus (assembly GCF_965152275.1). Taxonomy (NCBI): domain Eukaryota; kingdom Metazoa; phylum Chordata; order Testudines; family Cheloniidae; genus Natator; species Natator depressus. Next base: position 279,723,652 of record NC_134234.1, read on the forward strand.
CAAAATACATATACAGAAGAGGGCCGAATTATGGTTGTACAGGCAACCTTAATTCCTGCACTTTCTTGCTTTGGATTGCTTCCCTTTGCAACATTAATTATGTTCTTGTAATGTAGGTTTTCTTGTGTGTAATTAAATATAAATTTCAAAAGCATGTGCTGAAATAATACTATTTGGTCCCTTGGTATTTGAGAGTGCCAATATTAAAATCCCACTTTCATGCATCCAGACTGGTCTTTCTAGGTAGGAAAGCATAAGTCAAGTCTTCATGTCTGTTCAGTCCTTGGTATCTCTAACTGCCAGAAAGGTGCCAATTAATGTAAACTGTGGTATATCTCTGTGATGTGGACACTAAGAACTAACTGAAGCCACTAGACTATTGTTGGAGGGTGATAACTTCCAGTCAGACTTATGCTTTATTTGATCTAGAAACATACAGGTTGAAGGCTCTATACAAATCCCTTGATTTTGTCTTATCTAAACTGGTGGCCTTTGTATCAATACTTACATTGTGAATGTCACCATGTTGTGTGTGTTTGGGGTGGGGAGTAATGAGATGCAGATGAGCAACCATCCTCACAAATTCTTGTAACAAAGGCTAAGAAACATTTGGTAACTAATCCCATTGTATTACGACTACATGGAGGCTAACAGAGAGAAGGAAGGTTTCCACTGCAACCAGAGAGGGTGCCATTAAAATTCTTATCTGATGGAAAATGCCCAAGTCCCAAATGTTTTTCTTAACAAAGCCCTATATTTACCTGTTAGATTCAAAACCCGGTTTTCAGTCTCAGAGCTAGAGAGAAAGAAGATACAAGTGAACTTGACAGGTTTCAGAGTAGCAGCCGTGTTAGTCTGTATTCGCAAAAAGAAAAGGAGTACTAGTGGCACCTTAGAGACTAACTAATTTATTTGAGCATAAGCTTTGAGTAGCTCAAATGATGTAGAGATGGTATGATTCAAATTATGTTTGTAACTGTCATTTTAATGACCACAAGACTTATGTACTAGGCAAATAGAAATGTAGTAGAAGCCTTCTTCTCCATACGTATTTCTCTCTTTACGCCATGTATACACCTGGTTGTGAAAGTTTATGAGAAATAAACATTATGCTGAACATTTGCTCCAGTTTTGATCCATTGATCCAAATAAAGTGTTGCCATAATCCATCATGTGGAGAACAATATTATGTGTAAAATATCATAGGTTGTCAGGTCCCAGAGCCTAAACTCTGGCATACTGATCAGAAGAGAGTGTTGTCTAGGACAAGGAAATTAAGCATGCAAAAAAGCTAACAATACAGCATGTGGATTTGGGATTGGCTGAGATGGGTGGCTTCAAGTTGAAAGATAAACAGTAATTAGCTTTCTTCCTCAGCCCTGCAGTGGGTTCTGTCTGACATACTCTTCCTCAGGAGTAAGAAACCTTTGAGTATCTAATATCAGAACTTGAAACCCAGAAGCCAGATTGAGAGAGAGAAGAACGCCTCTCTTTCTCTCTCATCTTCTACTGTCAATGCAGAAACAGTGTGCACTGCATTTTGTGGTTGTTAGAAATGCTATTTTAGCAGAAATATGTACAGCAGTATGTAATGAATGATAATGGTTTGCTTATCAGTCCGTGTAGCCATGCATACATTTTCAATAATGTGAGGTCAAAGTGAACCTTACTACTGATACCTTTTGAAATGGTGACTGCTAGAGTGGAAATGCTAAGTCTAGCCAAACAAATAAAACCTAGTGAGTTGCCTGGTTAGCCACAGCTCAGCCAAACTACAACTAAAATAAGACCTATGGATTTAAATGAAAAGGGAAGCCGCTGAAGGCAACGGAAAATGATCAACAAAAGAGCTTTTTAATTAGAGGATCCCTAAGACCTGTGACTAGCCTCTAATTTTATGATTTAGGTAGGTTGCTACATACTTGGTTCTGTACTGGGCTAACAACGTAACTGAAGAAAGTCAGGTAATTTCAGTTTGTCTGAATGTGAAAGCACTATGAGCATTTGGAAAGCTTTCTTAAAAAAAATAGATCATATTCCCATATAGGAATCAAATACAATAGATATATCAGACTGTTCTTGGCAGCAAATAAATCTTGCTTCCTCCTGTGTGATTCTGAAAGGCCCTGAAGGCAACTGGTGTGATTTTACAGTGTGGAGATGGAAAGAAACTAAACAAAGCATCCTCATTCTCTATGCACCACAGAGCACAACATCTTGGAGGTTACTTGGATGCTAGTGCAGAAGAGTGTTTTGCTGGCAGGTGGGGGAGAGAGAAAGAGACATGGGAAAAACACCAGCATATGTATATTTTCATAGATCTGCCAGTCAGACCCCTTTCTCATGTAGGTGTATGTAGGGGACAGCAGCTACAGTCGTAACTGCAGAGTGTTCCACTACTACTTTATGGCTTAGGAGGAATGATGTCACCCCATCTGCCATGAACCCCATCGACTTTTCTAGTACGCGCTTGAGAGAGAGAGAGAGAGAGAGAATTCCCAGTGCCTCATAAAATAGCAGCTGATCAGTGACTGAGTGAATAGCTAGTACAGCAGCACCATAAATTCTAGCATGCTATATTACTGTGCACCCTCTACATAGATCTCAACTATAACACGACTAACGGGAAAATGTATCTTGTTTTTCATTTAATTTGTGTCTGTGCATAGAATGGTAACAGCAAAAGTTTTACAATTATGTTGAGTGCTAAATTATGTTTATTTTAGAGAGAGAGAGAGCTCTATCAATGATTGCTAAAAGGAAGCCATTACTCACGTTATGAAAAATAGAAGTTTGGCAAGAACTCTACAAAGCCTGGTGTGACATTCATCTTGGAGCAGTAATGCAATTTCATCGGCAGGGGGCTTTGGCTTGGCTGGTGGGGGGAAAAAGTGGAGTGGCACCTTTAGGAGTTCCCCCCTCCTTTGGGGATTGGGAGGGCAGGAAACATTACCTGAGCTGGTTGGCAGGCTGGTGGCAGAGGGTGGGGCTTAGAAAAGCTATTGGCTTCTGCACACCAGACGAGGGTACACAAAGAGCCACCCTTGCAACGTGAGCCTTCTCTATGCCAAAAAGTTAGGTAGCTAAATTTATATGTGGGCACCTAAACAAAAGTGGCCTGATATTCAGTCAACGTGAGCGGCCGAGTGTTTAGACTATTTGAAAATCAGGCCACTTTATTTAGGTGCCTAAATATTGATTTAGGAGCCTAGATTTAGGGTTGACATTTTTGGCCAATGTGTTTACTAGCTCATTTCAATTCTTTTCCAAAGAAAGCATTTGTGTGAGTAAAGCCTTGATTGTTTCAAGTAAATACAAAAGGGGGTGTGACCAGGGCTGGAAAAAAGTAATTTCTAAATGAGTGAATACTTGCAAGAATATTTATTTATTTTGCAACATTTGCCCGGCTGCCCTGCTTACAAAGCTATTGTGTGCACTGAGGGCTCAATTCTGCAAGGGGCGGAATGCTCTTGGAAGTGCTGAGCACGTGGTGATGAGTGCCCTCCATGCTCACTGAATGAAGGAACACTCAGCACTTTGCAGGAGCGTTGAAGGGTTGGATTATAAATATGCAAATCCTATCTGTGTAAGGCAAGAATCTTGGGTGTGTTATCAAGCAAACCTTAAAGAGTATTTTCTTTAAGAAACTCTTTCCCCGCCCCCTAATTTTCCTATAAGGCTACCAAGGCTGGTAAGGAAGATTTTTTAATTATTTTCATTCTAGATGTGTAGTTTCACTGCCAGATTTATGTATCATTTCAAATAATGTATAACTGAATATATTTCTTTGGAAAGAAACTTTTGTTTTCTTTTAAGTCAGCACTGAGTCAGCTAGAAAACATTAAATGTTGTTTTCCAAATGTTGTTGAATATTAAAGATTCAACACCTGGCTTTTTCTGTAGTCAGTGCATCAAAGGTAAATCTTGTAAGGCCTGCAGTTGAACTAAAGTGAACTGACTGAACCTTAAGAACTTCCAGGGAGTCCTCCTGTTCGAAAGTATACATTACACAGTAGGGGGATTTGCAGGAGGAAGTGATGGGAGTCAGACCCAGAGTAATTTATACTTGGGCAAAATGCAGAATTTTTTCTGGAAGGATATTGAGAAGTTGGCAAAGATTTTACCCAGCATTAAACAAACAAACAAATAAGAAAGCTGACCAGAGTTAACGGTAATATAGGGCCTTATCCAATGCCCATTGAATTCACTTTGTCCAACCCATCCTTGACAAAACAAATAGTCTGAAGAAGTAACAAGTTTCAAGGTAGTATAGAGAAGAAACATATCTTGTGAGTAGAGTATGGGACTGAGAATCAGGAGCTTGAGGTTCAATTTCCAGCTCTGTTACTGATTTACTATGTGACCTTGGCCAAATCACTTAGGCCAAATTTTTTAAAACGTGGCCACTAATTTTAAAAGTGTCCAAATGAGGCACTTAGGAACTGATTTTTCACTTGAAGTCAATGGGAGTTGCGGGTACACAACACATCTCAAAATCAGACCATAGATGTCTCAAGTTGGGTAAAAAAAAAATAGTGGTTTATTTTGAAAATGTTTTAAACTCTGTGAGTGTCAGTTCCCTATCTTCAAAGTGGGGATAATAACCATTACCTGCCTCTGTTGGCATCTTAACTGTTTAGGTAAGCACTTTCAGCATGTGAAGTGATATATAAATGCTAAATGTTTTTACTAATGATATTTTAAAATGTGAGATCCTTGGGTGGAAGTGCAAAAAATTGTTGTTTTTAATAAAGTGACTTTGCCCCTGCAAACGCTCTAAATCTGTGTTCTACTTTTCGGCGTTGACTTAATCAGAATTACATGGTTTATGGGCAGGATATGTGGCTATATTTTAAATCAGTATTTAAGGGAAATAATCTTTGGATTGCTATAGGATCTCTCTCACTTGAAATTATCATTGACAGGGTACATCATTGTGAATCACACATTTATAATAAAAAGTGCTGCTGAGGAGCAATACTTTATCTAAATACGTCAAAGCACTTAAGTGATAACTAAATAAACCCCATAACAACTCTGTGAGGCAGGTTAGAGGTAGCAACCAGCCACCACTGAAACATAGCACCTATTTAATAGCACAGCAGCACACAACAATTTAGGTCTGGAAACTGTGAATATTGTGTCCAATTGAAACTGCAGGGGACTTTAAGTGAGTACAATAATTATTGCATGATTTGGATTTAAGCCAGGGCAACACAGTTAAAACCTCCTTTTTATGAGCAGCGCAATGAGTATTGCTGACTGAAAATTTTCTATTGAAATTTAATGGAAAATGCCTTCTTGACCAAAGTGAAAGTGTTCATGGAAAATTAGCATTTAATTAGACATTCTGAATTTTTTGACAAACAAAGAGTTAACACAAAAAAATTCAAAATATTTTGAAACTGTTTTGTTTCAGTAGGAACAGGCTTCTTTCTCACTTTTTTAAAACCTTTATCCCCCAGTAGAAAAAAATATGAGTTGTGTTTTTTGTCCCCCTGGCTGAAACAAGGAGGGGGGAAAAAGGAGAGAGAGAGAGAGAGAGAATGCTTTTGAACATTTTCCAAAATCCTATTTTGAAAAATTTTGTCAAGCTCCCCCCACAAAAGCCTAGAATCATTTTAAAAATTGAAAAAAAACCCCCAAATATAATTTTCTCCTTTTTCATGAATATACTTATCTTTTTTCATCAAGCTTTAGCGGGGAGATTTTACAGGTCAAGGGCCAGATGTAAAAAAATGAAGTCAATGGAGCTATGCTGATTTACCACAAGTGAGCATTTTGTCCTACAAGCAGACAGGATCTCAGCTGCATAGACCCCCCTGAAACATACTGCCTCCCTAAGATCACAAGGGAGCAATAATTCAGTAATAACTTAGATAAAAAGTGATGTCTTTACTTTCTGCATTCCTTGGATTTGTTTAGAGTTGTGAGCTATGTTAGCAATCAAGATCACAATTGAAGTACCACTATCATTTATTTGTAGGCTGGGCTACAGGTTGGTTTGCTGATCTCATCCACTACAGAAAAATGGACTAGAAACCATTTGTGCTAACTTCATCTGACACCGGATACTTACCCATGCAAACAGAAATGGGTGTTTCATTTTAGAGGCTCATTGACTTCAGAATGAAAACAGATGGAATTAGACAGAGCAGCAACATCACACTTGATAAGTAACTGGAGAGAGATAAGAGTGTATGAAAATATCCTATATTTTCCAAACCAATCCCTTCCATTACAAATGTTGTAAAAAGGTTGACAGGCTCCGTTTCAGTATGTAGCCTCAGCTTATATGGTCCTTTGTTGAGGAAAAAAAAAGTGTTAAATATAAAATGGAAAGGAAGATTTTTCAGTGAGAATATGTTCTTTCCTGCCATGAACATAATTTTCATTTGCTGTAAAGTGGTTACCAGAAGATTCTGATTATTATTACAATAGCACTGACAACAGCTAAAGGTCCCACCTAGAGTTGGGGCCCCATTGTGCTAGGTGCTGTACAGACACAGAGTAAATGATTCCCTGCTCCAAAAAGCTTATAGTTTAATTAAGAAAAGACACAACAAATGGGCATAGCAAACAATCAGGAGTGGGGGAGGTGGCTAAAATCAAGTTCTTCCTTGCCCAGTGACATGGGGAATGCCGTGTGTGTGTGTGTGTGTGTGTGTAACTTCTGAATTTACAGTAATGTAAATGGGGGTTGCAAAGATTATCTATGAACCTGTCACTAACACTAGAGACATATCACAGCTATGTCCTGTCCTCCTTTGCCGTGTGATGCTCACACTGCAGATAGCAGAACAGCGTACTCAGCCTTTTTGGAAGGTGATTTGAATGCCCCTGTCAAGGTTCCTTCCCCACTCTGAACTCTAGGGTACAGATGTGGGGACCTGCATGAAAACCCCCCTAAGCTTATTTTTACCAGCTTAGGTTAAAACTTCCCCAAGGTACAAACTCTTTTCCCTTTTTCCCTTGGACTTTATTGCTGCCACCACCAAGCATCTAACAAGCATATAACAGGGAAAGAGCCTGCTTGGAAACGTCTTTCCCCCCCCCAAAATCCTCCCAAACCCTACACCCCCTTTCCTGGGGAAGGCTTGATAAAAATCCTCACCAATTTGCATAGGTGAACACAGACCCAAACCCTTGGATCTTAAGAAGAATGAAAAAGCAATCAGGTTCTTAAAAGAAGAATTTTAATAGAAGAAAAAGTAAAAGAATCACCTCTGTAAAATCAGGATGGTAAATACCTTACAGAGTAACCAGATTCAAAACATAGAGAATCCTTCTAGGCAAAACCTTAAGTTACAAAAGACACAAAAACAGGACTATACATTCCATTCAGCACAACTTATTTTATCAGCCATTTAAACAAAACAGAATCTAACTAGATTGCTTATTAACCCTTTACAGGAGTTCTGACCTGCATTCCTGCTCCGGTCCCGGCAAAAGCAACACACAGACAGAGCGAACCTTTGTTTCTCCCCCCTCCAGCTTTGAAAGTATCTTGTCTCCTCATTGGTCATTTTGGTCAGGTGCCAGCGAGGTTATCCTAGCTTCTTAACCCTTTACGGGTGAAAAGGTTTTTCCTCTGGCCAGGAGGGATTTAAAGGTGTTTACCCTTCCCTTTATATTTATGACAGCCCCTTCTTGCATTTTCTTCTGTAGGGAAACTGTAGCTTCCTTGTGAAAACTGAAGGTACTACCTGAATGGCTATCCCAGACTCTGGACAAACACAAGCACATACAGACTGTGTGGCGTACCTCATAGCCTTATGACCCAAGCCATTTCCCTGATCATAGACTAGCTGTTATCTCTGGCATCCAATGGAATTTCCAAAGGTTTATTAGTGAAAAATAATCTTGGAGGTAAACATGAACCAGAGGTGTTCAAGTTGCTAAAAAACAGGGAGGTTGTGGAAAAATTCCAAGCTCTTTCAGTATTTTGACAGTGACACTCATACTTGGGCCTTTCAGTGTGAACATATTACAAATTATAATAATAAATAGCATGCAATATAGTCTTGTCTGTTACAAAACCCCCTTGTTGTCTGGAATATTATTTTTATAAAGAATCCTCATTCTTGAGCTGAAGAAAGTACTCTTACTGAAACTGGGTACTTTACTAGGTGCTAATTATTTGCTAATTTGATTACTAGTGGATGCTGATCAGTGCTGAATGCTAATTTGTTCCTTATTTTGTCACAGGGATTCTGTCTCTAAGTTCTTAACAAGCTCACTTTGGGCTAGGCTGAAAATAATTTACTGTTCTTGTCTTTTAAGAAAAAAATTGCACACCGTTGCAGTGTATATAACAAACAGAAGTGGAGTACCTAAAATAGGGGTGCGCAAATTTTAGAGGCCCATAAAATAGAGCAGAGTAGGATAAAGATTAGGATAGCCAAGGGCAGAGTTGCAGAACTCTGGATCAAGCTTTTGGCCACCATTGGCTTAATTAGTGATACAATCCATGTCAATATTACAGAAAAGTTGTAGCAGCTGATGAGGTGAGTTCATTTGAAGAGTGCCCTATGCTTTCAATCATCCTGGCCAGTTGGTGTTATTAGTATCATCACACATGAGTAAGGGCAATGGTGCTGGAACAATTTATATAGTGGGGGCGCTGAGAGCCATTGAACCAAACTATAAACCCTGTATATGGTGGAAACCACTTCAAGCCAGGGAGTGCAGTAGCACCCCTGGTTCCAGCACCTATGAGTAAGGGGGGTTTGTGTGTGGATGGGGGTTGATTTAAGAAGAACAATTGAGCTATAATAGGTGGTAACTTTGTAGTTAAGACAAGGACAGAAAGCCTGCCTGATAAGAATTAGGAAGGCTGTATAGGATTGTTGTGTCTTAGTTTTTCAATTAGAAGTCAGAATAGTTGATCAGTATCCATGCTGGTTCTTTAAGGTAAAGCCTCATTGTAGATCTTCAGATTCAGAGAGTTTGGTAATTGAAGGGTTGGGTGTAATAATGCAATTTAACTGATTGGGGAAATGGAGGCAATAATAATAAGCTGCAAGTCTCTGATATAAATTAACACAATGAATTGAATATAATTGTCAGGTCACATTACAAAATTAAACTAGTTTTCTAGAGTAAAATTGATTTCCCCTATTAGTCATGCATACAGCATTTTCTCAACAGCAAAAAAAAGCTTTTTAGATTAGCGAAGAAAGAGCATGTAGTTTTGCACCAGTGCAATTTGAAATTAATGATTGATTTATTAAATGAACAAAATTGTGTTACAATGATACTAAGGTCTGGCTTAAACTAATAGGTCGGAGAGATTCCAAGTTAAGGCTGCCACTCTCCTTAACTTACCCCATTGTACTTAAATTCTTCACAGAGTTTCTAGTGGTTTGTGATGCAATATACTGTTGTCACAGCTTCACTTGTCTGTACTACTTGGACCCAGGACCTAAGTTTCCTTTTCCAGTAGACTGAACATAAAAACATAAGAATGGCCATGCTGGGTCAGACCAAAGGTCCATCTAGCCCAGTATCCTGTCTACTGACAGTGGCGAATGCCAGGTGCCCCAGAGGGAGTGAACCTAACAAGTTATGATCAAGTGATCTCTCTCCTGCCATTCATGTCCACCCTCTGACAAACAGAGGCTAGGGACACCATTCCTTGCCCATTCTGGCTAATAGCCATTAATGGACTTAACCTCCATGAATTTATCCAGTTCTCTTTTAAACCCTGTTATAGTCCTAGCCTTCACAACCTCCTCAGGCAAGGAGTTCCACAGGTTGACTGTGCACTGAGGTGAACAAGAACTTCCTTTTATTTGTTTTAAACCTGCTGCCCATTAATTTCATTTGATGGCCCCTAGTTCTTATATTATGGGAACAAGTAAATAACTTTTCCTTGTTCACTTTCTCCACACCACTCATGATTTTATGTACCTCTATCATATCCCCCCCTTAGTCTCCTCTTTTCCAAGCTGAAAAGTCCTAGCCTTTTTAATCTCTCCTCATATGGGACCCGTTCCAAACCCCTAATCATTTTAGTTGCCCTTTTCTGAACCTTTTCTAATGCCAGTATATCTTTTTTTGAGAGGAGGGGACCACATCTGTCCGCAGTATTCAAGATGTGGGCGTACCATGGATTTATATGAGGGCAATAAGATATTCTCCATCTTATTCTCTATCCCTTTTTTAATGATTCCTAACATCCCGTTTGCTTTGTTGACTGCCACTGCACACTGCGTGGACATCTTCAGAGAACTATCCATGATGACTCCAAGATCTTTCTCCTGATTAGTTGCAGCTAAATTAGCCCCCATCATATTGTATGTATAGTTGGGGTGGGGGGGTAATAGGTGCCTCCTATTAGAAGAAAATGCTCCAAATATTGGGACTGTCCCTATAAAATAGGGACATCTGGTCACCCTAGCCAGAGTGGGGAATTAGCCTTGACAGTACTTATCTGCATCTTTATTGAAAGTCTGGCCCCAGACTTCAGAAACCTACAAGCCTTCTCCAGCTTCAAAAAATCTGCCCTGCACTGTTTACTTTGGAGGAAATCCAGACTTTCTGCGAGTGTCGGCACCCAAGACTAACAAACAAATTGCCACCATGGTTTAGGCCCTGATTCAGAAAAGCACTTAAGCACATTCCTTATTCAACGTACCATGTACCATGAAATCAAATGCTAATATACCCCTGAAATATTAAAATTAAAAGAAACCCCAACACACCAAACAAAAAGCCTAGCCCCTTTCAACTATAACAGGGACATCTCCAAAAAACACCTTTTCATTCTGCCCATTGCACTGGATATGATGATGACCCATTTATCTCTCCCTCTAGCTGCTTACCTCAAATTTAGTTTTCATGGGCTCCCACCCAGGGAAGCTTTACATTTTGCTTCAGTATAATGGTGGGAGAGAATCACGGATTGAGAGACACCATACATTTAAGTCCTTAGCAATCCATGGTGAGTGTTGTGGAATCACAAAAAGATATTTAACAGTATTTTATCTGTTCCTCTGTCTCCAGTAGTTCACTGGTATTTTGATTTCCATTTGAGGCATTTGCCTTGGATTTGTAATTTTGATAACAGGATTAGTGGCCCATGAGTGTTAAAGCTGGGTAGTACTTCTGTAAGAGGGGGTTTGTGTAATGTCTGAAAGAGCATTGTGGATTTTATACTGATGATTTTTTATTACTTTGTGCCCTTTGTGATAACAGCAAGATCATTAGCGGTCTGCAATGTGAAATAATTAAAATGCAATTCAAAAATGTGTCTAGTGCAAGAGAGACAAATTTTTATGGTTTTAAGGTATTATAAACGACAGGATTTCCTTGTAGTCTACCTATCTACTTCTACATCTTGTTTCCATCTCTATAGCATGTGGGTGCCTCCCAATATTTAAATAGCAATAATAACAACCACTCTCTTGTTCTTCCTTCTCAGCCTGTAAGAAAAATATCTTGCTAAGTTTATAAATTTACTGTTAGCACAGAGTGAGGAGAACTGGGGTGTGACATGTTGCTAAGCTGGTAGGAAACTGCATTTTGTACTAGTTTGAGCTTTTTCAGGGCATGTAGCGTCTTTCATAGATAGGATGAGCTGCAATAATCAAGTCAAGATGGATGGATCACCATGACTAGCTTTGTGTCTGATAGAAGGGAAAAAATTCAGTCGTCTGGCTGGTCACAGTTGCAAATGTGTGTCTTTTGCTGCTATGGCTATTGGGCATCCACTAACACTGAGGAGATCAAAAGACCCCAAGACACAGGCGGGCAACAGGCTGAGGGCATTGCCATTGACAGTGGGGGCTGTTATAGAGGAGCCAAGTACTTCAAAGAGTTTTCCGTTGCCTACCGGCATCATCTCAGTCTTGTCTGGGTTCATCCTTCGCCAGCAGTTTTTCATCCAGGGGATGATTTCAGCTGGGCATTAAGAAAAGTGGGATTTCATTCTGGTTACATTTCATGGAAAGGAGATGAATGGCTGAGGGTCAGCCATGTGCTGCTGCCCCTTCAGCCTGTGTTGTCTCAGCAGCTCTCTGAAGGGTTTCACCTAAAATTGACAAATACAGAGGAGAAGATTGAGCATGTGGGGCGCTGCAGATGAACAAGCTCCAAAGCCTTCATACAGATCCTCTGAGTTAAATCTGAGAAGGAGGACCCAAGCTATTTCTTTTTCTCAACCTACAGTGTTTATCTGTGTGTCTGATCGTTCTGATCTTTGCTGTAGTTTCAACCAGTTTGCCTGGTATTGAAGTTACTGGTCTATAATTGCCAGGATTTCCTCTGGTGCCTTTTACAAAAATTGGTGTTACATTAGCTTTCCTCCAGACACCTGCTACAGAGTCTGATTGAAGTGATAGATCACATACCACAGGTGGTAGTACTGAAATTTCATATCTGAGTTTCTTCAGAACTCTTGGGTGAATGCCATCTAGTCCTGATGATGTTTTATTACTGTTTGAGGTATTCAGAACAAACTGATAAATTTATCTGGGACAGTTCCCCAGATCTGTCACCTAAAAAGAATGGCTCAGGTTTGGGAATCTCTCTCATATCCTCTGCAGTGAAGACTGATGCAAAGAATTCATTTAGTTTCTCTGCAACGGCCTTGTCTTCCTTGAGTGCTCCTTTAGCATCTTGATCACTGAGTGTTTGGCAGGCTTCCTGCTTCTGGTGTACTTAAAAATGTTTTGCTGTCAGTTTTTGTGTCTTTAGGTAGTTGCTCCTCAAATTCTTTCTTGTCCTGCCTGCCTTATACTTTTATTTTTGACTTTCCAGAGTTTATGCTCCTTCCTATTTTCCTCAGTTGGATTTGACTTCAAATATTTTAAAGATGTCTTTTTGTCTCTAACTGCTTCTTTTACTCTGTTGTTTAGCCATGGTGACATTTTTTTTGTTCCTCTTACTGTTTTGTTTGTTTTTAATTTAGGATATACATTTAGTTGAGCCTCTATTATGTTGTTTTTAAATATTCTCCGTGAAGTTTGCAGGCATTTAACCTGTGTGAGTGTTCCTTTTAATTTCCATTTAACTAGTTTCCACATTTTTGTGTAGTTCCTCTTTTTGAAGTTAAATGCTACTGTGGCAGGTTTCTTTGTCATGTTTCCCCCCACAATAATGTTAAATTTAATTACATTATGGTCATTATTATTGAGTGGTTCAGATGTGACCTGTCTCAACTCAGTCTGGTGTATGATCCCACTCTTCCCTTGAGGGGTGGCCAAATAGTATGCTCTCCCCTGGTTGAAGTCTAAGTTATATCTGTCTTTTGTAGTCTTTGTTTATGCTGGCCCTTTTGGTTTTCTATATTAAGCATTCAATAAAACATGTATATATGATCTAGCATGATTTTCCTACAGTCACCACTCATTCTCTCCTTTCTGTCCCTCTTTACCCCCCTCCCCCTTTTCTCTGTATTTTGGTTCTAAAGATTCCCCTATCTCAGCTGGTCAAGCCCAGTCCAAGCTATAATTTAAATGAGACAGCGAGCCTGAGCAGCTGTTGTTGCTAAAAGTTCTGTGAAAATCGCTGTAGAAATCTCTATAACCACAAAATTAGGCACGCTTCAGAATAGATTGTAAACTGATTTTTTTTCTTCTGATCATTCTAAACTACTTGTAAAAGATTGATCCCCCTCTACTCTCTCCTCTTTTGGTTTTAGAGTGGATAGCAAGCATACTTTCTCTTTAAAGATAATATTGGGTCCTTGCCATTTGAAATGAATGGAAATATATACTTTTAAAAATGTAACCTACAATAGAATGCACAGCCCCCCACCCCCACTTTAAAAGAATGTTAAGGTTACAAAGTCAAACACTCAAGGGTTAGGGAATGTCCGAGTTAAGGCTGCCTGGGCAATTAATTTGCCTTCCTTGTGCATATGCATTACAATACCATGTTTAATTACATGATCACATAATAATTTTTCCACAGGACCATTCCCCCTAACTCCCCTGGCTCTTCATCTGATCTCAATTTCTTTTACAGTTCCCATTCCCATGCCCCAACCTTCTTTCCAGTTTCCCCACCCTGCTCCCTGTCTCCTTGCCTAATCAATCCCAATATCCCCTACACCCCAGCTTCCAATCCTACTTTCTCCTCCAAGCTTCTTGTTCCAATCTACTCCCTCAGCTCCCTTTCCCCTATTGTCTCCATTGCATTCAAGTCAGGGTGTTTTCTGGCCCCCAGGCCATGAGGAGGAGAAAAGGGCCATATTGAGAGTACAGGAGAGACAGCTTCTCTGCTCTCGCTTTCTGGTGCATGGTGCCACAGTGGTCCACAGCAGCCAGGAGAAGCAATTGTAGGAACAGCCCTGCTCAGGCACTGCAGCCTGAGGCTGGAGCATACTCAGTACAGAGGGAATTTTTGGAAAATTCTCTGCCAAATGCGAACAAATCTTTACTGAGCCTGTGAGAATTGACATTTTTAGAGGCTTATAACTTGGTCAAATTTGAGCAGTTTTTCACAGGAACAGCAAAAGGAACATCCCTGACACCAGGGCAATTCTCTTGCCAATTTCAAGTTTCCATTCCAAAGAATGGAGGTACTAGAGGTTTTCAATGAAAAGGTTGTATGGATTTTTGTAACATGGTCTAAACAACATATTTTCCCATAATCTTGCTTTTGGAAATGGCTGAATCTTTTTTTGGTGAAACTTTCCAAAAATATTCAACCCAAGGCAGATAATCAACATGGGAAATTTCAGCCTGAATGGTTAAAATTTGGCAAAGTTACAGACAAGTGAAAATAGAGTCTAACAATGGGAAGTACTGGACAATCATATCTAGAGAGAGCTATCAGCTCTCTGTATAACACATCAGAACATTTTCTCTAATGGATGACCTGCATCGATGAATTGACTGTTTACATCTAATATTTTTGGTTCAAGAAATGTTGATGACTTCTTCAGAGGATATAGCCAATGTTCTTAGCAGCATTCTTAGCAGCCAATAGTCTTAGCAGAATTTCATGAACCACAGTCTCAAACCCCCTTTGGATCAGCTCAACCTGTCAGACCTCTTTCAGAGATTGAGAACTGTGGGGGTGGAGGTATCTTTGACATTGGAACTTTGATATCCACACTCAGCAGGCAGGACTCTAGTTTTCAAGGCATAATGTAACTTTTTCTTATGAATCATGGTTATTCTGATGCCCTTGATGAACAGGTCCCCCGCCACCATATTTTTGTTCATCATGCAGTGTAAGGGGTGGCTATCACTCTCCACCTCGGGGATTGCATCAGTTTAATGTTTCATGTGTCATTGTATGTGAATCACTTTGGGGGCCTTTGTAATTAATTATGCCATACAGTGTAAAAGTACAATGTAAAATGTATGATTGATGATTGCTTATTAGGAGAGCCCTACCAAATTCATGGTCCACTTTGGTCAATTTCACGGTCACAGTAAATTTCATGATTTCAGCTATTTAAATCTGAAATTTCATGATGCTGTAATTGTAGGGGTCCTGACCCAAAAAGGAACGTTGTGTGTGTGTGTGTGTGTGTGTGTGTGTGTGTGTGAGGGTGTCGCAAGGTTATTGTAGGGGGGTTGTGGTACTGCTACCCTTACTTTTGTGCAGCTCCTAGTCGTGACGCTGCCTTCAAAGCTGTGCTGCTGGAGAGCCCAGCTCTGAAGGCAGAGCCACCACCAACAGCAGTACAGAAGTAGGGTGGCAATACACCATCATGCCCCCCTTACTTCTGTGCTGCTTCGTACAGAGCTGGGCCTTCAGTCAGCAGCTGCCATTCTCCGGCCGCCCAGATCTGAAGGCAGCAACGCAGACATAAGGGTGGCATGATATGGCATTGCCACCCTTACTTCTGCACTGCTGCGGGCAGGGCGCTGCCTTCAGAGCTGGGCACCTGGCCAGCAGCTGCTGCTCTCTGGCCACTCAGCTCTGAAGGCAGCGCACAAGTAAGGCTGGCAATACTGTGACCCCCTAAAATAACCTTGCGACCCCCCCTGCAACTCCCTTTTGGGTCAGGACCCCCAGTTTGAGAAACTCTTGTCTCCCCTATGAAATCTGTATGGTATAGGCTAAAAGCACTCAAAAGACCAGATTTCACGGTCCATGACGCATTTTTAATGGCTATGAATTTGGTAGGGCCCTGCTTATTAATGTAAAGGACTTTATGGTTCTGATTTCCTTTTTCTTTCCTTTTCTTTGCAGTTCATTGCTTTTGCCTCTTTATTCTTCATCCTAGTTTCAATCACAACCTTTTGTTTGGAAACCCATGAGGCTTTCAATACTATTATAAACAAAACCGAGCATGCCATCAATGGCACAGAGGCTGTTCTACAGTATGAAATTGAGACCGATCCTGCTCTGACGTACGTGGAAGGCGTGTGTGTGGTGTGGTTTACATTTGAATTTTTAGTCCGTGTTGTTTTTTCACCCAATAAACTTGAATTCATCAAAAACCTCTTGAATATCATTGACTTTGTGGCCATCCTGCCCTTTTACCTAGAGGTGGGCCTGAGTGGGCTCTCCTCCAAAGCTGCTAAGGATGTGCTTGGCTTCCTCAGGGTGGTGAGGTTTGTGAGAATCCTGCGAATCTTCAAGCTCACCCGGCACTTTGTAGGCCTCAGAGTGCTGGGCCACACACTCCGAGCTAGCACCAATGAGTTTTTGCTGCTGATAATATTCCTGGCACTAGGCGTGTTGATATTTGCCACCATGATCTACTATGCTGAGCGAGTAGGGGCCCAGCCCAATGACCCATCTGCTAGTGAGCACACACAGTTCAAAAATATCCCCATTGGCTTCTGGTGGGCGGTGGTCACCATGACTACCCTTGGGTATGGGGACATGTATCCTCGGACTTGGTCAGGCATGTTAGTGGGTGCTCTATGTGCTCTTGCTGGGGTGCTGACCATAGCCATGCCCGTGCCTGTCATTGTCAACAATTTCGGAATGTACTACTCCCTGGCAATGGCGAAGCAGAAACTTCCAAGAAAGAGGAAGAAGCACATCCCTCCTGCTCCGCAGGTGAGCTCCCCTACCTTTTGCAAGACAGACTTGAATATGGCCTGCAATAGCACACAGGGAGATGTCTGCCTGGGCAAAGACAACCGGCTGATGGAACACAACAGATCAGGTAGGACACAATCTCAAATGCATGTCTTCTAAATACTTTATAGACCAGTATGTTTGGTAGGTGTCAGAAAGCATTAAATCTTTCTGCAACTAAAAGATGTAGTTCCCTCCCCTCTCCCTTCACTCCAGTGTTTGCGTGTGTCAGTCTTGTAGATGGCAAAATAGTTACAATGACATTCCCAGGTCTGTGCGTAGCTGGTCTATACAGTTTGCTTGCTATGTTGTGAATGCTTTTTCTGCTGATGACATCCACCATTTATTTTGCCTGTTGTTTGTTTCATTGTACTGATGTTCTTTTGTTTTCCTGCATGATTGTGACTATCTGAACAGCTACTGTGTTCCACACCATTGAACTCCATGCTGTTCTGCTTAGTGTTTGTCTCTTGTGTCAGCTTTGCCTATGGCACATAGTGGCATATTATGTAAGATGCAATACAAGAGGAAGTAATTTAAAAGAAACAGGTGCTTTACCTTGTAAAGGACAGCACTCATCGGAAGAATATAGAAAGCTGGCTTCTAGCTTTCAGATTTCTTCCCATTCAGCACTCCAATTCCCTGGCAAGAAGTACTTCCCACATCTGTATTATATGGGACATCACATTGTGTTTTTACTGTTGTGCTGATAATATGACAGATATTAAGTTGAAGTAAAGCTTCTTGGTGAAAAACTGAAAATGGCCATCATCAGCACCACTCGAGATGTCATTTCCCAGCACACATTGAATATCGTTTGAGATTAAAGAACAAAGTTAAGTAGCGTTTAGTTTAATTACTATAGATCTGCAGTCACAAGTAGGACCGGTCAGAAAGCAAGAATTCCATTTTGCACAAAAGTTTGAACCCTAACCACTGGGTTTTAGAATTAGTCTCTCTCTCTCGCTCTCTCAGTCTCTCTTGTTGGAACTGTTCCACTTTGTACAAATAATTAAATATTTATTGGGAAAAAGAGAGAGCCTTGTGGTTAAAGCACTCACATGGCATGCAGGAGACCCAGCTTCAAGTTCCTGATCTAAATTAGGCAGAGCAGGGTCTGGAACCAAGATCACCTATATTCTTTGTGAGTGCCCTAACTATGTGGTTATTGAGTATTCTGGAGTTGGGCTCTGTCCAGAAATTCCATCATGGACCTCAAAAGCATTCCAGATGAAAGTTTAGTTGAAACTGACAAGTTTCTGAAAAAGTTTAGTTTTCAATGAATCAGCATTTTCTGGCAGGAAAAAAAATCTTAAAAAAATCCGGACCAGTTCTAGTCACAAGGCATTTTTTTTTTCAAATCTGTTATCTCTTATGCTGAACACAGTTGTATTGCAAAGCTCTCATATAAATCATTAGGCTCCTTTTGTAAAGTCAATAAGTAATAATAATGCAAAAACATGCCTTTCAGTGTTGCAGTAGCTGCATCTTGCTCTTTAGAGGGAAGAAGCTGAAAATTGTGACTGTGAAAAGTATCTTAATTCTGTTCTGACATTATGCCACTGCTTAGTCTTAGGTTAAAAGAAGATCAATTAAAGAGAGAGTTCTCTCTTTGAGAGAGAACTCTGCGAAAGTTCTCAAGCAAAGGTAACACAGATTTTTTTAAATTCTAAAGATATCAAAAAAGGGAGAAAAACTTTCAGATGGCTGTGTTGTGGGTGGAATATAGTTAGTTTTACAGTGCTTGACTGATACACATTCTCAGACAGCATCTTCAAAGTGTTAATGACAACAGCTTTTCTGTGTCATTGAGTCCTGCTAAAGGCATTCCAGAAGGGAGGAGGCTCTGTGTGACAGCACAAAGAGATAGTTTTAGTGAGTCTGCAGATTTATTTACAAGGTGTTATAATCCTTGAGGTTAGAGAAAAAAATCTTAAAGTGATCTACTTCTGGGTTTTTTTTTTCTGTCTCTCTCTCTTGGATAGCGCCACCATTTGTGCTCCATATCTAACTTCATTTCTTGTGTAGTTATTGGGATTGTTGTGCATAACTTAAAGGTAGAATATTGCCATTTGTGGCCCCAATTCAGGAAAACACTTAAGCACGTGGTTAAGTGCTTTCCTTAATGGGGATGGTTTCTTGAATTGGGTCCTGAAATGCTACATATTTCTTGTTTTAAAAGAGGGGGTTTTGGGAAAGCAAAAGTGGGTGATGTAGAGAGTCTTTTGCGTGCTGAATCTTAACCACACTGACTAAGGAACACATTTAGCCCTGAGCTATATATGATTAAATGTAACTCCCATTGAAATCAATGTTAATTGTGCATTTCAGGGCAGGCTTTGGCCCTAAACATTTATCACTTAATTCCTGTCTCAAAAGTTCTTTTAAAAACTATTCAACAGCAAAATGGTCAACATGACTTCTTTTTTAATAAAGAAGATAGTCAAAGAGATGAACACAATATTAAAACAATTATGGCAGACTACTGTTGGAAAGGTTAGAGTTTATAAAGGCATGTAATTCAGTAGAATAGCCTTTTATCTGATGACATTTTATTTTATGTTAAGCTAGTCGAGCCTTAGGAGATATCTCAAATAGGGCTGGGATATTCAAAAGATGATTTGTTCTTGAATAAAACATTTACTTTTGCTCTTTTGCTGCATTTTGTAGTGATTAATATGAACTGCAACCTTTTTCTTTATTCTTATCATGACATTATTACTGTTTTTTGTACTTGAGTGATGGGAATATCCAGCATTCAACATAAGCTCTTTGTGATGTCTCATTTCCTCATTCATTATTGTCTGTAAATGGGCATGGTGCTTTAACCAGTGTTATCAGGTGAAGACAGTGCAGGAAGTGAGCAGCCACTCTCACCTGGGGAAAGGCACCCACCAATCAGACGTTCTAGTACCAGAGACAAAAACAGAAGAGGGGGAACATGTTTCCTACTGACAACAGGTGATTACACGTGTGCTACTGATGGAGGGATCAGGAAAGGTATGGACTTCTTTCATTAGATCATAAAAGGTCACTCAGCAATGTACTTGTGAAAAGCAAGCTTCAAGTAAAATAAGATGTGAACAACTGCACTATTAGGAAAGATTGTAAATCAGTTCAATGCTTTCTTTCTTTCTTTCTTTCTTTCTTTCTTTCTTTCTTTCTTTCTTTCTTTCTTTCTTTCTTTCTTTCTTTCTTTCTTTCTTTCTATCTATCTATCTATCTATCTATCCTTTTCTGGTACTTCCTTTTAGAAAACATTCTTTATTTTCCTCACTCCCCTACCCAAAAGTGCTTTGTGGTATATCTGACAGTCATTCTTCTTGTGTCTTCATTTGTCTGTACCCTACAAAAAAGACTGCAATGTAGCTCTTTCTCATTAAATCACTCGTGCTTCTTTAAAAATCCCCTAAATCCTCCTGAAAGACAAGTGAATGATCCAAAAACAATAGTTCACATTTAATACTTTTTTTAAAAGATAGCTACATTAATGCCATTTAAAGGGGCTGACAAATTGAACAAGCCCAAAGGGTTTTGTATTGAGCACAGCAAAACCTATTCAATAGAGTTTCTACCCTGCCATTTTGGAAGGTATTTGATTTGAAAGCCAAGTTTACGATGTCCCAAGGCAGTTTATCAGCATAGCAATATCACTAAAGGCTGGAAGGTTATTCAGAAATGGAATGGTCTCCACCAGCCCAGAATTGTGGTGCAGTGCAGTTAGGGTCTGATCCTGCAGGGTGCTAAACACCTCCTATAAGAAACTGAACATGCTGACGTCTGGTTGCTCAGCATTTTGTAGACTCTTGGGTGGGATTTTCAAAAGTGTTCCACATTGGCCTCTTTCTATTGCCACTGACTTCATAGGGAGCAGAGTTAGGCCAAAGTTGGTCACTGTTGAACATCTTGCCCTTAGGCCACATTCCAAAGCTCATACAAGTCAATTTGATTCATTGGATTGACTTCACTAGGAACTGGATTGGGCCCTTAGTGAATTGCAATAATGTGATGGTTTTCAATAACTACATAGGATGCAAATCTCTGAACTGTTATGTGCTACTGCTATCAGAATTCACCATCTGTATGTTTGCAACTGGATCTAATTAAAAAAAAAGATTTTTGAAACTTAGGAAATTCTTTTGCTGCAAGTTTTCTACCAGCTCTTTCCACAACAAACGTATCTGTCCCAACTGCTTGTTTCATCCAACCGACAAAAAGAGTTTAGTTCTAACTTCTGTTGGTCATTCTACTAGCCACAATGGGACACTTTTTTAAAAAAAATCAAAAGATCTGAGATCTGTATGCAGAAATGTGAATGTAAGTGTGTACAGCTGCATTTCTGTGCATAGCTACAATTGGAGAATAATATGATTATTCATTAATGTGTGGTAATAACACGAGCAATTGCAGTGATATCATATGCAGGTGTAGGTGTTCAACTGTATATTTTTTGCTCACAGACCCTAGGCCTCTGCCCATTGAGAATTAGAATCTGTAATATGTACTAGATATTTACAATTCTTCAAGAAATTCCTATTTAAGGCCCAGTCTGGCGAGGTACTGAGGAACTCATGCAAAGTGCTCATTACCGTTAACTCCTAATTACTCTGCACCTAGCAAGTTCAAGTGTATAATTTCCATTAGACATTTCAGTGTAACAACATGACATTGGTTACTGTTAACTTGGTAAAAAAACTCAACTAGAACAGGTCAGAAGAACCAAACTTTTCTCTGCAATAAATTTCAAATGAAAATTCGTGGTTCAAAAATTTTCATCTTAAAAATTTGGGGTTTTCTTTGGCAAGTTTCAAGCTGATGCCAACAAAAAAAAAATTGTTTTGATATAGCTTAAAATATTTTCTTCCAATTTTTTTTTAAACAAAAAACCCTGAAAGAAACAACATTTTAAATTTGAAAATTAGATATAAAAATGTTTCAGAATTTCCCCAGGAAATCTGAATTATGTTATTGATATTGACATTTTCTCATGGAAAATAATGGGTTCCAATGCTCCCACCATATTCTTTGGTGGGAATATTTTCTATCTGTAAAATTTTGACTGTCTCTAGCCATAAGAAGAAAAGGAGTACTTGTGGCACCTTAGAGTCTAACAAATTTATTTGAGCATAAGCTTTTGTGAGCTCATGACCTGTAGCTTACGAAAGCTTATGCTCAAATAAATTTGTTAGTCTCTATGGTGCCACAAGTCCTCCTTTTTTTTTTGCGGATACAGACTAACACAGCTGCTACTCTGAAATCTAGCCATAAGCTTCACTATAAGCAAAATACTTTTGACCATTGGGCCTGAAGTTTATTCAACACAGATTGTGTTACTTCATAATCTGAAAGCACTCTCAGGATATCATCAAAATAATTTGAATATTTGAAATTTAATTCACACATCAAATGCCATAGTTTTGCATTTTTTTTATTTTGAGTTTCAATGCTTTTTCCTTTCATTGAAGACTCTCACTGACTTCAATGGGTTTTGGATCAAACTCTTACCCCCTGCTTCCATCCATCCTGTGTATTTTTCCCCCACTCTTCAGATCTCATTCTTTTTGTCATAGTATCTTTGCCTTCCCCCACCTATCAGCTCTCCTTTGCTTTTGCCATTTAAAAAAGGGGAAAGAAAACATAACAAAATATTGTCTTTCTAAGTTGAGTAAAAGACATCAACTAATTTCCTTTGAACCTCTCCATCTTCCCATATTGCCAAGAGTATGTTTCCAAGGGATTTGGACAAATATGAATAAAAATAGATTTTTTTTCTCAAGCTATCTCTTTCTAATCTGTGCAAATACCAATAGAAGCCTCTAAAATGAATTTGAAATAAACTGGAGGTTTGTGAAGCATCTCAATACAACCTGCCCTTGCAATCTGGAGATAACACTGCACAATGTATTAGCAGACTTTGGATTATAGATTTGCTTTTAGCAAATGTTCTTAGTACAACAGTCAAGAAATTTTGAGATTGGGAAAATATTAATTATAATTTTTATTATGTATTATTTGTTTGTGTCCAATATGGTTCACAGTGTGCTAGGCCCTGCGCAAACACAAAAGAAGACACAGTTTCTGCCTTAAAGAACATGTATTTTGGAGAGACCCTAGCACATAAGACCAGATTTTCCTAAAACTGCTCATCTCTTCCCAAATACGATATAAATACCACCAAACTTATC
The DNA here is from genome assembly GCF_965152275.1 of Natator depressus. Lineage (NCBI taxonomy): Eukaryota > Metazoa > Chordata > Testudines > Cheloniidae > Natator > Natator depressus. Next base: position 279,746,832 of record NC_134234.1, read on the forward strand.
CTATGTAGAAGATGAGCAAGTAACTGCTCATCTGTATTTTCATCTACGCATTTAATATTCTTCAGCAAGAATTTCATGATTTCATTGCATGTACCTTACATGCAAATGCCCCAGTCCTGTAAACTGCTTAGATATCTGCTTAGCTTTAAGACAGTAAGTAGCATCATTGAGGTCAATAGGACTATTTGTGCTTACAGTTAACATGCACATAAGTATTCTCAGGTTTAGGGCTCACATCTTTTAGTATAAGGCAAAATTTGAAGTAGAATTTGGGAGGAATCATCCTGAAGTGTTTGCACTTTGTGGTATTCTTCTGGATCCTATCCCTGAGTGTTTCTGTACAAACCAATGGGGTTAACTCATTGCTTCATGGGTAGAATTATTCAGGTTTTATTGTCTAACATTAGTAATGTGGACTCCCTCTATTTGAGTTCTAAGACAGTGAGACAATGACGAGTAATGTTTTCCGGTGATTTAAAAGCACAGTCTCTACTAAATTCAGACAAATCTATACGCAGCATAAAGTGGGTAGATTGAGCTGACGGTACATGTGAACAGAAATGTTTGCAAGTGCAATGTTCCATCCAAATTGTGAGAGTTTTTAGATGTGACTACCCGATTTCAGAATTAATTTTTCATCACATTAGACTCATGAGCAGTCCTGTTGTGCTTTTCATTAGAATCAGTTAAATAAGGACTGTAAATATTGTGATTTAACTTTGCAAATGAGAAAGAAATTGCAAATCTGCAAATTTAGCTATCTTATTATACTTCTATATTCGATGCAAAGTCTGAGCCTTAACATTCCTGGAGATAGAGCTTCTTTACAACAACCTCATTTCATCCTCATTCATGAATAACTATAAAATTACTTTATATAACTATATAGTTTTCTGTAATTTTAAGGAAAATCTACTCGTGTTAGAAACTGGGTTTAACACAGATTATATCTTTCTAACACTTTTTTACAATCTGTTCTTTTAAAGATCTTGAGTATATTACCCAGATGACACAATCTACAGCAATCGGTCAATAGTACTCTGTGAATGACCAGATCATTACTTGATTTGCACTCAGTTGAACCCTACTAAAACCAATGGAGGTGTGCTGAAAAATAGGTCTAAAAGTATGTAGCACATATGATTTGTGATGGCTTTGTTTAATCTCACTGGAAAGGACAGTTACATTAAGATCCCTTTTTTTCTTTTCTTTTTTTCCCTTTTGTCTCAGCATTGAGCTCTTTGAAGACAAAGTTCCTTGAACCCAAAATAGTACATTTGATTACATTGCATTGTATTGTTTGTCTTTGTCTATTTTCTGGCTGAATTCAACTGATGTCTGTGCATTTTTTCATAAAAGGATATGAAAAATCCCGAAGCTTAAACAACATAGCTGGCTTGGCAGGCAATGCTCTGAGACTGTCTCCAGTAACATCACCCTACAGCTCACCTTGTCCTCTAAGACGCTCTCGATCTCCCATCCCATCTATCTTGTAAACCAGATGGCATCAATCGGCTACATAGCATTAATTCAAATACTGTTTACCACATTATGGAAATAAATGTAGCATTAACTGTAGGCTCCATAAATACAGTATAAATTCTGCATGATATAAATGTCAGTAGTAAGAAATGCCACTTGGGTAGCTGACGATTCTTACCTTGGCTTTTAAGATTGTCTAAAGTAGTGCTTCTCCTTTTATCTACTATATTGTCCTACTTTACCATAGCAATAAAAGGACATCTAGTAGACTCCATTGGCCAGTATATTCAATAAATAAGTGTATTTTCAGGGAGATATATTAAAAATAATGTGCTTCCAAATGATAATCAATCATGCCATTGGACCTTCATTACCTGTGACTCTAACCCATTCTGAAGATGTCTGGAATCTTGTCTTTGTCACACACAATGTGATTTGGGGCTGATCATTTGCATAGACCATACTGTCTCCATCACCTGACAGCAGTGTTGCAGATTACTGGGATCATAGATGGCTCTGGATGTGTGTTCTTGCATTGTACCATCCTGCTGAAATGAAAGCACTGATGAAATGGTCTGTATGTGGGATTGTTTTTTGTTGTTTAACCTTTTTAATTTATTTAAATTATTTGTTTTTAAATGGTTTGATTTCTTTATTAACTTTGGTACTAGATTGTTGTATCAGAGTTCTGAATGTTTCCGGTTGTTTGCACACAGATAACTGCAAAGAGGTTGTCATTACTGGTTACACGCAAGCAGAGGCCAGATCTCTTTCTTAATGGCTTGGGGAAGGCACAAAACATGAAAGAAAGGTAAACACCATCCAGGCTTGCAATCTTAAGCTAGCAAGTGCTGCTTGGTACTGTAGTCATTTTTCTACTCCAGGGTTCTTCAACATTTTCAGAGGCAGAGTGCCATGTAAAAGCAAGGAGATTATTACTTTTATCTGTACAAATATAGGAGGGCAGTAGTTCTCAAAAGGGGTTTGACCAGCCTTAAATATGATTCATGAGCTTCATAAATTTCTTCAGTCAGTGTTGTTTTTTTTTTTTTGAGGTGCTTTGTTCTATATGTTGTTTCGTCTGTCTGTTTTGCTACGTGTCTGCTGTATTCTTCATCTGTCTCCATAAAGCACAGAAGTACCTTTAAAATGTCCCTATCTTTTAAGATAAACTGTTGAGTACATTTTCTCCTTTCCCCCCTTATTGGTACAGACTATACATTTCAAGTGTAAGTTAATATCCTTTAGCCTACCTAATGTGGGAACTTTGAAGATATTTGAAGTGTGGGATTTAGCAATGATTTTGCCACTCTAACTGGTTGTCTACTGCAGCCACATCAATCCCACTACCTCGCAACCAACATTCATTACTGTATTCAAACTGTATCCCCTCCAGTGGCTTTTTCTTTCAATTTAAAAAGCAAGAACCTGTTTATGCAACAGTACAAGTGCAATAGTAGATTTGATATTTTTGGCTGGTGAGGAAAAAAAAACACCCAACAACATAGTCTTACGGACGAAGGGGGGAAAAAAAGCTAAACCAAGTCTTAAGAGATCCTTGAGATTGTTGAATAATCCCTGACTGTCATATGTTTTATTTTTCTTGTTAGGATGAGAAATAACTTTTATTGTTGACCATGTAACATGTTCTTCTGTATATAGCCTAGCCCTACAGCATGACCTGCATGTCAAACTTCTTGTACTATAATATCTTTATCAAAGTATACATTTCTGATATTTAGAGATGTACATTGACTTAGTTTTGGTAAAACATTGCCAATAGAGAGAGATAATTGCAAACAGCTTTTTAGCAAAGAAATTAATATAATATCTGGTGCTGCTGTTATATTGACTACAGTGTTGTACAGAATTTATCATGGATTTTTGACTGCTGAAAAAGGGACAATGGAATTTAGCCATACCAAGGACTGTACTGGAAAGAGACTACTGCTGCTGAATGGGCCATGATAAACAACTCGTGCACTGAACAGGTCTTTGCGCTGTCACACGGGAAGTAGAGATTATTATGAAGATGAAGGACTGATTTCAATTGCTGCTGCCAGTCGAAGAGGTGACTAGTCACTGTTGATGAGTCAGCTGTAAATACAATGTGTGTGCATGGAATATCAGCTTTTGCCATCTATGTCAGAGGAAGCTGAATTCAAAGTCATCAGATCTCAGACTCCATGCAAAGGCCCACATGCCTCTCTCTGTGTATTCTTCCTGGTTCCTGCAGTATGGTCGTGCAGTGGCTCATGCAAAGGCACACACTTATAACGATAAACGATAGTGATGTAAACTACATCTGTCTTCACTTCCCTCATAACAAAGGTATTTTTTTTGCAAAGGTCATGACCGCAGACAGAGTGGGTTTTGCTACAAGTCCTTGCTTTCTCAGTTTGCCATATCTATATTTTTATGAATTCCAGTGTACTTGACAATTTTTGTTTGCTTTTCACTTCGATAGGAGAAATGTGACTGCAGACAAACATCACAGACTTTGTTCACAGTACACTGTCTTTTTTCATTGTTACCTCAGACTATAAGTATTATGAGAAATAAAATTCTGGCAGCAAGAATATTTGGGTTTTTTTAATTCAAACTATCACAGAAGCAACATCAGTAAATATAAAATATGTATTAAAATTATATCCTAAAATGTATATTTTGCATAAAAAAGATATTCTTTGATCAATTACTTTTTGTGAGTTTTGTGGTAAATTGATCTAGTCTATTCCATGTCTTTGATGCATTGTAGTTGGTACAGTGTGTTAATTATGTTCTCCCCATCCTATTTAATGAGCATTTCTCCAGAATCTGTTTGTCATCCTGGTATCCTGAATGTAGGGACTATCCCAGTTGTGAAACTCTGTATCGTGGAACTTTTGTGAACATGTCAAGGTGCATGCACAATCCTGGTGGAAACTAATAGAAATGTAACTAACTGAAATGGAGAATAAAAGGCAAATGATTTGGGGAGGAGCTTGGACCATACCTTATAATGTGGCTCATGCGCTTTCTTTAGGTTAATGGCTTTTGACCATTCTTATGATTCACATCATTCCCCAGACCAGTCCCCTGGGGCACATACGAAGAGCTCATTCAGAGGACTTTTGAGAACTGGGTTTGAATCAGTCTAAAAATATTTCTCTAGGAATCTTGTTTCTTTCCTGTTTGTGATCCGAGGGTTTGTGTGGAAATAAGCACTGGGCTAATTAATTATAGATTAAATAATAGATCACTGGACCCTGGAGTGCAGTGGCACTAAAATAATTTAGGGGTCATGGTTGGTAACCAACTGAACACGAGCTTCCAGTGCCATGCTGTAGATATGAGGCCAAACGTGATCTTTGGATATAAAATCAGGGGAGTATCAAGTAGGAGCAGAGAGGTGGTACTACCTCTGTATGATGTATTAGAGAGTCCTTTACTGGAATACTTTGCCCAGATCTGGTTCCCCAATTCAAAGGGATGTTGAAAAAGTAGAAAGGTTTCAGAAAAGATCTACAAGAATGATTCAAGGTCTAGAAATTTGCCTTATAATGAGAGACTAAAGAAGCTCAATTTATTTAGTTTTTCCAAAGGCTAAGAGGCGACTTGGTCTACAAGTAACTACACAAAGAGGTTTTTGACATCAGAGGTCTGTTTAAACTAGCAGAAAAAGGCTTAATGAGAGTCAATGGTTGGAAGCAGAAGTTCGACAAATTCAGATCTGAAGTAAAGTGCAAAATTTTAACAGAAAGGGTAATTAATCATCAGAACAATTTACCTAGGGATGTGCGTTCTCCATTGCTTGAAGTCTTTAAAACAAGAATGGATGTCTTTCTAAAAGCTGCAGCTCAAACAGAAATTATGGATTTGATGCAGAAATTGCTGGGTGAGGTTCTGTGACCTGTGTTGTGCAGGGAGTCAGCGTACATGACCCTAATGATCCATTCTGGCCTTAAAATCTATGATATTATGAATAAATGTCTCCATATTTTTATAAGGTTGCATTCAGCATCAGATTAACTGTGCTACTTATAAATATTATCATTGAAATATCCCTGTACCACAAGTGCACTATGCAGACTGGAGTTAGAATTCTTAAGGATCACAGTGTAAAAAGCCATGGAGCTTTTTCTATATGTGAAAAGGGTTATTGCTGATAAAGATGGCATTAGGACCCTCAGAAGGAGAAATGAAATTAAACTATTAAAAGAATTGGGATCAGAGTGATAGCATCATGCTATATGGTTACTGAAAAAGAAAAGAGGGAGGAAGAATAAATTTGACATGAACATAAACAGCATAATATTTTAATATGAAGATATGAATTAAAAAGTCATGAATGAACTAAATTATCTGAAAAGGAAAGACATTGATTTATCATTGGAGTAAATCAGGCAGAAAGTGAGATAAAGGAAATGGAAATGGAAAACTAATACTAGAAAAAGAAAATGAATATATTAATAGGCCTTATTACAAGTCAGTGATAGGAGTGAATACATAATAGATATTTGAAGACTAATATAATTAGAAGAAATTCTGAAAAAGCAATGGTTACTATTAAGTGAAAGTTATCAAAAATATTAGCATTACTCTGCAATCCATTCTTTTGGCTTTCTAATGATTTTTTAAAACTTTTAAATCTAGGAACAGACCAGTTATTTGAAATTATCTTTTAAATCAGAGGTGATTCATAACTGAATAATACTGAAAACTTGGTATATGCTCTTCTGCTTTGCTTTTGTGTCCATTATGTCATGATCAACATTTCTGATCACAGGCACCTGTGTGCAGAATTGACAGGTGCACAGTTGACAGGTTCACAGATGGGGAGATTCCAGCGTTCAAAAAAACTGAGAATACTTTTTGAAAATTTGGTACCTAACCACAATAACCTGTGGTCATATTTAATCCTATTTAAAAAGAAGGGAGAATTAATTTAAAAACTGGGCCCTAAATGGATTGCATCTAATTTTACAGGGGCTGGCCACACTACAATATGTTATTGTGTGAGGGAACCCAGCAAGGCTGGATTAAGGCAGGGGCTTTAGAGGCTGCAGCCCAGGGCCTCGGCTCAAGCGGGATCCTGCAAAAATAAATCACAGGCAACTCCAGGCCACTAGAAGTCCTGTGGTGCAGCGGGGCTCAGGCAGGCTGCCTGCATGCCGTGGCCCCACGTTGCTTCCTGAAGTGGCTGGCTGCTAGCATGTCTCTGTTGCCCCTGGAGTGGGTGGGAGGTGGCTCTGTGTGCTGCCCTCTCCCCCAGCACCATCCCCACAACTCCCATTGGCCAGGAACAAGCCAATGGGAGCTACGGGGGTGGCGCTTGTGGGCGCAGGCTGCGAATGGAGACATGCTGTCCTGCTCCTCCCAAGGGGCCACAGAGATGTGCTAGCAGCCAGTTGCTTCCGGGAGCGGCATGGGGCCATGACATGCAGGCAGCCTGCCTGAGCCCTGCTGTGCCGCTGGCTGGGAGACACCTGTAGTAAGCACCTCCCGGCCGGAGCCTGCACCTCCCACCCCGTCCTCCACCCCTGTCCCAGATCACAAACTCCCTCCCAGACCCTGCATCTCCTCCTGCACCCCAATCCCCTTCCCCAGCCCCCTCCTGCCAGCCAGTTCAGAGCTGCACCAGGCTACAGATGTCAGGGACTGTTAAAATAATAATGTGGAAGTTGTTTCTTGCCTGTAGACTGCTCATTTGCAAAAGCAGCAAGCTCAGATTTTTTTTGTTAAGCTTCTTCTTTAAAATGAAGCAATACAAATTTCCATCTGTCTGAATAATAAAAGACATGCCATATTATCCTATTAGGCTAATTCTAAATATAGCTGGATTCTGTTTCTTATAAGGATTTTCTTTCTTTGTGAAAAAATACAGCACCAAGGTTGTATGAAGATCTTAACAATTTCTTTTCATGGACATACATGACTTTGAGATAATGTAATGCAGCATTCTGAAGGTGAACATAAACTAGTGAGTTGGCAACTCGCATTTTTCCTATATTCTGCTTGCATGAATAGAGATCAGGCAGGGCTGCTCATGAACTGAATCATTCATGGGCGGTGGAGCAGATGGGAAAGACTTGAAGTCATAGCTCTCTTGGCAAATCTGTTGTTCGCTTACCAATAAACTCTTAAGTTGTGGATCATCTAGTCAGGTGGAAAATGTAATAATCTGAAAAGCACTCCTGTGATTCCAATGGTGGAAAGGTTAAATTGTACAACTTTTCTTTAAGCAATGCCTTTTCATTATCTTGCTCTATTCTGTTTAGAAACTGTCCCAAACAATTTTGATTGGAGTTCACAGGCAACAGAAGGAGTTTAGTAAGTACTCTTTTGAACCATTACTTAACACTTAGCAATTTTGCTTTTGATTTGTGAGGATTGGGGAGATACAGATGTTAACAGTCTTAAACCCAGCAAAGCATTTAAACACATGCTTTAACTTTAAGAGTATGGGTTATCTCTGCAGTCCGTTACTGGATCAGGGTGTTAGTGAATGACTGTCCCAGGGTGAAACCCTGGCCCTACTGAAGGCAAAACTCTATTTACTTTGATAAAAGAAAGGATTTCACCCCCACACCCAGTCTTGGGAAACAACTTCCCTCCTACTCAGGCTTTTCTAAAACATTTCACCATGGCTCACAAGTACTTAAACAAATGCAAAGTGAAATCAAACAGAATGAGGCCTGATCGCAGATGCTAAAATTTGAGAGAACTGGTAGTACATAAAAAAACTAGAAGGGAAACATAATTTTTGCTATTTTAAAGCTTTAAGTTAATACAGTTTGGTGAAGAGTTAACAAATAAACAGTGACTAAGGGAAAGACCATTACTTGGGAGATATAGAAATAGTAGGCAAGTCTAAATTTCAAAGAGAAGCATCACAATCTTATTGCATTTGTCAATGTTTGTATATAAATGTTGTCCGTGACACAATTGTTTTTCCTGTTAGAAAAGAAGGATGCAGTGTACTAAATACCCACACTGACAAAATGACCTGATTCTGGGACCTTAGCAGATCTGTTTTGTAAAATATGAAAGAAAAAAGGAAAAAATTATAGTACACAAAAAATTAGGCCTTTTGCAGGGGGAGAACTTTCAATATTGAAGCCTTTACATCAGCTGCTATGAAACTGTTGGATAGCCTGTGTGAGCAGAGTATTTTTGCAAGTGTTTAGCTGTTAAGATCTTTTCTGACTTAGTTGTTTTGACCAGAACAGGACAATGCAAACTTTTTTTTTTTTTTTTGGACAGGTCCCCAGGCCTCTTTAGTTTTAGTAGGGCAAACCGCAAAGCAGGCACACAAGAAGAACAGTGCCCTTTAGAGTGTCTTTGGGAGAAGGCTTTTTTAAGTGAAGTGAACATGAATATATAAATAAATATATGTTTGTATAGATAATATTGTGAATAAAAATAAAACTCATTATTTCCAGCTTTTTGTGTGTTTTGATATGTGATGTTAGTTTCCTAAATTTTTAATCTCACTGGTCTTCACTTACCCCTCCCACAGAAATGCCACATTGATCTCTTGGCATTTCCACTGCATTCTTAAATGTAGAGGGGGCTTCTCCTAACCCCACTGGGAAGAACAGAGCCTGATCCCCCAAACCCTTCAGGTGCCCCAAGATCCATTGGAAGCATGGAGCCATTTACAAGAAAGCACAGGATTGCTGTATTCGCTCCTGGGCCTCCTATTGCTTTCCCGGCTTCCCTGGTAGTGAAATTCTATTGAAGCCTGACTGTTATGGCTTCTTGGTTGATGGCTGCTTCTGAAACACTCCTTGGAGTGGCTTTATTCACTTGGAAAACTTTTGCACACTCTGACTTTCCTTGCTTTCCTCTATGGATATGTCTACACTGCAGTAAGAAGTGTAGCTGCAGCATGTGTAGACATATCCAAGATAGCTTTGATCTAGCTAGCTTGAGTAACAGCAGCAAATGTGGCATGCCCTGTATAAGCCCCCCCAGGACCCTGGGTACATATTCAAGCAGCTAGCCCATGCTGCCATGGCTTCACTGCTACTGTAACTCGAGCTAGCTAAATCAAACTAGCTCAGCTAGGTCTCCACATGCAGCAATCATACATCTGATTGCAGTGTAGATGTATGCTGTGTCTTCTCAGGTCCCCTGTACACACACACACACACAATCCCAGAACCCATCTTCCATGCTCCCATTCCATGCCACCTCCATGGCCCCTCCTCTATGCTCCTGAGGTCTCCTGCACTCATTAATCTCCCCCCCAACATGTCCTGCCCATGTCTATCAATGTACCTCCTGTTGCTACCATCTCCCAGAGTACCTATATTGCATATATGTGCCTGGAGGAAGGAGTTATTGATAGAGAGCCACACTGAATACACGAATTTTGAATTTAGTTCTAAAAGTGGTGGAGTGCAAGGTCAACTTTTGTGGGAATGAGTTTCCTAGTCTGGGTCTAGGACTGGAAAAAATTCTGTCTTCCACTCTGACAAACCTTCCACTTGATAGTTTCATTGCGTCATTCCCTGTAGCTGTTGTGGGAGGTCATGGTTTTGGAGGGAGAAACACAAGGCAGCTGGATCTAGCTGCCTGGAGGACTTTGAATATCAGGACAGAAATTCTGAACAGGACTCTGTTCAGTGGGAAGCCAGTGAGGACAGCAGAGCACTAAGGTGATGTGTTTGCAGAGCAGATGGCCTGCTGCTTTTGTTTTTTGTACTAACTAGAATTTTTTCAGGGTTTGAGGCTTCATTCTGAGACATTAGTTACAAAAGCACTGGAGGTTACAAATGCATGGGGCATTGTGGCCAGGTCTGTGTCCAATAGCAGGGGGTGGTTTGTTTGTTTGTTTGTTTAAAATATACATCCTATATAACACTTCTTTCACATCTGGATTCATTCTTCAGCCTCGCTGGGAGGCAGATTTCAACAGCACCTTTCTTATGGCCACGGAAATGAGGAGCATTAAACTATTGTTCATTTAATTTTTGTAAGAAAACAATGAAAGTTAAGAGTAGCACAGCTGTGGGTAGAGGGCGACTGGAACCTACTATCACGTTAGACCGGAGGAGTCTAGCAGAGGCATAGAAGAGCATTCAAAAAGCCTAAAAAGGTAACACTCAGAAATTTAATTCAGAAATCAATTCCCAAAACATATAAGTGGATGTATTAATATATCAGATATAATGATACTGCGGAGAGAGGGTTGAGTCCCAAAAGTACCGGAGTGTGACAAAAGGAATGGAAAAAAGGGCATATGGTTTTGCCTATATTATTTTTGACCAGATTGCAATATTGCGCTAACTTTGCAATTCTAAAATAAATACAACAAATTAGGTATTAGAACATTAACTAAATGTCAAGGGGAAACCATTCCCCCTGGGTAACCATGATAATTTAACATTAAGAAACATTCTGAGATGTGGATCTTGGACAAAAATAGTTTATCAACCGTTCAATCTATTTTTTTATGACTTGCAGAAGGTACTGTGATCTTCTGAACTACATTCTACTGTGTATTTTACTGGAAGATCATAGATTGTATACAATTCACTCTCTTACTTTAATTCAACGCTCCAGTGCAATATTTGGCTATTTTTTATTTAAATCATAAATGTCTCTTATAAAAGACTGAGTCACCTACTGGGACACACATGATTCTTACTTGTATATCCCTAGGAACATGTCACTTGCCTGCTACTCTCTTTGAGGCCCAGAGCTGGCGTGTGTAACAAGTGTGACAGCACTCACAATTGAATGTTGATTTGTGTGATACCTAAAAAAGGTTTCAGTAAACCAGGTGACTCTTTTGCTGTCCATACAAGAAACAATGTCATGTGATGAGCTCATCTACCACAAAGTTAGGAGGACATTTCTGCCATAGGAATTATTTGTTTTCTCCTTTAATTAAGAATTAAACATATAATTTTGCTGCTATGCAGTGAATTGTACTTATATTTCTACTTTTACGTAAACCGAGCTCTTTGTTACAAGCACTTTCATGTATCAGGACTCTATCTCTCCCCCCTACCCCCAATGCCTTACATAATGGATTGTACCGTCACAGAAGTATTCATTTTAGAATTATATTACTTCTCTGCTTTTGCAAGGTCAAGTACACTGAATACCATAAATTGTATGCTGTCCATCAGAACACAAAGTGTGTGCATGGGAGAAAGTCTGGAGTACATCTCATAGATGGTACTGAACTTGCGGGAGGTGGGCTGCTACTCTAAGGAAACTGGAAACTGTTTAGACACATGGACCTTGAAGGGACTGCATGAGGGAACATAAGGGACAGGAAATCCTCTTATTCCTGCACCCCAGCACTCTCACAAGCTCAAACGATGGCTAGGCTGACTTGAGGGATGGAACATAGTTACAGCAGGCAACAAACAAATGCTTACTGAGGCCTACATTCACATGCTGTTGCTGCTTCTTGCTCACAACTGAGGAACCAGTGAGCTCTGAAGGAGGAGAGGATAGCAAGAACCAAGAGCAGCTTAACAAAGGTAAGTCTATATTTTAAAAAATGTGTTATCCCTCATCTATCTGGGCTTTGGAGAAGGAAGGAAATTCTGGGCCAGGGACGGAACTCTGGTGTGCAAAGGGGAAGCCCATGACAGAAGTGATAGTTTGAGAAGGAGAGTTTGGATCAGAAATGTGTCTTTAAAGGAGGAAGAAGATACTTAGACGTGGGCACACAAAGGAGCCTCTGGAGTGGAAGGGGACTGTGAAAGAAGGGGGACTGGGCTCAAAAGAGTACATCAGAGAAGGGAGATTGGAGAGAAGGAAGATGAATTCATCAGGGCTATGGAGGGAGAAAGAATCTCAGGATTAGGGGGCAGGACTCTAGCTCTCAGGCTGGAGAAAGAGGTTGGTAGAATAAAGTTTCTATGTTGGAGGAAATGTCTGGAAGGGTCTTGACATTTCTTTGGGGGACAGGGGCCAATATTTTGGTGTTTCTGGTCCTTGGTCAGCGTTAAGGTACTCCTGTCATCAACACAGTTCAGACCTGCAGAAGCCCATCACCTCCCTGACATATATAAGCCCATGCAGCGTCATAGGGTAAGCCCTGTTTTTCAATACAAGGGCTGATAAATGTTAAGTTCATTTTGTTTTAAATTAGAAAAGGCAAAAGTTAAAATAATGACCTCCCCACAAAAATAGGCAAGGGCTAAAATATGAATAATAATAAATAAAAAATAAATGGGCCAGACTCTGATACCATCCATCCCATTGAGTAGCTCATTACTCTGTGAGTCATCCCATTGACTTCACTGACAGCAAGGGAATCAGAATCTGACCTTGAAGAAACGAGTGAATGAGAAAGAGAGGCCAGGGTTAAAATGCCAAACAAGGCACACTAGGTTAGGATTAATAACCAACAAAAACCAAGAGTGGCAGCCGCTATAGGGTCTAGGTATAAAAAGGGGGAATACATACAGTTTATTATATAAAAAAATGGAACTAACAAGACTTATGGCCTATCTGTTTGGGCCTGATTCTGTGTCCAGTGCCCTTGGATTTCAGAATCACACCCTTTGCTTGTGTGTTGTAGTTTTTTCCCTCTGTCTGTTTTCATCCTTTAAGAGCAGCGGCGTCCAATACGTTCGCCACTAGCCACATGTAGCTAATAGGCTACTGAATTGTGGCTAACGCATGTGACTTTTTTATAATGTGGCTTAATGTGGCTTTTTTGTAATGTGGCTAATAAGAAAAATTCAAAACCACAAGTGTAACTAGCACTGAATTTCTATTGGACACGGCTGTTTTAGAGTTTGATTGTACCAGCTAGGCACGGTCAACAATAAGGGGGAATGTAGAACTGAACCACCACTGGGAGCCTAAGGAGGCATTTTGCTGGTTTCTGGAATTCCTGGGTGTGGAAAGATTGCATACCCACTACTCAAGTCCATGCAGCTGACCTCCTCCTTGCCCTCTTCGGGGCACCATGTCCCCCCAAGAGAGTAAATACAGAGTAATCCCTGTGCTCCTCCGAGTGCAGAGGATGCAATTCGGGCCCTCATGCACTCATCTTATCCCATCCCTACCATTGCACACCTAAGTAACAGCTAGGCAGAAGCTGGCCTTTTCAGTACATCTACACTGCGCAAGAGGTATGATTTGCAGCTTGTGTATCCGCGTTAGCTTTAATCTAGCTAGCTCACTAAAAATAGCAATGAAGACACAGAGATATGAGCTTCGGCATAGACTGCACAAGCCTGCCTGCCTTTCCCCAGGGGTACATACTCCCTTCTGCAGCCTGCACTGCCCTGTCTTCATTGCTATTTTTAGCAAGCTAGTTAGATTAAAGCTGGCACAGGTAAATCTACATGAGCTGTAAGTCGCACCACCAGCTGCAGTGTTGACATGCACTTATTAGACTGCATGCTCTTCAGAGCAGATACTGCCACACCTTCTATGTATGTACAGCACTTAGCACATTTTGGAAATATTTTATAAAAATAAAATACATAATAGATTATTTACAGTCAATATAAAAACTAGACGGGGTCTCAAGACCCTAAAGATCCTAAAGCCTGGAAAAGTGAGACTGCTTTTTGGCTCATGTGCGTCAGCCTGAGACTTCGATGTTACTGTGGAATGAATGGACTTGTGCAGAAACCACTCTTGGGGAAAAAACTAAGTTTCAGATGATAGCAGGCCCTCTCCCACCCTGATCCCCGCTATTCAGTCAAGTTTAAACATCTTAATTTGGTTCTACATAGAGAAAGTGTATGTTTTCTTTTGAAATGCTGTTTTCTTTCAAGATCAGCTTCAGCCCAAGTTGCGGCAGTTTCAAAGAGACATCAAAAGCCGCAGTAGCTAAGGCTGAAGCACACATGCTGGTATACAGTCTAGCTGGGGCATGTTGGCTGGAGAATTAACAAGATTCCAAGGCCCTTCAAATTCATTTTATATAACTTCAAATGAATGTGCATTTCTGTTAAAAAAAAAAAACTAGGCCATTTTAAATAACACATTAATTCCCGCCCCCAAAATAGAAATAAAAAGAAAACAATTGAGCACTAAGTTCCCCCATCACATCCATGCAGTTGATTTCAGATCAGGGGATTCACTGACAAAGGGTGGGTTGTTTTGTCACACATTTACGTAGAGATCCATGGGATTGCCTCTTCCTCCAAATAGTGTTTGAGGCTGACTCCACATTTCTTCTGATTCAAGAATAATAGATCCACAGAGCAGGATGTGCTTTGGCAAAAACAAGACGCTTTTAGTGTTAGGCACTATTACACCAGAGGCTTCTGCTCTGATACTGGCTTAAACAAAAGGCTAGTTCAGGTGGAAACATTAGAACATCCTTTAGGTGGCATAAAGGAAGCAGCACAGTGTAGTGGCTAAAAGTCCATCCCTTGGAGCTAGAAGCCCTGGGCTCTGTTTCAGCCTCTGCCATTGCTATTGTATGACCTTGGGGAAGTCACTTCTCTGTGCCTCAGTTTTCCCATCTGTGAAAAGGGGATAATGTGACTTGTCTGCTTTTGAAAAGCATTGTGTAAAAATTCACTTCTGCACAGAGATCCCCCATCATGCACTATTTAAGTCTTCAAAATAGGACATAAGTTGTGCCTAGATCTTGCTTGGACTTCTGAGCAGGGACGAATTTCCCCCCTCAAGATCTACATCTGAAAAGTGCTATAGATGTGCCACATATGAGTACTATAACAGATGTGCTTCACCCTCATCAGAAGTAGATTCAAGGGGGAGATGGGTTAATATAGCCACCGTATTTTTCACACATAGATCTGCTAATGAAAAGGTCCCAGTGGAAACATCAGAACTCAAGAAGATTATCAGTAATTGGTACACTGAGGAGAATTTTAGTCCAATGAAAATGTTGAGTTAGCCTGGCAGAGAACGTAATCCTGCTTCCTAAGTGGTGCAGCCTTTTGAAAGGAAATTATGTCCATTTCCTTCAGACCACCATATACTGACATTTCAATAAATAGAAAGCACTTTCCAGTGTGTATGAACTGAGGAATAGATATGCAAATTAACTGGCCATTTGAGACTTCTGTATTGAAAAAAATGGTGCAGTTTTCCTTTGCTTTTCTGTAAAATGTACGTGTGAGAGGAAGAACAGAAATTGGTTATCCACAGTGAGACAGGAATTTGTGTTACATTATATACAGCTGCATAGAAATGAGAGGAATCTCACAACACATGGTTTTTCCCAGTAACAAACAAACTAGACTTCACCACTGCGTAAGCTAGTAATGGTGTGGGGGATGTCATCACACTTATTCTTGAAAAGCAGGTCTGTGTGTTCTTTTAACTTAATGACATGCCCGTCATCAGATATTGCAATCTCTTCTCTTTTTGGAACCTCACTGCTTGGTGATCGAAAACATGATTTGTTGAATGGAAGGTATTGCACAGGTGTTACTCTAATAACCTTTTTGACCCTTTTGGGAAATTGTGCAGGATAATTCAGTAGTATAGAATCTTTTTTGATTTTTGTGTTGGGACTCTGACCCTTGTCTTTCTCGATCCCACAGAAACACAGTTTAGACAGTTGTTGCCGGGTAGGAAGAAATGAACTCTTCTGTTTCTGTTTGTAGCTGGGAAAAAAAGCAGCTTATAGCAATACACATAAATCTAGTTCCACAGCAACATTTTGAAGCCTTGCTCAGTGCAGACTTGCAAAATTGAGAAACTGTTATATTATACTGGTGACGCTATGTGAATGTATAGTCATAGTGCATGTCTAAAAATCCCAGAAAAAGTAAAATCATAATATATGGGAACAACATTCATCTAATCTAATGAATATACAATAGCAAGCTTTCTTCACTACTTTTTATAAATTTAACCATAACATTACCAACAATGACCTTTTTATATGTATTCCCAGGTGACACAGCTGGTACTTCTGTCACTATCAAAATGGGTTAAATGTTTTGGGTTTATTTGCTTTTTAAACTTTTCCCTTCTTAAGGAGAAGAAAGAGCTTCTGATTTCATTTTCTCTTTCCATACTGGCATCAGCCCTACACGGGACTACCCTATTGTATTAGTCTTCCTTCTACTACACAGCTCAGAGATTTTTATGCAACAGATACTAAAATTTAGCCCTTAATGTTCAATAAGAAGATAGAATATGTTGCCAAGTAGTAGTAACACTTTTTATGATGGGTGGCCATATTGTTTTCAAGTACTTTTCCAGTGCAGAGGGAACTTACCAATATTGTGGTTGCCCCTGTCATATTTATGCCCACATCTCATGCCATTAAATTAATTTAAAAATCTGTTATATCAGTTTTATAAATTATAAATTTACATGGCAACCATAAGCACAATGGGTACTACAGCTGCTTAAATAGTATTCACTGAACTTAAGTTTCAACAAATTATTTTGGACTAGTCCCTTTAACCAAGAATTTGTACATTTGTAAGTACTTGTTGAGTATTTTGAACAAATAATTGTTTCATGTTGGGTGAGCTGTTCATTTTGACTATTCAGTGGAGGGGGACATATTCACTCCTATGCAGATGACCTGCTCAAGGGCCGTGGAACTCTTAATTATTGGGTACATAACGTTAGCATTTGCTCTCTGCTCAGGGTGAATTTCATTATACAGTGAATGATTAATAGCAAATACCCCAAATGATGCACATCTGTTACAAATTTATGAAATGTGCAAATATTTCCACAGAAATCCAGTAGTCATTCAAATATTTGCAAATAAAAAATAGCGTGTCCTCTTCCCCACAACACAATCACTATTCAGCTAGCTCTAATAGGCATACACACCTGTCTCATCTATTACTTTATTCACAGCATGCCCATGCTCTTTCAAGAACTGCATGCCTTTATAACAAATATGATCACTAATATTGTGCACACTGTTACATTTGAATGTTCACAGTGTGTTGCTAAAAAGTCTCTTGAACATTATATGTTGTCGTGTGCATGACGTCTGCCCCCATGAAATGGGGGTACAAAAATAAATAACTGTCTAAAACCCAGATGTGTATTCTGCATGACGGAACAAAGATAAATAGCCAGCAGCTACACTAGTGCAGGTACATTTTCAACAAGCCCAACCGTATGAGCTGAAAAACTGTAATTGGGAGGACCATGATAAAGTTTTGCTATTCCTAACAACCACACCGCAATGTGACCTTAATGTTAGGGAGTGCAGTGGTTCTGAACCATTTCAATACCTTAACCTCCTTGCCTTATTGGCACCACCCCGGGATCCCCCAGGACTCTAACTAAGATCCCTCCTCCCATTTAGAAATATGGGAAGGGCAGGATAGTCGCAACTCCCCAATATCTGTTCACAACCCTCCTGAGGGTCATGATGCCCAAGCGGAGCACCACTTAGCTAGTATTAATTAGTATTCCCCAAGATTTCTTACCTTTACTTATTATATTATGGTAGTGTCCATGGGCCGCAGTGAGAATAGGACCGCTATTGTTCTGGATGCTGTTCAAACAGTTAAATGAGTTCCTTGCTGAAGACAGCTTTCATGGTATATTTATCTTAAGGTGTATTTGTGACTCTGTTGTATATTTCATTTTTTTCTTCTCTAGGGATGCTGTGTGCTGAAGGGGAGCATCTAGACTTAAAAGCAGGAGTGTTAAAAAGGGGCCGTTAGATGGAGTGAGGAGTCAAACACATCACCGGATTGATTTAGGATAAAAGTAAAACAAGTTTGTTTAATAAAAAAAAGTGAGTTCAAGTATAAGAGATAAAGTTAGAAATGGTTACCAACCAATTTAAAGTGAAAAATGCTTTATACGTGACTAAGATTTAACAAAATTTCAGTCTTGGTTCAAGGTTAGATTCTTAACGAATCTTTTGCTTTCCAGTCATGGCTTTCTCTCAGGACCTTCCACAGAAGTACAAGGTTCTGATTTCCTTTGTCCTCCTAGGTGAAAGATTTTTCCCCAAGCTGATTTCTCTCCTATATTCAGTTCCCAGAAACTTCAGCCCCTTGGCTGAAGGGTCCATCTTTCTCAGCTTGCAAGAGCTCTGACTCCAGGTCTGTCCAGTGATGGATGTCAAGATGGACTCTTTTCACGCCTTATATCTTCCCAAACTTGCTGTTTTGTCCCTAGCCTCAGGAGGACCTCTTTCTGTTCTTCCCTTCCTGTGGACTTCCCCTACCGCTGCTCACTCATATGTAAATGGGGCTTTTCATTGTTTTTAGCCACATCTTCATTGGAGACAGGTACATAGCTTCCTTCATGTCTGTCTGGCAGAAAACCTTTGAAATAAAGTATTTTTTAGAATGTCAGTAGAATTATTCACCTTGGTCTCAGCAGTTCTGACTGCAGCCTAGTCATTCAAAGTCTGACTCTGAAAAGACAAAAGATAAATGGTTTCCTTAACGTATTTCTTTTTGAAACAAATCAACAACATTTATTTCAAGAAAGAAAAGAATCCATGGTTTAATCACGACTGGATCACCACAAGTATTTGATGTGAACTTTGAACTGAATTCAGCCCTCGATCATGGCCCCAGAACCCCTACTGACGTCACATACAGATATTGGGCCAAATTCTGATCCCCTTACTCATTGTAGGTAGCATGTTGCTGCACAAGGAGTCCCAATGTCTTTAACGGGACTCTCTGTGGAGTGAGGCCTGGAGTCACAAGGGTATTTAGGCTCTGAACTTCCACTGGAATCAAGGAGTGTAAAGACCTTTGTGGATCTATGTCAAGGTACTATTCAACATGAGCAAGGGACATCTGGCCGATTCTATTATGACAATATTGGTGAGGTTCCATGGGAGAAATGGAAGACATTTGGCCCTATATGTGATGGATCAGGCAATTCACATAGCTTTGTGTCTGTTCCCTGACTGGATAAATGCACAGGCATTTCTGGAATAAATACTGCCTTGTGCAGATTTAAAATTCCATTTCTACAAAGGCAACTTTCAAATTTGCTTTCTAGGTGAAATACATTTCTCTTTAGATGGCCAGCACAACATTTCTCCATCACCTAAGTCCCAGGTGAACTCTATTTTGAGGACTTCAGTGGTGCATAGGCCCTATGTCGGTGTTCTGCACAGGGGGGAGTTACACCCAAATTAAACTGAGGTGCCAGTAAAATGCAATTCCATAGGTATTTACCTAAAGCAAAACACAAGAAGAGTGTGAACGTGGCTGGAGTGCATGTATTTAAAAATAAGTGACTATTTATGTCAAATGTTTTACAGCTTACACCCAGCTCTAAAGAGCAGACTCTTCTGTGTTATAAAATGGATCTAATGAAGAACCATTTTATAGAACCAAACTCACACTTTTGAAAAGAGAAGAGGCAAGTATCTGAGTGCCCACATGTATTTCCTCAACCCTAACCTCCCCACTGAAGGGATAGGATGTGTAATTACATTACTGCAGGTTTCAGAGTAACAGCCGTGTTAGTCTGTATTCGTAAAAAGAAAAAAGAAAAGGAGTAGTCTCTAAGGTGCCACAAGTACTCCTTTTCTTTTTTCTTTTTACATTACTGCAGGACTCCGTATCACAAAGACTCCATTTGGAGCTTAATTCAACTCCCATCCCAGTCCCTGGAAATCTTTACACTGACTTAACTGGGAATTGGCTTGTGCCTTAGTTACACACACAGGATTTCCAGGAGTTGTTAAACCCAGGACAGCTGTAGGTTTAGGCCCTTAAAGGTGATATTTCATTGAGTGACAGTGTCTGTCAATCAGCGTTAGAGGGACATGCCCTGTGATGTCATTCCTGGAAATATTAGCAGGAGCAGCATGTCCATGAGAGAGGTCATTCAATGTTAGTGCTATAGCACAGGGATGCAGGATACTGGATAAATACCCATGTTATCAGAATTATGCCTGGAACTGTCCATCATTAGGACTAACCCTGCTTGCTTCTCTCATACAAGCAGCCCCACTGAAGTCAGGGATATTGCTTGCCTGATTAAAGACTGCCAGGTCTAGCCTTTAGTCTATGTACATATACTTTCCCCATAGTCAGTAAACACATATACTTTCCACAGTGTCACTGGTATACTATGTCAAATTCTGTGCACCTTTTAAAATTCCTTACAGCTAATAAAATCAATTAAAATTTATTTCTGATAAACATTGTCTTTGCTGATCATTCCCTCTCATACTAAACTATATCTGAAAAGTAATATACTGAAATGATTGATAACAGAACTACAGAACACAAAGAGGAATAAACAGACTTGTATGGCTTCAGGCTATTTAGTTACATTTAGGATTTTTTTTTTTAAATCAGAGCTATTTTATCGCCTGTCTTTCATGTGAAAATGACACTACTGCATCCTGGTTTAAAGCCTTCCTTTTTCCTTAAAGAGCTGGATGCCAAGTGAGATCAGAAAAGGAGGATTGTGTGCCCAAGGAATTCCAAATTCTGTGACCTTTAAAAAGGAAAGACGGAGGAATCAGGGCCTCTAGAGTTTTCTTCCTGTTTCTGCCTGGGGTCCATTCTTGTTTCAATACCAAGATGATAAGTACCTATATACCAAAGTGATAGATGCCTTTTACATATAATATGAAGTAATACAGTAATGTTCAAAAACACCAGCCTACTGTAGCATTCCTGCAGGGGTTTGGACAAATATAAAAAAATAATGTAGATTTTTGTCTTGTCTGCAGCCCCTAGAATGGTGGGGGACAGCTAGAGTTTTGTTTCCTGGGCATTTCCAGGATTATCGCTCAGGATGTCCTTCATATAAGGGATTAGATTTTCTTTATTACCTTAGCGTACATCAATGGTAAAACAGAAAAAAAAAGGCAGGTGGGGGGAAATCTCAACCCCCCCCCATAAAAATGGAAACATTTGAAAATTTCTCATGAACAAGTGAGAAAACAAAATTTTCAATATTTTTGCAAATACTATTTTTCAGCCAGCTGTGTTTTAAAGTTAACTAAGTCACACCAAGAATGTATTTATTAAAATGTCTAACGATTGAGTTGGTAGTTGCCTTTATGCAGTACATTTTTGTAGCCAGATGCTCCCTAGGCATGATCACTGATGTCCTTCAAAGGGATGGTAGAGCTCTGATACCTAGATGATAAATACTATAAGCCCTGATTCAGAAAACCGCCCCTATCCAGTAAAGCATTTAAGCACATGCTCAAGTCCCACTGACTTTAAATGGATTTAAGAACTGTTGTGACTATTGGGCCTACAAAATTTACCCCTGTTGGAAGCTCAAATGTAAGAAGCAAATGAAAGTTCATAAAATGTTACAATAACCCTCGAATTTTTTGCTTCCATGGAAATTATTCATGAAAAAGAGGGTGAGCGATTTTTCAATAAATGAATATGAAAAACAAATGCAAGAGAACCCGAGAAAGAAGCTGGATTAGTCCAAACAAACAGGACCTGCTGATATGATTTAAGGATTGTTGAAATCATGCTTGGTAAAAACAGAAGATATGGAATCAGAGGCTAATAGACCAAAATTAGTGTGATGGATATCAGACCTAATTGGTGGACAATATAATGAGGGGGGTGAACTATGCTGCCCACTTTCCCCCTTTTTAGGTTTCAGAGTAACAGCCGTGTTAGTCTGTATTCGCAAAAAGAAAAGGAGTACTTGTGGCACCTTAGAGACTAACCAATTTATTTGAACATGAGCTTTCATGAGCTACAGCTCACTTCATCGGATGCATACTGTGGAAATTGCAGAAGACATTATATACACAGACACCATGAAACAATACCTCCTCCCACCCCACTCTCCTGCTGGTAATAGCTTATCTAAAGTGATCATCAAGTTGGGCCATTTCCAGCACAAATCCAGGTTTTCTCACCCTCCGCCCCCCCACAGACAAACTCAGCAGCAGAGTGAGTTTGTGTGTGTGGTTTTTGGAGGGGGGTGAGAGAACCTGGATTTCTGCAGGAAATGGCCCACCTTGATTATCATACACATTGTGAAGAGAGTGGTCACTTTGGATGGGCTATTACCAGCAAGAGAGTGAGTTTGTCTGTGGGGGGGCGGAGGGTGAGAAAACCTGGATTTGTGCTGGAAATGGCCCAACTTGATGATCACTTTAGATAAGCTATTACCAGCAGGAGAGTGGGGTGGGAGGAGGTATTGTTTCATGGTGTCTGTGTATATAATGTCTTCTGCAATTTCCATAGTATGCATCCGATGAAGTGAGCTGTAGCTCACGAAAGCTCATGCTCAAATAAATTGGTTAGTCTCTAAGGTGCCACAAGTTCCCCTTTTTAGATTTCTTAAAAAAGACTTTAAAAACAACTTTTTTGCTCAGTCTCTCTTTCTCACCGCCATTCCCACCTTGCATCCCACCTAGTCTTGTCTCATTTCATTTCCCTAGACCCCAAGACAGAAGGAGCAAACCAGACTGAAAGACCAACTTCCAGGAGGAAAACTGTCTGGCCTACCTCTTGTTCAAAGAACTGTTTTTTTCCCACTTGTGAGTTCTGAAAATCGCCACATCATTGTGACATCCAGTCCTCAGCTCCTCAATGGGATACCTAATTATCTGCATCACAGAGACATCTAAGATCCTGTTTTGTCTTCCTTCCCTGTTGTGTTATTTTCTATCCCTCTGTTTCTTTCCTCCTATCCTACCTCTCATTCACTCACTCTGCTTTTCATCAAACCATGAAATCAGCTGGATTGCATCATCATAGCAAGATGTGATGATCACAATCTTGTCTTGTCTAAGGAAAAAAAGACCCAACCAGATGACATCCCTGACCAGAAAGTGAACTAGGGTTCAAGCAACAGGTGCGTGATCAACCCACCTGCCAAAGCATCCATTAGTCATTTACCAGCTGTTCAGTGTTCCAAAGTCATCAACAGTCCTATTTCCCCCAACTTTTCTATCTGATCTGTCCTCCACCTTGTATTTGTTTGTTTGTTAGATACAGAAGAAGTAAATACTCTTTAGGCATCAGGACTGAAAGTAAAATTAACCCTTTCCTTTTCATTCAAGAAAGTTTTTTTTAAAAACATGAGTCATATTTTGCCTCCAAAAAGAGAGAAACTTGAAAAGTTTTGATAGTTTGTTTTGCATAACTACTCAATTTCAGTTTCAATATAAATGCTTGTTTTAATTTCTTGTTCTTTGTTATATTTGATCAATAACCTTTTAATTTTAGAATGAGTACATCTGGATGTTCGCCAAGAAATCAAGTAACCTAACATCTCAGTAGAAAAAATAAAATAAAGCCCAGACCTCTTCATATTACTGTTTTTATGTTGAACAGTGAAATAATTTATTACACTTTTAACTCATTGGACCCTTGACATTAATATAACAGCACTTAATGCTTATGTACTTTGCTGAAGCAGGATTATAATCTGCCCTACAGTGGAAAGCAATGCCCTTTGAAAAGGTAACGATCTTGTAACTGCTCTTTAAAATTTCTAAAATGTTGTTTAACACTCTCTTCCTCTCCTGTCTACGTTCTTGAGGTCAGATTTACCATCTGTTCACCAGATTTAAGTCTATCTGCTGGAAACATTTTTCACTGAGGATAGGATAGTTCTGGTTCCAACTTCAGTTTGAATCTGACTTGCAAAGGTGCCTGAAATTCACCAGCTATAAAGTTAAATCTGAAAACAACAACAGTTAAAGTTGAAATGCTCTGGAAACTACATCATTTGGTTATTCAATAGCATAATTACATTTATCCTTCTCTGTCCAACAGCTTTTTCCCTTAAGAGATCTCAAACCTTTATGCTTCTTAATGGCAAAATCTGTCAAAACTGACATATGAAGACTTGAACATTATTCTCCGTCAAAGATAGTTTATGAGAAGCTGGATCTCAGAAGTGCCTTTCTGAAGTTTCTAATAAATCAATATTGTTAAGTACCTTAATGTAGTTGTAAGTTTCTCTCTGAAAAGGAATATTGTTTCAATGGAAAATATTTATAAAGTAACTAAAAAAAGTAGGCCCAATTCTCAACAGCTCTGCACTTTGTGTTGCTGCTTATCCCAGGGCAAAGTGGGTACCCAAAACTGTCGTTCTGATCTGGTGCAATGTTTTATACCCCTTTTGCACTCACTTTGAATGCAAATGAGTGGACAGTGGTGAACTGGACGGTAGTATTACAGCTGGAAAATTTAGAAATGAGGACATTAATTTAGGATGTTGGTACAACAAGAAAAAGAACTGACGAAGTTATTTCATCAAATGAAATTTATGGTATACTTACAGTCTACAATAGCATTTCTCAAAAATGTCAAGGAGAGTGACCTTATTTGATCTCAACAACTGAAGTCTGGTGAGGTTGCAAAACTCTTAGAATTGCAAATTTAATAAGAACACCAGAGCAATGAATAGGTTTCCAGGAACAAAAATTTAAATGTGGAAAGGAAGGTAAAGGCTAAGATGGCTTGACCATATTGGGGAATGAGAAGCACCCTGTGGGGATCACAGAGTGGTTACACAATCATCTGGAAAATGTGTGACTCATTTTTTGAAGGAGTAGGATCTGTCCATTGTCACACAAAAAACTCATGCTCGTGCCCTTTCTATTTCCCACCTTGATTACTGCAAACTCCTTCTTGCTGGCCTCGCTTGGCTATTTGTCTGATTCTTCTAGAGCTGTTCTGGTGTTTTCTTCACACAGACCCCCACGTACAGAGCTCCCTTCCTCTTCTCATTCATGTATCTCCTTAAGGCCTACTCTTGCTGCAATATTTATAAAATATTAGTTGACTAAGATTTCTATTTCCAGTAGGCGTAATAATAATCTTCCTCCCTTAGTCCATCATGCTGAAGACTAGCTCTCACTGCATAGACTCATAATCTTATTTATAGTACTGCTGTCCTCTCTGCCTTGCTCCTTCCTGTCTGTTTGGTTACTCACTCAGTCATATCTAATGTGGGGCCTTGATCCTGGGAACTTGCCTCTGAGATTCAGAGCAGGTGGAAGTGTCTGCCTATGCAGATCAGCTTCCAGAACTGCATTCTTAAGGCTGCAATAGAAGACATGATCACAGTGATAGTCAGTGGGATGATTCACAGATGTAAATTAAGCACATGTGTAGGTTTATTGCAGGATCAGGGCATTACTTTGCAAGCTCCTTGGGGCAGTAATCATGTCTTCTGTTTTTATTTTTTATTTTGGGGGGGGTGGGGAGTTCATAGCATGACTTTGGGCACCATTGGAAAAAAGAATAAGGAGAGAAAACATGTATGCGGAGGGAGAAAGAGTGGTTGGGTGTAAGGGAACTAGGAATCAGGACACTCGAGATCTCTTCCCAGGTCTGTTAATCACTTGTTGTGAGATGTGGTCACCTGACCTCTCCTCAGTTTATCCATCTGGAAGATGAGTATAATACTAGCCTGCTTCATAAGAGGGGTGGAAGGTCTGAGAATTAATTGATGTTTGCAAAGTACTTTGAGATTTTTAGATGAAAGCACTTTGTAAGTGCAAAGATGATGATTGTTATTATTTAGCCCAGTCATTTCTTAATCACCACTTCCTCCCACTGCAAAACAAACAAGCAAAAATCAAAAATAACTCTCCCCCGCAAAAAAATCCAACCAAAACCAACCAACCAGATCAAAGCAGAACAAAACAAAAACACACAACAAAAAAAGGAAGATTACTTTTTCTTCAATGATTTAAAAGGTTGTTTGGGTTGCGTGTTTCTTTTGTGTAAAGCAAGCTTAAGTTTACAGTAATGGACTATCAAATTATTCAACAATTCTATTACAGTACTATCCTGAGATTTCTGTTTTCAAAGCACGTTGAGAGAGAAGCTTTTAAATAGTTATGGGTTTCTTCTAAATGATGTGTAACAAGTAATGCTGGAGTTTTTGTTGCAAATCATAAGTCTGTATTTAAAAAACAACTGGGCTTTTTACTATTCCCTGCTGCCCAAGGGAATAACCTAAAAAGGTGTTCCCTTCCAACAAATTTCCCTCTACAGATCTGGACAAAAGGACAATTGCCCTATATCAAGTATGCATGTCAATAGCAAAATGCTGTACACTATATGAGAAAACTAATCACATGTAAAATCTAAACGTTCTGTATGGCTCTCCTTGCTTTTATTAGTAGAACTGTGTAGCAGCTGAGTTCCCTCTGGCTTTATACTTGTTTCCTCTCAGCCTCTAGGGGAAGGTTAAAGAAATCCCAGTTGTTTCCTGTAACAGGCTACAGAGCTTGTCTGTTGATCAGGAGCTAGAATCCCGCTTAAGGGTGCAAAATTTTGATGACTTCTTGTGGCTAGTGCAGTTTGTTAACTTCACCAGGGTATAAAAGGTGGATTTGAGTCTCTGCCCAGAGGATACTATGCGTAGAGACTGAGATGGCCTGAGGGAAGCCACAATTGGTGACAAAGCTTAGCACTTTCCTAAGAACCATCTAGTACGGCCCACTACTAGAAGAAGGTGACTAGATTTGATGAACCACTGCTCTGATCCAGTATGGCAATTCCTATGTTCCTAAGATAAAAAGGCCAATACAATGTTCATACATCATACTGAATTTGCTAATCAGACTGAAATGTATTAAAAAAATATCTGACACACGTATTATAGATGGAGGAACCTATTTAAACATTTTGAGAAGGCAACCTTATTTTTAAAACTTTAAAGAAATGATAGTTTTATATGAATGTGGAGAACAATTTCTCATTTCAACTATGTTGAACAGTAGTTCTGCTGATTGTGAGGTTCAGAAAATACATAGTGTATATAGCTAAGCTTATTTTAAAAGTTTGCATTTTTCCCTCATAAGGCAAAGGTGCTTAAAGGTCTTTTCATGTGTGGTGAGCTTGGGGTTACAAGTCAAAATTCATAGGGAAGACGTCTGTTGGATTTAAGGGTGGTGTGACAGGTATGGGAATTTCCTGCAATATCATTGTGAGAGTTTACTATATTATGTTTATATATAATTGTGGGCTAGGTATTGTATGTAATTCCATTGGGGGGAGGAGGACCACAGTCCTTCAGGAACCAAAAATAGTGGGGATGATTAGTGAAATCCTTTCATGTTGTAAAAACCTCCAGAGAGCTATCATTACCTGGAGAGACTTGTGTATACTGGTTCAAACTGGATTCTCTGGAGAAGCAGTAGACAAAGAAAAGACTTTTGAATAAATAGCCTGAGTTTAAACTGATTCATGGGGTGCTTGCTGATCGAGCCTATGGCCAGAGTTTTTCTTGGAAGTGTTGGAAGGACTTGACCTATGCCTGGGCATGCTTCTTCTGAGCTAACAACCCTTATGAACTTGTCACCAAAGAAACCCTCCCCCCCCTTGGTGAGGTTTAAAAGACTGTTCATCTGCTGGAACCCTCGCTGGAGCTGGGTTGATCTCTGGTAAGCTTAATAGCACGTCTGTAGGTTCTTTTATAGTTTTAATATGTTTTCTCAGTAATGCTTTCACTTTAAGAATAAATGTGCTTGCCTAGACAGAGCTGTGTGGTGACATACCTGTGAGTAGTTGAACTGTTCATAGCCTCTGGGGACAAAGCAAAGCAGTTCTGCTTAGGCAGTCTGACTTGCTGGGGGAATTCACAGTGTACGCAGGGAACGGTGCAGCCTGGAAATTTGCTGGTCAGAAAGGAGAGAGACATGGGTCTCTTCTCAAGAGAGGTGATAGCTGAGGAGCTGGGACCCTAGAGTGGGTGCCCTTGCTGGACCACGGAGGGGGAATACAGATGCAGTTGCCCTGAACGGTCACAGACGGATTTGGTGAGTGCTAGAATTGGAGACCTATAACACAGCACTTAAAAAAAATCAATTGCCTGATTTAAAAATAAATTAAATAGTTGATAGAAACTTTGTGTACACTATAGGTCTACATTACCCGCCGGAGCGGCGGGTAGTGATCAATCTATTGGGGATAGATTTATCATGTCTAGTGTAGATGCAATAAATCGATCCCTAATCGCTCTGCCGTCGACTCCTGTACTCCACCATGGTGAGAGGCGGAAGCGGAGTCGACGGGGGAGCGGTGCCAGTCGACCCCGTGCTGTGAGGACGCAAGGTAAGTCGACCTAAGATACGTTGACTTCAGCTACGCTATTCTCGTAGCTGAAGTTGCATATCTTAGGTCGATCCCCCCCCCAGTATAGACCAGGGCTTAGTACATGAATTCAGAGCTGATGGGTTGCAGCCCACATCCATCGTGTCCTTAATGAACAATGATTGTTGATGTTCTCCACTGTTCACTCTTCCATAGAGAGCCCAATTAAGGTAATCCTGGGCTCTATACACAGCATGACCCTGCCACCATGCCATGGCCTCACCACTGTGCAGTGATAGGGGTCCCCTTCCCACCCAGAGTGCCAGCGTGGTTTCAAGTTGATCTCCTTCTTCCCCAGTGGCAAAGATGATAATACAGAGGGGGTAGGGCAGTAGTAGGAGGGCCCCCTTCTCTTCCCAGAGATCCAAGAGTGATCATTTTTCCATCAAGAGTGGCAGTAGGTAGCCTCTCTCTCCACTGAGAGGCAGGGCAGCAGTCGGGGGGCCTCCCAATACTTAACCAGTTTTGGGCTCTATCTTTTTGGGTCGGTGTGCTCGGAATGTTACAATTGTCTCCTCCCATGACACACAAAATTGTCTATTTGGGTGGTGCTAGTGGGGTCCCCAGAGCAGTAGGTCTTGAAGTAAACATCTCCATTGATCTGAGCAGGGCAATTCACACCTCCCAGAGTTATTGTTTCAGACTGTCTGCAAACTCAGGCAGATGTCTCCTCACCGGTTACATTTGAGTCATGTTTTCAAGCTATTCTTCACAACCATGAGGACTAAGAAACTTACTTTTTTTGTTTCTTGCTTTTAAAATGAAAGTAGATTTCTTCTATAATTACATGACTCCAGGAACCAGAGCGCTAGGGTTGGGCCTATAGTGCCTATATTGTAATCTGCCCTGGCTTCCATGACAATCTGTTTCCAACTGTTCTCTATCTAACAGACACACAAGGAGCTTGTGGGAGAAAAAAATGCCCACAAATAAAGGAAAAAATAAATGACTCAGCTGAAAAGCAATTTGCTGAACTCTTGCACAGTTTGTCAAGAGACAGCCACTCAACCTAAGAGGAGCCATTTAACTTGTCAGGTAACTATAAAAACCTCTTTACGTACTCTTGGGCCTTATAGTACAACTGTATGACCCAGGAAATCAAGTGGAACTTTATGTCTACACTGCAATCAAAGGTGTAATTGCAGCTCTGATAGGCACATCTGTACTAGCTTTAATTTAGCTAGCAGGGCTAACAATAGTAGTAGGCTTCAGTGTGGGCTGTACAAACCTGCCCAAAACCCAAGGTATATACTTAATTTTACATAGAAATCACTGCCAGCCCCGGGGCATCCGGGGTCCCGCTGTCAGCCTCCCCCGGCCCCTCCTTGCGGGGCTGACAGCTAGAGCCTGACTGCCCAGGGCTGACAGCGGGAGTACAGCTGCCTAGGCTGATAGTCGGAGGTGGCTGCTCCCCTGCCGGCCTAGGAAGTGGGAGAGGTGATTCCATTGCAGCCCCTGCAAGCCTGGGGAGGGTGAAGCAGAGGTGAGGCTGGGAGGGCTGAACTATGGCCTGGCAGCTGAAGTGAGGAGGGTAGGGGCTGATGGTGGCAAGGGGGCTATATTGATAGTGGATTCTAAGAAGATGGGGGAGGACTGGAAAGGTGAACTGAAGGCAGTGGGGGGCAGAACTGATAGGGTTGTGATCATGCCTGACTAATCTAATTGCCTTCTATGATGAGATAACTGGCTCTGTGGATGAAGGGAAAGCAGTGGACGTGTTATTCCTTGACTTTAGCAAAGCTTTTGATACGGTCTCCCACAGTATTCTTGCCAGCAAGTTAAAGAAGTATGGGCTGGATGAATGGATTATAAGGTGGATAGAAAGCTGGCTAGATCGTCGGGCTCAACAGGTCGTGATCAATGGCTCCATATCTAGTTGCAGTCGGTATCAAGCGGAGTGCCCCAAGGGTCGGTCCTGGGGCCAGTTTTGTTCAATATCTTCATTAATGATCTGGAAGATGGCGTGGGCTGCACTCTCAGCAAGTTTGCAGATGACACTAAACTGGGAGGAGTGGTGGATACACTGGAGGGTAGGGATAAGATACAGAGGGACCTAGACAAATTGGAGGATTGGGCCAAAAGAAATCTGATGAGGTTCAACAAGGACAAATGCAGAGTCCTGGACTTAGGACGGAAGAATCCTATGCACTGCTACAGACTAGGGACCGAATGGCTAGGCAGCAGTTCTGCAGAAAAGGACCTAGGGGTTACAGTGAACGAGAAGCTGTATATGAGTCAACAGTGTGCCCTTGTTGCCAAGAAGGCTAACGGCATTTTGGGCTGTATAAGTAGGGGAATTGCCAGCAGATCGATGAACGTGATCTTTCCCCTCTATTCGACGTTGGTGAGGCCTCATCTGGAGTACTGTGTCCAGTTTTGGGCCCCACACTAGAAGAAGGATGTGGGAAAATTGGAAAACGTACAGTGGAGGGCAACAAAAATGATGAGGGGAATGGAACACATGATTTATGAGGAGAGGCTGAGGGAACTGGGATTGTTTAGTCTGCGTAAGAGAAGAATGAGGGGGGGATTTGATAGCTGCTTTCAATTACCTGAAAGGGGGTTCCAAAGAGGATGGATCTAGACTGTTCTCCGTGGTAGTAGGTGACAGAACAAGGAGAAATTGTCTCAAGTTGTAGTGGGTGAGGTTTAGGTTGGATAGTAGGGAAAACTTTTTCACTAGAAGGGTGGTGAAGCACTGGAATGGGTTACCTAGGGAGGTGGTGAAATCTCCTTCCTTTGAGGTTATTAAGGTCAGGCTTGACAAAGCCCTGGCTGGGAAGATTTAGTTGGGGATTGGTCCTGCTTTGAGTAGGGGGTTGGACTAGATGACCTCCTGAGGTCCCTTCCAACCCTGATATTCTATGATTCTATGGGGGCTGTGGGAATGAACTGAGGGGGGAGCTGAATTGAGGGGGGTTGGGCAGGAACAGAACTGATGTGGGATTGGGGGACAAGATTAATTGCTGGGAAGAAGATGGGAAGATGTGGGGGTGAGACCTGCTGCAGCAGAGGCCAAAATCACCTTATCCAGTACATGTGGGAGAGTGGGCAACACTAATTGGCAGATGCACACACCTTGGGGGGGTGGGCAGGGGCAGTTCAAAAATCTAGAGACTGACCTAACAAACATAATATAATCTTTTAAAAAACACCTCAGGATTTTTTGGGCCAATCTCATGATTTGGGGGGTGGGGGGGGGTTGACTCATGATTTCTGATGTCTTGAAGTTGGCAATATGGCCCTTTGTGCACATGCAATTCCTTCATAATTTCCTAATCCAGGAATATAGTGAGACAGAGATTGACTACAAAGGCCTAGTGAAAGTGAAACTAACAAGGAAACTGCTCATTTTGTGGGCTGAAAAAAGAGGGGGAAGCAGTAGACATGGTATGTCTTGACTTAAGTAAGGCTTTTGATACTGTCTTGCATGACCTACTCATAAATAAACTAGGGAAACACAACCTAGATGAAGCTACTATAAGGTGGGTGCATAACTGGTTTGGAAAAATGGTCCCAGAGCGTAGTTATCAGTGGTTCACAGTCAAGCTGGAAAGGCTTATCAAGTAGGGTCCCACAGGGTTCAGTTCTGGGTCTGGTTCTGTTCAATATCATCATCAATGATTTAGATAATGGCATACAGAGTACACTTATAAAGTTTGCGGACGATACCAAGCTGGGAGGGGTTGCAAGTGCTTTGGAGGTAAGGATTAAAATTCAAAATGATCTGGACAAACTGTAAAAATGGTCTGAAGTAAATAGGATGAAATTCAATAAGGACAAATGCAAAGTACTCCATTTGTGAAGGAACAATCAGTTGTACACATACAAAATGGGAAATGACTGCCTAGGAAGGACTATTGTGGAAAGAGATCTGGGAGTCATAGTGGATCACAAGCTAAATATGAGTCAACAGTGTAACACTATTGCACAAAAACCAATATCATTCTGGGATGTATCAGCAGGAGTGTTGTAAGCAAGACACAAGAAGTAATTCTTCCACTCTGCGCAGATTAGGCCTCAGCTGGAGTATTGCGTCCAGTTCTGGGCGCCACATTTCAGGAAAGATGTGGACAAATTGCAGAAAGTCCAGAGAAGAGCAACAAAAATGATTAAAGGTCTAGAAAACATGACCTGTAAGGGAAGATTGAAAAAATTGGGTTTGTTTAGTCTGGACAAGAAAAGATTGAGGCGGGGACACAATAACAGTTTTCAAGTACATAAAAGAATGTTACAAGGAGGAGGGAGCTAAATTGTTCTCCTTAACCTCTGATGGTAAGACAAGAAGCAATAGGCTTAAAGTTGCAGCAAGAGCAGTTTAGGTTGGATATTAGGAAAAAATTCCTGTCAGGGTAGTTAAGCACCGGAATAAATTGTCTAGGAAGCTTGCGGAATCTCCGTCATTGGCGAATCTTCAGAGCAGGTTAGACAAATACCTGTCAGGGGTGGGCTAGATCATACTTAGTCCTGCCATGAGGACAGGGGACTGGACTACATGACCTCTCAAGGTCCCTTCCAGTCCTATGATTCTATGTAGCTCAGTAAAGGACGGGGCCACCTATAAGAAAAGACTGGAACAATATATAGTAATTAATGATTAACTGATGAGTAAAAGATGGCAGCTTTACTGAATATAATAGGGGCTAAAATGTATAACCTGCTGGGTAGCTTAGTATCTCCTGTTAAACCTGCACATAAAACTTTTCCTGAAATAGTGGAAATCCTACAAATCACCTATCCCCAAAGCCACTGCTCATTGAAGAGTGCTTTCACTTTTGTAAACAGAAAAAAAAAAGGAAAAAGGAGCATAAACTCTTGCAAGTCAAATGGAAAAGTATAATTAGGCAGGCAAAAAAGAATTTGATGAGCAACTAGCAACCCCCCCCGAACCCAAAACTAACAGTGATTTAAAAACAAACAAACATCAGAAGCAGGAAGCCTGCCAAACAATCAGAGGGGGCAAGTGGATGATCAGGATGCTAAAGGAGCACTCAAGGAAGAAAAGGCGGTTGTGGAGAAACTGAATGAATTATTTGCATTGGTTTTCACTGCAGAGGACATGAGGGGGATACCCATTCTTTTTAGGTGACAAATCGGAGAAACTGTTCCAGACTGAGGAAGTTTTAGAACAAACTGATAAATTAAACAGTGTGCAGCAAAGCATGGGATGGACTAAGGTCTAGGGCAGAGGTGGGCAAACTATGGCCCACGGGCCACATCTGGCCCGTGGGACTGTTCTGCCTGGCCTCTGAGCTCCTGGCCTGGGAAGCTAGCCCCCCAGCCCCTCCCCCACTGTTCGCCCTCCCTCTCAGCTCACTGCGCCGCTGGATCAATGCTCTGGGCGGTGGGGCTGCGAGCTCCTGGGGCAGAGCAGCTGCAGAGCCCAGCCTGACCCGTGCTCTGTGCTGCACAGTGCATGGCCGGCTCCAGCCGGGTGGCGCGGCTGCCTGTCTTGGTGCAGCTGCACCGCCAGCCACCGGTACTCCAGGCAGCACGGTAAGGGGGCAGGGAGTGGGGGAGGAGGATTGGAGAGAGGGCAGGGGAGTTCGGGGGGTGGTCAGGGGTTGGGGGCGTGGATAAGGGTCGGGGCAGTCAGAGGGCGGGGAACAGGGGAGTTGAATGGGGGCAGGGGTTCTGGGGGTGGTCAGGGAGAAGGGATGGTTGGATGGGGCAGGGGTCCGGGCGGGGGGGTCAGGACGGAGAGGAGGGGTTGGATGGGGTGGCGGAGGGCAGTCAGGGGTGGGGGTTCTGGGGACAGTCCAGGAGCAGGGGGGGTGGATGGGGCAGGGGTCCTGGGGCGGCAGTCAGGAATGAGAGGAGGGGTTGGATGGGGCAGCAGGGGGCAGTCAGGGGTGGGGGTTCCGGGGATGGTCAGGGGACAGGGAGAAGGGGTGGTTGCATGGGGCAGGGGTCCTGGGGGGGCAGTCAGGAAGGAAAGGGAGGTTGGATGGGGCGGCAGGGGGCAGTTAGGGGCAGGGGGGTCCACTGGTGGTCAGGGGACAGAGAGTTGGGGGTTGGATAGGGCAGAGGTCCTGGGGTGGACATCAGGGAACAGGGGGGTTGGATGGGGCAGGAGTCCTGGTGGGGTTGTCAGGGGGCAAGAAGCAGGGGATGGTTGGATAGAGGGCAGGGGCCGGGCCATGCCCGGCTGTTTGGGGAGGCACAGCCTCCCCTAACTGGCCCTTCATACAATTTGTGAAACCTGATGCGGCCCTCAGGCCAAAAAGTTTGCCTGACCTTGGTCTAAGGTAAGGTAATATCACAAGGACCATATGGTATTCAATCTGATAACTCCATGGATAACTCATGGATGAGAGCTCCATGGTTTCAGCTCTATATTTAAACACGACAAAAAGACTTTAAACAGATGTCACAGTGTCTAGTCTTTCGACTGATGTGTCACAGGATTCTCCATGGCCTATACTGAATGGGACAGTGAGCAACATGGTAGACAGCAGCAGCCTATAGTTGAAGTCTTGCACTTCATGGTTGTTTGAGAATTCAGACAGTAGATCGGCAGTGGTGACTCCAAATTTCTTCAGCTTTAAGAGTGATGACACTCTTTAAGAGAACTTTCCTACAACACTGGAAAGATCAAGATTTTCCCTGCTGTTGGAGGCAGGAGTTACCTACAGCACGCCTGGGAAAAGCATGCTTAAACAACAATAAGCTGGATAAATTCTTCTTCTAGTAGTTTCTGCAACTTATAACTTAGGGATGCACTCCTTTCCACAAGGCCCCTTCCCTGTCTCCTCAGGTCTGTCCCACTACTCCACCAGTTCAGAGTTCTGTTGCATCCACAACATGTCACTTGGAGGATTTTTGAGTTGAAAGCTCAAGAAAATGAAGCTCTCTGTAGCCATACTTTCTGCTGTTCACCAATAGAGGATGGCAGAGTGCTCCTTCCCCTATGGGGCTTCTCTTTTTGTTCACCAACAAATGGTAATAGTGACCTTCCTACCCTCTAAAACATCAGGTCACAGGGTTTATACACATCTAGATACCCCTACTTCTATTCATTTTTCTCTTTTCTTCCAGCCTCATTTTATTTCTCATTTTTTTCTTTTTATCTCTCCCTCTTTTACCTTGTTTCTCCTTCTGATCAGTCCTTGAGTATATCTCACCATATCGCAATGAAGAATACACAATCCCACCTGTACTTGGGTTCCTTTTCTAAATGAAGACTTTGTTGTTTGGGAGGTGGCAGGAATGACACTGACTTGCATCAAGAGTAAGAGAATTCCCTCTCCTTGCTATACTATGTGTATCATGATCTGTGCAAACTAGAGTCAGGGCTCATGTTCCCTGGAGGAACTGTTATTGATGGAGCACCAGTGAATGCGGGGAGTGAGGCTGGAAGCAGCTTAGCCACCTGGACAGAGCAGTGCACAGGGTTTAATAATGTCCCATTTGTTCAACTTAATCTGCATTCAGCTTCACTCTTTGCGAATGAAACACTACTGGTGAGTTAGGTATTCTCCTTCCAGAAGGTTTGTTAAGGAGTGAAGGAGGCAGCATCACATATTGGATTCCCCTTCCATTAACCCCAGAGGAAAGCAGCCACTGAAACAGATTCAGACCAGTCATTTTACCCAGAGGTTCGACAGCTTACAGCAATTATCAACTATCTTTGAAACCTCCTAGTATATAATCTAACCCCTTCTGAGGATAAAGGGGTAGAAAGCAGAGCTGGGCAAAGAACAGATGGGTGTTTTTTGTCGTTCGTCGAAAATTCTGAAAAATTGGGATCCTCAAAAGTATTGAAATCGGAGCGTTCCCAGGTAGATTGAATAAAAAGACTCTAAATCAAAATGTTCAGGTTTACCACCTTCACCATACAGACAACAGCTAAGTGTCACACAGAATACTTGACATTTTCCCTTCATTTACTCACAGGCTAATTTTCCCATTGAAATCAATGAGAGTTACATGTCCATCTACTTTTGAGGATCAGGGCCTTGGTGTCTTAAGAGCCAAGCATACTTAGAAAGAGAAGTTGAGCTGGCCACGCAGGTCACAGAAGGAAACTGTGGGAGTAAGTCATGGCCTACCATATCCTCACTTCAGCCATCTAAAGAAAAAGAGGGAGGGAATATTCCCATGTTTGATGGGGTAAAATGAAGCTGCCTGTGGGGATAGTGATGGAGGATGGCTGGGAAGAATATTCATGGGTTTTGTGTCTGTATGAACAACTGTAGTGCATATTCGAAAACTATTGTAAGCACGGGCCGAGGTTTGAGAATGTACTAAGCTGCAGTATCAAGGTTCAGATGGATAGGTTAGAGGGGAATATTTTCCTTAGCTATTGTTCAGACATTCGCAGTGCTTATAAAATAAAATTCCAGGGGAATATCTATATATCTGGTGGAAATGTGACAGATCACTCCTGCAGTTTACTGAATGTCACAGTGCAATGTTACAGTCATACACGACATGTTAAACTTGTGCTAGACCTTTCTGTGTTTTCTGTGGATGATGTCCTGTTCATGAAGCACTGTCTAGTTGAAATGTTTATGACAATGGCAGAATGTGTAAGAGGTATGAGTTCTAACAGAGTTTTCTTACTGTAACTTTTTTCTACTGGTATTCAGTTTTTCTTTTCAAATGACTTGTACAGACTCTCCTCATACCTGTTTTATTATTCCCGTATACATTCTTAGCATAGTCTTGATTTGTAACTAAAAAGAACAATGAAAGGTTAATGTATAATATCCACACAACAGTGATGTTGTTCAAGTAATTGCAACCATTTTTTAGCCTCTAGTATTTCAGCAGCAACTTTTAGCCACTTTAGGTTATGCTTCACAGCTATCTATTATAGTAAGTGCTTCCTATTATTGAAGAGCATCATCATATTAAGTCCTAATTATTATTACTTTGAAACTCTGAAGTGTACAGAGAAGTGAAAGCAACCATAACTATGTTTCTTTAAAAAGACAAGTTGCCAACCTTGTACATTTGAACCCCCCAAGTTATTAATAATAAATTAAATAATATTACTGAAGAACTAGAGAAAAATATAAAGCTGTTTCAGGCTATTGGGAGTCTATTGTTTTACAAGCCTTTTTTTAACCCCATCTAAAAACTGGACACACATCCTTTTCCTGTTTATACAGGACTCTAAAATATCCTTGAAGAGAAGTGCCCCTTGAAGCTTATGTTAATCACTTTGGAGATCTATTTATGTTGGGAAAAAGCTTGTAAGTTCTGTACATAATTGTGGTAGCCTATGCAATTATGTGATTGTGACATTACCCAGGGTACAATCTGGACTGATGGACAGCTGTATCCCCTCAATTCTCCAGTCTGGGGTGCCTTTTACCCTGCTTCGCTGTGAGAGCAACCATTTCTGGCCTGCTGACACATAGCCTCCAGCATGTAAATCACTCCCAGCTAAACTGTATAAGTGCTATAGCCAGCCACTCATAAATTAGACTGAAGAGCAATACCAGCAAATGCCCAATCCCAGACTTTCCTTCAAAACTGTGCATCTTGTACTGCCCAATCCTCTTGGACAATACAAGCTCACATAAAACTCTGTCATTTATTAATAGAAAATAATATGCACAACTCTTGTTATCCCTAATGGAGTTTCCCAAACACTTCAATCCAAACACCTGGCTCAGATAAAACCATGAAACAAATGTATTAGCTACTGAAAGATAGATTTTAAGTGACTACAAGTAATGAGGACTAGAAGTCAGAATTGGTGACAAGGAAATGAAAGGTAAAACACAACTAACACCTAACACTTAACAAGCTAAATGAATACAAAGCAAATATCTCTCTCACCACATGTTCCAGCAGTCTTACTGGCTGAACTGCATTCAGTCAGGATCTCCTCCCTCCCAGGTCCAATGTTGCTTCCTTTGTTCTTCAGGTGTTGATGACACTGTGGGTAGAGAGCAAGGGAGAGAGATTTGGGGCATCTGCCCTTTCTTCTTATAGTCCTTTGTTTTGCGCAAGAATCATCTCCAGCTGATGTTCAGGAGACAGAAAGTCTGTGTGGTCAGGAACCTTAAACTGTTTCTTTGTCAAAATAAAGATCTTTTGCCCACATCCTCTCACCTGCTGAAGAGTGGCCACTTAATCAGTTCCCTTTGATCTCATTGACCCCTCTCTGAGGCATTGGCTAGCCTTTTGTCTCTGGGGAACTTGTTTGTGACTGGCCTCCAGAAAATGTTGAAACGTGCCCCAGAAATATCACAGACTGGAATCTTATATCTTTACAAACAATGTTGCCACACATATTTTACCAGGACAATAACAATCAGCAAACCATGAGTTTCCAAATGATGTCTTACACAGTTTGTACAAACTTTAACATAATCTTGTAAAACGGGTGAACATGGGGGTACAGACTGTCACAGTATGCTGTCACTATTGTTGCACTGTAACTCCCTTCATTTATTTGTTACACCCATTGACTGTGTCTTGTCTTAACTTAGAGAGCAAACTCTTTGAGGCTGGAATGGTCTCTCACAAGGTGTTTGTACAGTGCCTACTCCCCTGAAACCCTGTTGGAACTCTCTCCATTGCTGGGTAGATCTGACTCTTCACATTATTCATCCAAGTCTCTAAAACTTCGCCTTGACCCTTTCTCTTCTTCCCATTTTTCCTCCACCAATTTTCCCCCAAGATCTTGGAAGGTATATTGGATTTTGGTACTTTAACTTTCATAGGGGTGATTTTCATACAAGGCTAATCTGGCATGGTCACTTTATGCTCATCTCATATTTCCATTATACACAGGGCAACACAATTTGATAGAAATTCTGCAAATAAAGAAATAAAAATCAACTAAATATAATCATTCTGCAATATATGCAAAATATTTTATTGATTTTGACTGCTTCTTTCACTCCAACCATTAGAACTGTTTAAGGACATTTCAACAGCACAAGCTGAAATTTTGACCTGTAGCATGGCTCACCAAGAATTACAGTCTTTAAAGTATTGGAAATACAAACTGATAGCTGTCTTTTTTTAAGCCTTTCCTTCTAGTTACAAGCTGTACCCTACAATTTCTTCCTTCTGAAAAAGACTGTTCTCTGCTACCTCTGAGACTGATTTACAACATTTCTGTTGCAAACTCTAGCAATCTCTTCTAAATATCATATTTCAACAGCCTTTAATGTGCAGAAATTTTGCTTACATTGTTCAGTCCATCATTCCCAGTTCCTGAACTAATTAAATCCTTACAGAGTTTATTGGAACCAATTTGTGCCCTTTATTTTCAGGGTCATTTATACTTCTGTGAGTCTCCTATTGATTGATTTTCTTCTTAAGTAACATATAGGCCACTTTAGTATTAAAGGTGCTATATGAAAGTAAAATTCAGTGTTGTGTGTGTGTGTGATATAGAGGTGTTTTGCAATAAAGAGAAGCAGCTTCTTCTCCAGGAATACTTTCCTTAGTTATTGTCTAGTCCTCACTAATCCATCCTGTTGCCAGTTTGCCTTCTCACAGACACTCTTCCCAGCATCTTTTTTCGGGGGGGAGGGGAAGTGGGGGTGCTTGGACATCTAACTGTCACAGAGACCAACACCTGGAGTTCTAAAGTGGCCATTTTGCTGATGCCTTCCAGCGGGCAGGTATTACCTCCTGTTTTTCCTTTCTTATTTCTGAGAAACTTGCACATTCACTACTATAACTATACTATAGTGACACTATGCTGTTATTGAATGGAGAGCTGCAGTTATTTGGTCAAGTGCCATATACTCTTCTTGAAATACAACATGGGCCTGATTTTCCTCTCAAGCAGGGGTAAATCAGAAGTAACACCATTGAAGCCAATGGAGCTATCATGGTGTATACCTGATGTAAGAAAGAACAGAGCCCTGATTCTGTTAAGGGCTATTATAAAGATAACAGCAACAAATTGTTCTCTATGCCCACTGAAGGTATGATAAGAAGTAATGGGCTTAATCAGCAGCAACAGAGATTGAGGTTAGATATTAGGAAAAACTTTCTAACTTTAAGAGTAGGTAAGCTCTGGAATTGGCTTTCAAGGGAGGTTATAGAATCTCTACCATTGGAGGTTTAAAAAACAGGTTGGACAAACACCTGTCAGGGATGGTCTAGGTTTACTTTGTTCTACCACCGTGCATAGGGCTGGACTTGATGACTTCTTGATGTCCCTACATTTCTATGATTCTATTATCTGAATTAGAGCTGTGTGAATAACTGATTTTTTGGTTCATTGGCAATTCTGAAGTATTAAAGACAAAGATTGTCAAACTGGCAAATTCATTAACAGTTTTGGGCTGACCCAGAACTGCATTTTTTGGTGAATAAATAGTTGTCGAGTACCTTTTATTCAGCTGCGATCTGAATTCTATCTTTCTCCCTTCCACTCAGGGAGAATGTCCTAGCGGAGTGACCTACACCAAATATAGGATGACTGTAATGTTGGATCTATCCTCTAGCATATTTTTCACCAGGGATAGTTTTTGCTCTTGATGTGCAGTGGTGCAGGATGTGCTTTGGGTTTCCTCAGTCTCCTACAGCCTGGGTGAGTACCCTAACCAGTAGGCTACCGGTATAAAACCACTATCACTTTTCATGAGGTGCCTTCCTCTGTAGCTGTGTTAGGTACCTAACTGCCTGAGAAGGGCAGGGCATAGGCTTCACCCCATCCTACCGACTAAATGCATCAGCTCCCCATTCATCTTGGCTTCTGAAAATCTCATTCTTTGGTGCCCAACTCTCCCCACACATTATACAGGGAGTTTGGGTGCCTAACTCAGGACTGTGAATTCCACTAGGCGTCAGGGCACCTAAAAGTTAGACATTGCAACGCTTAAGCCCCTTTGTGGATCTCGTCCTTGGAATGTAAGTTTCCATCCCTTATATAAGTGAATACGTGCTAATGAATTCAATGGGCTTACTCACTTGAGGAAAGGCTGCAGGATCATATTCACAGCCCTTAACCTGCAGTATTGTTCACACGTTTCTCTGGATGTTTTTGGGTGAAAATGTAACACTACAATGAGTCTGTTCCATAACAACAATAAAAACACAATACAATGTGGACTATGTTATAGGAACTACCTTAGCAGATCAGACTAGTGGTCCATCTAGTCCAGTATCCTGTCTGTGATAGTGGCCAGCAGCAGATGATTTAGAGGATATTCCTTCCTCCTTCTACCCTCAAAAAATAAATAACCTTCCCAGTCATGGCACTGTACATAGATACTTCAATAAACTATTTTTACTGTTAATCCCAAATTAGAATGCTAAGGAAAGAACACTGCTGGATGTACTTAAGATCTGTCTGTTTCCCTTGATGAGAGTACAGATAGATGAAGTGGAGAACATCTGCATAGTACCCATACTTTGAAACACCTTGCCTTACTTTGTTACAATGTCAACTATATTCAAACATGGAGTTATTTGGTACTTAGTAACTAACATAGAAGTTATCTAATATTTTTATGAATAAAAATAAAAAAACAGAAGATGTTAAATCAGCATCAACAACCCACTAAACAAAGCTAATTAGCTAAAACACTTTTAATGAAGCTTTGATTGAAAACCAACATTAATACAAAGTTAATGCTTAATGTGCTCATGTGGCAATTAGGTTTAGTTAATTGAAACTATTTTGAGGGGAGCTTACCATTTTGGGATGCACTTTTGATCTCTTTAAATCATGCATCATAATTTGCTGCTATAGTACTGTCAATATTTTTACTATTGCTAAATTACGGTTCCTTTCAATCTTG
Source organism: Natator depressus (assembly GCF_965152275.1). NCBI lineage: Eukaryota > Metazoa > Chordata > Testudines > Cheloniidae > Natator > Natator depressus. Next base: position 279,789,010 of record NC_134234.1, read on the forward strand.
AATAATTTGTATTGAAGAAGTGGAATTGCACAATGGATGGCAGAACTGTGTCTTTTTCAATGAATGGAGAGTGACAAATTCTGCCACCCTTGCTCATCCTGAACAGTAGGTTACACCTCCAGTACTGATTTCAGTGGGACAACTCAAGGAGAAAGTGCTACTCAGTGTGAATAAGGGTGGCAGAATCAGGTCCTATCTGATCAAAACAAAGACTGAGGCTGAGAAACTTCTAAATGCAATTGCATATTTTGAATCACAGAAATTTGGAAATGGAAGACCTAATAGGTCATACAGGTCGTTCCCCTACAAATGCTGTATTGTTCTCCATTATGTCTTCTAGTGTCTTTTGAGGAATGACGAAACCTGAATTGTAAAATGGGAAGGAGATTAATACCTACGAATGAGGAAAAAGACTGGGTATCCTTAACTATAGTCAATTTCAGGCACAATCATGCACAGTTTCATGTACAGTTTCACTGGAAAACAAAATTCAAGGAACAAGAAATGTCCTAACTAAAATGGCTGAGTGCAGGACTTGACACAAAATTTGCTAAAGAATGACAAGCTGTTGGGGGCAATTTAAATACAGAGTAAAAATGGGGAGTAAATAACTAAGACAATAATGAAGATGAAAACAAAGAAAATAAGAGACAAACAGTACAGAATAAAGGCTAGAAACAGGGTTCAAACCTGCAAGGACTGAAGCTGTGGTAAAATTCCCTTTGATTTTAATGGGAGCTGGGCCTGGCCCACAGAGAAATACGTGTGAAAGACACTGGACGAAAGGGGCAGTCAGGTCAAAATAAATAATATCAAAGGCAGAAGAGAAAATTGAAGGAAGCAAAACTGAACCAGACAAAAAAAAAACCAAAAAACAAAACAACCCAGATCAGACAACATATGTGATAGCATCAATTTTCAGTTTAAAGCGGTTCCTAAGTAATAAGTGATGATGTGCATTTTAAAACATACGGGTAAACTTATTATGAATTGTATGAAGGAGCTGACTTTATTCAAGCCAAATGACCTCATAGTTCACAATTAATCTAAATTACTTTTAAACAATTATACAACTTTCTCTTCCACTATGAAAAAAATCAGAATATTACATTTTGATCAAAGGCTTTTATGATCAGAGTTTGTGGAGAGAGTAGATATGAAATGTGCAAGTAGCTAAATTCAGGTCTGAAGTTAAACCTTGAATTTCATCCAAAGATTGAAATTTAAGCAGTAATTGAAGCAAACAGGCCTTCCCCTTAATGCCTTGTTCACACTTAAAACATATATAATCCTGGTTGCCATTTTCTTTTACCAGCAAAACTGAAGCTAATATTTAGAAAGGTGACCTTTTGTTTTACTGTTTCTTTCAGCCAATTGATTTCATGACCTTTTCATTCCTCACAGAAAGAAAAAGAAAAAAAGAAGCTACTGGAAATTCTTGAAGAATTGTTTGTTGGTAGTAGATTAGTATTAGGAAAACCACTGGAATAAAAATAGTTTAGTTTGTAATATTTCTAAAACAGTGCAGCATTGAAGTGGGTGGGAGATATAAATTATTTACTGAATAATATAACTTTGCTGTTAAGATTAATTGAGAACACATTTTATGTAGTTTTTAGTATAAGCACTCCACACTGATATACATCAGAAAATGAATGTCAGATCTTTGATGTTTTGTTATAATGTCCCATACATACACAGTATGAACAGTCTATGGACTTTAGCATTGCATGTTAGCTCATTAAATGCAATCATTATGCACTTTCCTCATTGGGCATCAAATCCTTTAGCTGTAATTAAAGCATGATCTGTACAGAAAAGGGTTGTGAATATTTGATTTGAATGTGATGCAGCATAGCAATGCCCAAGTCAGGAGGAATCTGTAACTAAAAGAGGAATATATATTGCATTATTCTATGACTCATCTCTGCACCAAGAACTATCTATGGAGTTTGTTAATCTACACAGATTCTTCATCATCACTGAATTAACTAGTTATTTATGGTAGTTTGTCATCATGCTTGCTACTGATTCTCTGTGACCAGCTGGCTTCTTCACAGGAGGCAACTGATTCCTGCTACCTGAAAGTGGTGTTAGATTGTCAAAAAAGCCCCACCCCATCCCAGCATAGTTGTTGCCTTGTAGCTTGTTTGGTGTCAGGACTCCTGGCTAGTTTCTAAGGTAGGAAAAAGTACAAAGCATGGCAAAATGTAATCCTTGTGCTTGAGACTCTGCAATAAATGGTTGCATGTTCAGGAGCAATAGAATACTCTTCTGTAGAGGTTTGATATCCCATTTCTATGGCCCAGATCCTGCATCAGGATCTGCTAGTTGATATGGACGCAAGGGTCTGAACCAGAACATTCTAATGTAGAACTGGGACCAATAACATTTCATTGGTTTTCTTGGTACTGCTAGAACATTATAGCTTCATTGAAAGCAGATTATGGGCATTCACCTTTCTCTTCAAATAAAGTCAGGTGGCCACAGCAACAACTTGTGCCAAAAAGAATGTTACTAGGGCTTACTCTTCTCATATTTTGAGCCTTGCAGGGTCTAAAAGAAAAGTATTAAGTATTCTGCAGAACACTTGCGAGCTGTAGTAAGCACCACCAGGATGCTGTGCCCCCAGCCCCCTGCCCCAGCCCGAATACCCTCCTGCACCCAAACTCCCTCCTGGAGCCCGGACCCCTCCAACACCCCTGCTCCAGCCCACTCCTGCACCCCAAACCCCTCATCTATGGCCCCACTCCAGAGCCTGTACCCCCAGCCAGAGGCCTCACCCCACCCCACCCCCCAACCCCAGCCTGAAGAAAGAGGGGGAAAATCTCTAATTTTGGCTAAAAAGGGAAAGGGAGATTTGTGACAGGTTACCCCCCTTCTGGGGTGCCACCTGATGTACTGAGATACCACTGATCCTGCCTGTTCCACCAGCCAGAGCTCCCTTACCCTGTCCTGATAAGCCATGCTCCTAAGCTTCCTCCAGCGCACACATGTAAGGACACACCCAGCTGCAGAAAAACACAGACACTGAAATTAGCACTGCATGGGAAGGCTTCAGCTAGGGAATTGCCCAGCACTGAAGTGAACACCAACTCTGGTGTGTAAACCCAAAATTGTATCATCTTGTGCTGCATAGAGAACGGTACAGTGCAAGCTCATTGAAATTTGCACCCTCCCTCAATGTGGAGGAAGATATGCACAGCTTTTTGCCCCCCCCTGCACCCGCTATGAATTCCACAAACTGATTTTAGAAAAAACAAAAACAAGTTTATTAACTACAAAAGATAGATTTTAAGTGATTATAAGGGATAGCAAACGGACCAAAGCAGATTACCCAACAAATAAAACAAAAGCACAATATAAGCTAAAAAAACTAAAGAAACTGGTTACAAGTAGTAATTTCTCACCCAAAATGTTGTTCCCGGCAGATTGCAGAGGTTCTTGAAGGCAAGCTGCTCTTGCTTGCAGCTTAAAACTCCAGGTATTTCTTTCACAAGACAGACTCCTTTCCAGCCTGGGCTCAGTCCTTCTCCCCACCTTTGTCTTTGTTAGATGTTCAAAGCGATAATCTTGGGCAGGGATTCAGTAAAGAAGGAACACAGATTATGTCATTCTGCTGCTTTAAATAGGTTTTACATATGGTGGGAATCCTTTGTTTTCCAGTGTGGTTCCCCCTACACCCCCCACGGAAGAATACTGCTGTTCTATCATGGAGTCCAGTACCAGATGTCTTGATAACCTGACCCTGCAGTGTCAAAGCAGCCATGAGTCAGAGGCTGTTTGTGGCATCCCAGGAAAGCTGCTCAGGAAGGCGAGAGATTAGCATCTTTAAAGACCTATTGTTCCCCAGTGGTCCATTGACTTGTTCCCAGCTAGCCAGCCAGACTGATTGTATTTTGGGTGTTCCCCAGGTGCAAACACTTTTGTAGTACAGAGCTATAGTCAATATTCCTAACTTTAGACATAAAAATGATAGATGCATACAAATAGGATAATCATATTCAGTAAATCACAACCTTTCCAGCACCTCACATGATCTATGTTGCATAAAATACATTATGATTATGACACAATCATATCATATTACTATTGAAAATAAGGGAAGCAATGTCACAGGATTATCTTGATTTAGTGAAGAGATACCAGTTAATTCCTTGTGACAAAGTTCCTGCTCTACCTTGGTGGGTCTTGCGCTTATTGGCGGATTTGCTCGCCTGGAAGCTTCATGGCAGCCCTCAACTTGGCTGTTTTTCTGAATTCACAGTCCAGGTCGACTCCTCCTGTGTCTAACCAGGAGTTGGGAGGATTTGGTGGGAACCCAGGCCCGCCCTCTACTGCGGGTTCCAGCTCAGGGCCCTGTGGAATGCAGCTATCTAGAGTGCCTCCTGGAACAGCTGTGTGACAGCTACAACTCCCTGGGCTACTTCCCCTGTGGCCTCCTCCCAACACCTTCTTTATCCTCACCATAGGACCTTCCTCCTGGTGTCTGGTAATGCTTGTACACCTCAGTCCTCCAACAGTCCACGTTCTCATTCTCAGCTCCCAGTTCCTCACACACACACAACAAACTGACGTGAGCTCCTTTTTAAAACCCAGGTGCCCTGATTAGCCTGCCTTAATTGATTCTAGCAGCTTCTTGATTGGCTGCAGGTGTTCTAATCAGCCTGTCTTAATTGTCTCCAGAAGGTTCCTGATTGTTCTGAAACCCTCCCTGTTGGGAGACGGGACCGTCCTTCGCTTGCTCCTCAGCTATCTGCTTTCTTTTCTTTCCTAAAGCCCTCTGGCCTGGATTTTTCTTACTTTTGGACCTTGCGTTAGTTCCCCCCCTTGACCGGGCCAGACGCTTTTTGTTTTGGTTTGCTTTTTGGTGTTTTTTTTTTCTTGCCATCTACGTGCTGGTCGGCCTCAGCTTGCAGCCAGCACCCGCCCCCCCCTTGCCTGCTTTCGGGCACAGCTATTTGTCTCAGCTGAAACCCCCGGAGGAGGGGGGGGGAAGATTGCCGATTTTGCCGTCCGGAGGGGGGAGTGGAAACCCCCAGACCCAGCCGTTTTCCTGGCAGCTCGTATTTTATTTCTTATCTTTACAACATTCTCAGCATGCCGGAAGCCTTGGAACACAGCCAATACGGCCGGAGAAGAAGATTTCAAAAGACAGGAGAAATAATTCAAGAAAGCTGCTAATCATCGTGAAGGGGGCCGTAAGACTGAGTAATTTTTTCGAATTATACTCTCGTGGGGGGGAGTTTGACTGTATTTTAATTGCGTTTGTGGTGGCACAGGGGGTGTGGCATGGAGCTGCACCCCGATCCATCAGTGCCCCCCCCCCATTACTACAACTGTCACGGCCCCCCGCCATTCGTCCCTGCTGGCAACCTGCCATCTGCCTTCGGATCCAGCTGTTTGCTTTGAACTTTGCCTTTCGGACCAGACATAACAGCCGACCAAACGAGACTCCTTGGACAAACATGCATGGGTCTGCACCCCCCCCCCCCGGACTGCTTATTTTACGGCTTGCCCCTATTATTGGATTCCTTTTTTGTTTTTCCCCCCCTCCCTGTCCAACCCATTTGGCATTCCCCCCCCCCCCCCCGCCTGCAGCTCAGCAGGGAGGAGCAGTTAATTTGCTTCCCCCTCCCCCCTTCTCCTTCCGGTGTCTCCCCATCTCTCCCTGCTCACAATGGCGGGGAATGAGAGGGGCGAGGCCCCTTTAACAATATTAGCTGTTCCTCCCCCACCCCCCCGCCCAATCCCCAACCTCCCCCCCCCACGATTGTCAAAATACTTGCCACCGCCCCCGCTGGGGCACCAGCAGCAGGAGGCACCAGAGTGATTCCTGCCGCTGCTGCGCCCACCGCCCCCCCAGATTCTAGGAACCCCCCCGCAGCTGGCCGCAAAGGCCAGGGCGAGAAGAAAGGAGAGGGCCCCGCTAAAACATCTAGGCCCTCCATGGCAGGGGCTGCCCCCACAGCCGTGGCCTCGTCATCGACCATGGCACCCCTCCCTGCAGTTCCCTCCACCAGCTCTGCGAATGTCCTTCCCCCAGCCCCCAGGACTTATGCCCGGGCGGTGGCAGGCTCCCCCCTGCCTGCCGCCTCGTCATCTCGCCCACCCACTGCCTCCGCTACCATCACCAGCAGCCGGGGCCCTTTCCCCGCCTTGACCAGGAAGCACGGTGTCCGTTGCCTCCTGGTGCCCGCCTCGCCCCACGTGGAGACATACGTGCAGGCGTTGGCGAAGGTGGTAGGACCCACAGCTATTGTGGCAGCCTCCAAGATGTATGGGAAGGTCGTTTTTTTCTTAGCTTCGGAGGCTGCCGCCCAGGAGGCGGTGGAGAGGGGCCTGGCGGTGGGGGGGGTGTTCGTACACCTAGAGCCGCTAGAAGACCTGGGTGTTCGCCTTGTCCTCACCTCCGTTCCTCCCTTTTTACCCAATGCTGCCCTGTTACCCGCTCTCTCCACCCTGGGGAAACTTACCTCTGTCATCAGCCCTCTCCCGTTGGGCTGCAAGGACCCCACCCTCCGTCACGTCCTTTCTTTCTGCCGGCAAGTGCAGCTTCTACCGCCGGTGGGGGTGCGTGACGGAGAGGCGCTCGAGGGGTCCTTCCTAGTCCCTACCAGGGAGCCCGCTATCGGGTCTTCTACTCCACCGGAGAGGCCCGGTGCTACCTCTGCCGCTCAGCAGGGCATGTCCGCAGAGACTGCCCTTTGGCCCTGGGGGGAGGGGCACCCGAGACCCGGCAGGACATCGGCCCCGTCGATGCCGGTGCCCCTGGCTGCCCGGCACCTGAAACCAACCCTCCTCCTACTCAATCCATCGCTGCTCCCGTCCGGGCCCAGGAGACTCCTTCCCTACAACGCCCGGGCGAGCAAGGGAGTCCCACCCTTGCTATTACCACTTCGGCAGAGCCTATGGAGGAGGGTGCGGCAAAGATATTACCGGGTATAGGAGAGGGCCCGCCCCAAGGAGAACCCCCCACCCCTCATGCTGCCTCACCGCTACCCCCCCGGACCCTTGAACCATCGCCTCCGCCCCCCGACACGACCCCTGCTAACCAACCCCCAGACAATGCTATGGAGGGTTGGACCCTAGTCCAGGGGAAGCGGGGCAAGCAGAAGGCTCGAGCTCCGCTGCATCCATCCGACGCGGAAGCCCCCCAGAAGACCAGGAAGGGAGGCACTGATATCGAGCCCTCCGCTACGACCACGAGTGAGATCCATCCGCTGGTGTCGGGAGGGGAAGACAGACTGGCTTTGGAGGGCAGAATCCCCCCTCCATGGGCAACCCTCCCCTCCGAGACCCCTGAGGACGCCCCTTCTGCCCGGATACCATCCGAACCCCCCGCGAACACCGAGGCGACCGCTGAGGCGGGCCCTAGAGGAGAGGCCCCCGGGGTGGCAGGTGTTGGCCTCTCCTCCGTGTATGCGGAGATTGAGGCCCTAGATTTGACCCCGGTCACCCAGGGAGAGGATGATCTACTTCCGGCTGGCCTTGAGCTGGGCAACCTCACCCCAGCCCCCCTTTCCCCATGCTCCCTCCCCCTAATGGCCTTCCTGGGCAAGCACCCTGCAGAAGGTGGTCCACCACCTGATGCCATGGCCGCCAAGACCACCACGGAGCCAGCGCCTAGCATTACTGGGAGCCCCCTCCCTTACCCCTTAACCCTTGACTCTGCTCAGGAGGCACCTTCCTTTAGCTGCTTGCCTCCTGAACCCCAGAGCCTTACCTCTACCCCTGCCCCCACTCCTGTCCCCGCCCAGTTTACCTCCTCCTGCAATGCTATTGCCGCCCCTGGAGTTGTTTTTTTTCTGCCTTTTGCAGATTCCCCCCAGGGAGCAGTTTTTGCATTTTCTAGTCACGACCCATTAGGAGTTGCAATTTTTCCCCCGCCATCCCCTTCCACCCCAAGGCGCGAAATGGATTTAATAACCCCAGTCTGTCAGATGCCCCGTCGGTGGTCCGCACCCTGCCTACCCGCCTTAACGGACCACGAGGCTGTATTAAGAGCCCCACCAGGGAATACCTCGGAAATCGTAACCCCACCCCCGCATGAGCTGCGCCATGCACTACGGAAGTTCTTAGAACACACCCGTGGCGCCCGCAATAGGGTACAGCTGGCTCTTCAGCTATGGGGGGACTTTGATCAAATTTTTCAGGCCACAAGAGCCCTTATAAAGGAAGGCAGAGGGCAAGGAAGGCGCGGTGCTGTGGCCTACGAGCGGGCCTGCGGCTTCCGAAACAATCTACTCACCTACGGGATGGGTCACAGGTTGCTGCGCAACCCGCCGGGGGCCATGAACACCCCCACCAATGAGAAACCCCCACCCCCCCAGCCCTCCGCATGATGCCTCTTATTATTGCAACCTTGAATACCAGGGGCTGTAGGATGGCTCTCCGCAGGTCCCAGGTGCTCTCTTACCTTCGGGAAGGGGGGTACTCTGTAGTTTTCCTACAAGAGACCCATACGGACCCGACCGTCGAGGACAGGTGGCGGCTGGAGTGGGGGGACGGGGTCTACTTTAGCCACTTCACGACTTGGCAAGCTGGAGTGGCGACCCTGTTCTCCCCCACCCTACGGCCCTAGGTGCTAGGGGTCACTGAGGTCGTGCCGGGCCACCTGCTGCACCTTCGAGTCCGTATGGAGGGGCTCGTGGTCAATCTTGTTAATATCTATGCCCCGCAAATGAGCCCAAAGCGGCCACAATTCTACCAGCAGGTGTCCGACTTTCTCGGCACCCTAGATTCGCACGAGTGCCTGGTCCTGGGAGGGGACTTTAACACCACCCTCGAGGAACAGGACCGCTCAGGGGCCGAGCCGAGCCCAGCCGCCGTGAACATCCTTCGAGGAATAGTCGAACATCACTCCCTAGTGGACGTCTGGCGTGACCATCACCCAGATGACACCTCCACGTTCACTTTTGTCCAGGTGGAGGCCCATCGGTCACACCACTCTCGGTTGGACTGTATTTACTTATCCCGTTTCCATCTTTCACAGGCTCACTCCTCCACCATTCGGCCGGCCCCTTTCTCCGACCATCATTTAGTTACTATAACGGTCTCCCTCCGTGCAGAGAGACCGGGGCCGGCCTATTGGCACTTTAACAATAGCCTGTTGGAGGACGAGAGCTTTGTGACGTCCTTCCGGGAGTTTTGGCTGGCCTGGCGAGAGCAGTGGCGTGCCTTTCCCTCGGTGCGGCGATGGTGGGATCTAGGGAAGGTACGCGCCAAGCTCTTCTGCCGTGACTACACTCGGGGCACCAGCTGACGGAGAACTGCGGCGATAGAGCAGTTGGAACGGGAGGTCTTAGAGATGGAGAGGCGCCTAGCCGCCAACCCCGAGGACCCGTCCCTCTGCGGAGCGTGCCAGGAGAAGCGGGAGGAGCTTCGGGCCCTCGAGGAACACCGGGCCCGAGGTGCCTTCGTCCGGTCCCGCATCCACCTCCTTCGGGAGATGGACCGCGGCTCCCGCTTCTTCTATGCCCTGGAGAAAACGAGGGGGGCCAAGAAACACGTCACCTGCCTTCTAGCGGAAGACGGCACCCCCCTCACGGATCCGGAGGAGATGTGTGGGGGGGCCCGCGACTTCTACACAAGCCTTTTCTCCCCGGATCCGACCGATCCTGGCGCTTGCGGGGTGCTCTGGGAGGAACTCCCCACGGTCAGCGTGGGCGACCGAGACCAGGTAGAGCTGCCTCTCACCCTGGCCGAGTTCTTGGAAGCCCTCCGCTGCATGCCCACCAATAAATTCCGGGCATGGACGGGCTGACCGTGGAGTTTTACCGCGCGTTCTGGGACATCCTCGGCCCAGACCTAGTCACTGTCTGGGCTGAGTCTTTGCAGAGCAGGGTCCTCCCTCTGTCGTGCAGGCGAGCGGTGCTCGCCTTGTTGCCGAAGAAGGGGGACCTCCGCGATTTACGAAACTGGCGTCCCGTCTCACTCCTTAGCACGGATTACAAAATCGTAGCGAAAGCAATTTCGCTGCGGCTAGGGTCCGTGATGGCGGACGTGATCCACCCAGACCAGACCTATACTGTCCCGGGTCGCAGCATTTTTGACAACCTATTTCTAGTCCGAGACCTTTTGGAACTCGGGCGGAGAGATGGTCTGTCATTCGCCCTCCTGTCCCTTGATCAGGAGAAGGCGTTCGATAGAGTAGACCATGAGTACCTCCTGAGCACTCTGCAGGCGTTTGGATTCGGACCTCAGTTTGTGAGTTTTCTCCGGGTGCTGTATGCCTCCGCCGAGTGTTTGGTTAGGCTCAACTGGACCCTGACCGAACCGGTCAGCTTTGGGCGAGGAGTGCGGCAGGGGTGCCCCCTCTCGGGCCAGCTGTACGCTCTGGTGATCGAGCCTTTCCTCTGTCTCCTCCGCAGGAGGTTGACAGGGTTGGTGCTGCGGGAGCCGGAGCTGCGGCTGGTCCTGTCGGCATACGCCGATGACGTACTCCTCATGGTCCAGGACCCGGGCGACTTGGCGCGAGTGGAGGCATGCCAGGCCATCTATTCGGCAGCCTCCTCCGCCCGAGTCAACTGGGTCAAGAGCTCTGGCTTGGCGGTGGGGGACTGGCGGCAGGTAAGCTCCCTCCCACCCACGCTTCAGACCATCCGGTGGAGCGCGGGTCCACTGCTCTATCTCGGCGTTTACCTTTCCGCCATGCACCCTTCCCCGCCAGAGAACTGGCAAAATTTAGAGGGTGGGGTGATAGAGCGGATCCGGAAATGGACGAGGCTACTCCGATGTCTCTCCCTCCGAGGGAGAGCACTGGTGCTTAACCAACTAGTCCTGTCCACGCTCTGGTACCGGCTCAACACCCTGGCCCCAGCCCCGGGTTTCCTGACCCACCTCCGGAGATTGATTCTAGAGTTCTTTTGGTCAGGAATGCACTGGGCCCCTGTTGGAGTTCTTCATTTACCCCTGAAGGAAGGAGGGCAGGGCCTGAAGTGTCTGTACTCTCAGGTCCGCGTTTTCCGCCTCCAGGCCCTGCAGAGTCTCCTTTATAGTGCAGGTAGTTTGACGTGGAGCATATTGGCGCACGCCTTCCTGCGCCGTTTCCAAGGGCTCCGATACGACCGGCAGCTCTTTTATCTTTGTCTGAGAGGTTTTCCGCGAGACCTCTCCGGGCTGCCGGTCTTCTACCAGGACCTCCTCCGGACCTGGAAACTGTTTCTAACGACCAGGTCCGTGGCGGCCACCGTGGGAGCAGATCTCCTCACGGAGCCCCTGCTACACAATCCCCAACTCCGTGTGCAGGTGGCGGAGTCCCGCTCGGTGCGCCAGAGCTTGGTCCTGGCAGAAGTCACGAGCATCGGAGACCACCTGGACTACGACTGGAGAGACTGGCTGGATCCCTTGACGCTCTCTTGGCACATGGGGCTCTCCAGCCCTCGTACCCCGCGGTGCATACTTCAGGAGGTGAAGGCTGCCTTGACCCCCACTGCTCGGGCTTATGTCAACCGAGCCTTGCATGAGGGCGCACCTCGCCCATCCTCTACCCCAGGCCCGCTGGACCTTTCCATTGGGCTCCTACCCTGCTGATCCCGACAAACCCCTCACCCTTTCACTGCAAGCCGGCTGCATGAACTGCAGCCGGTCAGTTTTCAAATCGCACCATGGAAATATTTATACACACTCATACTTCACACCCTTCACGCCCACACCCTGGTGTCCCGCCCCGATACAAAGTGGGGGGACCTCCTGCCACCTTTGGAGGGTGAGCAACCTTGATGGGCCAGCCTATATTCCACCTTGGTCCCGAGGCCCGTCGGGGACATCAGTTGGCGGCTCCTTCACGGAGCTGTGAGCACGGGTGTGTTTCTGACACGGTGTACCCCCATCCCGGATACTTGCCCTTTTTGTAATGTGAGGGAAACCCTGGCGCACGTATATTTAGAGTGTGCCAGATTGCAGCCCCTTTTCTGGCTCCTCACGAATATTCTATTGCGCTTTTGGCTTCATTTCTCCCCTCACCTTTTTATCTATACACTCCCCATCCGTGGCCCCACAAAATCGCGAGATCTCCTGGTTAACCTCCTCCTAGCCTTGGCTAAAACAGCCATTTATAAAACCAGAGAGGGGAGGTTGGCCCATGAAGCGTCCTGCGATTGTAGGGCCTTTTTCCGATCCTCAGTACATTCACGTATCCGGGCGGAGTTCCTCTGGGCGGCGTCCACCGACTCCCTTGACGCCTTCGAGGAGCGGTGGGCGCTGTTCGGGGTTCTCTGCTTGGTGACCCAGTCCGGTTCCCTCCGTCTGACCCTTTGATTGAGGGGAAGAGCGAGAGACGCCAGCCCCAGCCGTTGCCCCTGTGGATACCATTGTTACTGTCATCTAGGAGGGGTCCTATAATACATGGGTGTCTACCCCCCCCACCGCCAAACCGCCCACCCCGCAGCCATGCCCATCTTGCCGGGCACTCTCAGGAGAGGGATAATCGGTGACACTGGGCGCGGCACTAGGTAACTCGAGGGGGTGGAAGACCATGAGTGTCGAGGAAGCCCCCCCGCTCTGGGCCCAGGCTAGCCTGAACACTTCTCCCTCCTGAAAGCTGCTGTGTTATACCTTTTGTTTGCGTTGTTTTGTTGCATAGTTTATTTTGTTTTCTTTGGTAACTCTTTGCAAGTGTTACACAATAAAATTCTTTTCTGTTTAAAAAAAAAAAAAAACCCTTCCCTGTTACCTTACCAGGGGAAAAGGGACCTACTTAGCCTGCTCTCCCGCTGCTGCCCTCTGGCCTGGGCTTTCCTTGCTTTTTGCCCCTGCGCTCGGCTCCCCCCCCCCGACCGGGCCAGACACTCTCCCCCCTTTCTCTTCTTTTTGTTGTTTTTTTTTTCTCTGCTGTTGCTAGAGTGCTGGCCAGCTGCCAGCCGGCTGTTACCCCACCCCCCCGCCCGCCCTCGGACGCTGCTGCTGCTCCAGCTGAAACCCCCCCCAAGAGAGGGGGGGCCTGCTGACCCACTCCCCCGAGGGGTGGAGTGGAAGGACCCAGCCCCCAGACCCAGTTGCTTGCTGTTTGTTTGCGGACCCATCTCCGGTCGAGAGGACCCTTATCACTTGCTCCGGCATTTCTGGAATGCTACTGCTGAAAAAAAGAAAGCCCGGAACAGATAGAGAAAAAGCCGTCCACCGGAGGAACACCGCCTGGGGAATCTAAAAATTGCCGTGGAGGGGGCCTAAGACTGAGTAACTTTCGAACTGTGCTCTCGTGCAGGGGAAAGCCTTGACTGTGTCTTAACTGTGTTTGTAGGGACACAAGGGGTGTGGCATGGAGCTGCCCCCCGATCCATCTGTGTCCTCCCAACCCCCACACTATGATCTTAACCCCCTTACCCCCCCATTCCACCATCTTTGCTGCCTGTCTAACATCTGCCTCTGGACTCAGCTGCTCGCCCTGATTCCATCGCATGGGCCAGAAGCACCAGCCAACCAAACAGGACTCTCTGGACAAGCGTACGGTGGTTCATGTGCCCCCCGCCCTGAATTGTCCACCCCACAGCTTGTCCCTTTCTACCTGACCCCAAGTCCTGTTAACCACCTGCCACCGCTCCCGCTGGGGCATCGGCAATGGAGGGCACCGGGGTGACCTCCGCCGCTGCCATGCCCATCGCCTCCCTAGACTCCAGGGAAGCCCTCCCAGCTGGCGGGAAAGGCCAGGGCAAGAAGAAAGGGAAGGGCCCCGCTAAAACCACTGGGCCCTCCATGGCAGGGGCCACCCTCACTGCTGCAGCCCCGCCACCGACTACAGCGTCCTTCCCCGCTGCCCCCTCCACCAGCTCTGCGGATGTCCCTCCCTCAGCCCCCAGGATGTATGCCCGGGCGATGGCAGCCCCCCCCGCCTGCCGCCTCATCATCTCTCCCGCCTACCGCCTCTGCCACCATCAATAGAGGCCGGGGCCCCTTTCCCACCATGACAAGGAAGCACAGTGTCCGACGCCTCCTGGTGCCCACCTCGCCCCACGTGGAGACTTACGTGCGGGCGTTGGCGAGAGTGGTGGGGCCCTTGGCCATTGTGGCGGTCTCCAAAATGTATGGAAAGGTCATCTTCTTCTTAGCATCAGAGGCTGCTGCACAGGAAGCAGTGGAGAGGGGCCTGGTGGTGGTGGGGTATTTGTCCCCCTAGAGCTGCTAGAGGACCTGCGTGTCCACCTGGTCCTGACCTCTGTCCCTCCTTTTCTCCCCAGTGCTGTCCTGCTACCCGCCCTTTCCACCCTGGGGAAACCTGTTTCTGTTATCAGCCCTCTCCCATTGGGCTGCAAAGACCCCACCCTCCTTCACATTTTTTCCTTCCGCCAACAAATGCAACTTTTACTGCCGTCGGCAGTGCGTGACGGAGTGGCACTCAAAGCGTCCTTCCTAGTCCCCCACCAGGGGGCCCGTTACCAGGTGTACTTTTCCAGGGGAGAAGCCCGGTGCTAACTCTGCCGGGCGTCAGGGCATGTCCGGAGGGACTGCCCCTTAGCCCGGGAAGGAGGGGCATCTGGGATCCCCGAGATCCAACAGGACATCGGCCACGTGATTGCTGACACCCCTGGCCGCCCGGTATCCGAACCCACCCCCCATCTTCTTCGGACCACCACTACTCCCACTCAGTCCCAAGGGGCACCTCCCCTACAATGCCCAGATGAGCGGGAGAGCCCCGCCCTCGCTGCTGACAATATAGCGGGGCCTACAGTGGAGGGTGTGGCAGAGATACCACCAGGCATGGGAGAGAGCCTGCCCCAGGGAGAATCCTCCCTCCCTTATGCTGCCCCACCGTTCCCCCCCTAAGTCCCTGAGCCATTGCCTTTACCCCCTGACACGACCCCTGCTAACCAGCCCCAGCTGATGCCATGGAGGGCTGGGCCCTAGTCCAGGGGAAGCGAGGCAAGCGGAAGGCTCGTGCTCCACCTCATCTACCTGAGGCGGAGGCCCCCCGGAAGACTAGGAAGAGGGGCACCGATGCCGAACCTTCTGCTTTGCCCACAAGTGCGTCCCATCCACCGGTGTCAGCTGGAAAGATGTGGCAGCACCGGGGGGTAGTGTTTCCTCTCCAGGGTAGACCCTCCCCTCCGAGACCCTCGAGGAAGTCCCTTCTGTCCTGACACTACCCAAAGCCCCTGTGAACCCCAAGGCAACCGTCGTGGCGGGTGCCGGTGGGGAGAACCCCAGGGCGGCGGAAAGTGTCCTCTCCTCCATGTTCAAGGAGATCGAGGCCTTAGATCTGACCCCGGTCGCCCTGGGGGAGGATGACCTTTTGCCAGCAAATCTCGATCTGGGCGACCTCACTCCACCCCTCTTTTCCCCATGCTCCCTCCCCTTAATTGCTGCTTCCGCTCCCACCTCCGAGGAGCCCCAGGACTCCTCCACCGACCCGGCCGCTGATGGCACCCCGCTGATGACCGCCGAGCCTGCTCAGGTGCGGAGCAATTGATTTCCTTCCCAGGCGGGGGCCCTACAGAAGATAATCCACCTCCTGATGCTGTGGCCGCTGAATCCACCACAGAGCGCGCGCCCAGTGTCACTGAGAGCTCTCTCCCCACCCCCTTAACCCTTGAGCCTGATTGGGAGGCGCCACCATCCAGCTGCTTGCCTCCCAAAACCCAGAACCTCGCCTCTGCCCCTGCCCCTGCCCCTACCCCTATCCAATTTACCTCCTGCAAAGTCATTGCCGCCCCCGGCGCTGTCTCCTTCCCTTTCCCAACTGATGACCCCCAGGGAGTGGCCTTTGTGGTCTCCTGCCCCGACCCATTAGGAGCTGCTATTTTCCCTCCACCGCCCCCTATTGCCCCAGAGCTTGAGGCAGGCCTAGAAGCTCCATTCCATCAGGCACCCCGTCGGGGGTCCGCACCCTGCTTCTCCGTTTTAGTGGACCACAGGGCTACACCAAGGGGCCCGCTGGGAAACAACCCGGAAACCGTAACCCCACCCCCCCATGAGCTGCGAGGAGAACTGCGGACGTTTTTAGAGGATGTACCGCAACAAGGTACAGCTTGCTCTCCAGCGATGGGGGGACTTTTTTCAAATCCTCTGGGCCACAAGGGCCCTCATGGGGGAAGATAAAGGGATGGGGAAGCAGGATGCCGCAGCCTACTGGGAGGTCCGCGTCTTCCGTGACCAATTACTCACCTACGGGACGGGTCAAGGACTGTTGCGTGGCCCGCTGGGGGATGTGAGCGTTCCTGCCAGTGAGGATTCCCCCCGGCCCTCCCCATGACACCTCTCACCGTCGCAACGTTGAACACCCGGGGTTGTAGGATGGCTCTCCGCAGGTCCCAGGTGCTCTCCTTCCTTCAGGAGGGGGGGTACTCTGTGGTTTTCCTGCAGGAGACCCATATGGATCTGACCGCCGAAGACAGTTGGCGGCTGGAGCGGGGGGACAGGGTCTACTTTAGCCATTCCACAGTTCGACAGGCTGGAGTGGCGACCCTGTTCTCCCCTGACCTACGGCCCGAGGTCATGAGTGCCTGGTCCTGGGAGGGGACTTCAATACCACCCTCGAGGAGCAGGACCGCTCGGGGACCGAGCAGCCTGGCCGCCGCGGACACCCTCCGGGAGATAGTCGAACATCATTCCCTAGTGGACATCTGGCATGACCACCACCTGGATGACACTTCCACGTTCACCTTTGTCTGGGTGGAAGCCCATAGGTCGAGCCACTCCCGGTTGGACCGCATTTATTTATCACGCTTCCATCTCTCACGAGCCCACTCCTCCAGCATTCGGCTGGCCCCATTTTCTGACCATCACCTAGCCACCGTGACAGCCTCCCTCTGTGCAAAGAGGCCGGGGCCGGCCTATTGGCATTTTAACAACAGCCTGTTGGAGGACGAGTGCTTTGTGACGTCCTTCTGGGATTTCTGGCTTGCCTGTCGAGGGCAGCGGCGTGCCTTTCTCTCGGCGCGGTGATGGTGGGACCTGGGGAAGGTGCGCGCCCGGCTTTTTTGCGACTACACCCGGGGCACCAGCCGACAGAGAAATGCGGCGATAGAGCAGCTGGAATGGGAGGCCTTAGAGCTGGAGAGGCATCTGGCCGCCAGCCCCGAGGACCCGCTCCTCTGTGGAGCGTGCCGGGAGAAGTGAGAGGAGCTCTGGGCCCTCGAGGACCATTGGGCCCGGGGCGCCTTTGTTCGATCCCACATCCGCCTCCTTCGGGAGATGGATCGCGGCTACCGCTTCTTCTATGCCCTGGAGAAAATGAGGGGGGCCAAGAAACACGTTACCTGCCTCCTGGCAGAGGATGGCACCTCCCCTCACGGAACCGGTGGAGATGTGCGGGAGGGCCCGAGCCTTCTATGCAAGTCTTTTCTCCCCAGATCCGACCAACCCTGGCGCTTGCGGAGTGCTCTGGGAGGAGCTCCCTACGGTCAGCGCGAGTGACCGAGACCGGCTAGAGTTGCATTTCACCCTGGCCAAGTTCTCGGAAGCCCTCCGTCGTATGCCCACTAATAAGTCTCCAGGCATGGACGGGCTAACCGTGGAGTTCTACCGCGTGTTTTGGGACGTCCTCAGCCCAGACCTAGTCACAGTCTGGGCCGAGTCTCTGCAGAGCGGGGTCCTCCCTTTTTCGTGCAGGCGAGCTGTGCTCGCCTTATTGCTGAAGAAGAGGGACCTCCGCGATTTACGAAATTGGCGTCCCGTCTCACTCCTCAGCACGGACTACAAAATCGTAGCGAAAGCAATCTTGCTGCGGCTAGGGTCTGTGCTGGCGGATGTGATCCACTCAGACCAGACCTACACCGTCCTGGACCACAGTATCTTTGATAACCTATTTCTGGTTCGGGACCTTTTGGAACTTGGACGTAGAGACGGTCTGTCGTTCGCCCTCCTGTCCCTAGATCAGGAGAAGGCATTCGATAGGGTGGACCACGGGTACCTCCTGAGCACTCTGCAGGCGTTTGGCTTCGGACCCCAGTTTGTGGGTTTTCTCCGGGTGCTGTACGCTTCCGCAGAGTGTCTGGTTAAGCTCAGCTGGACCCTGACCGAACCGGTCAGCTTCGGGCAAGGAGTACGGCAGGGGTGCCCCCTCTCGGGCCAGCTGTACGCTCTGGCAATCGAGCCCTTCCTCTGCCTCCTCCGCAGGAGGTTGACAGGGTTGGTGCTGCGGGAGCCGGAGCTGCAGCTGGTCCTGTTGGCGTACGCTGATGACGTGCTCCTTGTGATCCAGGACCCGGGCGACTTGGCGTGGGTGGAGACTTGCCAGGCCATCTATTCGGCAGCCTCCTCCTCCTGGGTCAACTGGGTCAAGAGCTCTGGCTTGGTGGTAGGAGACTGGCGGCAGGCGAGTTCCCTCCCACCCGCGCTTCAGACCATCTGGTGGAGCGCGGGTCCGCTGCTCTATCTCGGCGTTTACCTTTCTGCCACGCATCCCTCTCCGCCAGAGAACTGGGAAAATTTAGAGGGCGGGGTGATAGAGCGGCTCTGGAAATGGACGGGACTACTCCGTTGTCTCTCCCTCCGAGGGAGAGCGTTGGTGCTTAATCAATTAGTCCTGTCCATGCTCTGGTACCGGCTCAACACCCTGGTCCCGGCCCCGGGTTTCCTGACCAACCTCCGGACATCAATTGTGGGGTTCTTTTGGTCAGGAATGCACGGGGCCCTGTAGGGGTTCTTCATCTACCCCTGAAGGAAGGAGGACAGGGGCTGAAATATCTGCACACTCAGGTCCGCGTCTTCCGCCTCCAGGCCCTACAGAAGCTCCTCTATGGTGCAGGCAGTTCGGCGTGGAGCATACTGGTGCCGGCCATCCTGTGCCGCGTCCGAGGGCTCTGATATGACTGGCAGCTCTTTTATCTCCTTTCGGGAGTTCTTCCGCGAGACCTCTCTGGGCTGCCGGTCTTCTACCAGGACCTCCTCCGGACTGGGAAACTGTTTTTAATGACCAGGTCTGTGGCGGCCACCGAGGGGGCAGATCTCCTCGTGGAGCCCCTGCTACACAACCCCCAGCTCCGTGAGAGGTGGCGGAGTCCCACTCGGTGCACCAGAGCTTGATCCTGGCAGAAGTCACGAGCATCGGAGACTACCTGGACTACGACCGGGGAGACTGGCTGGATCCCCTGACACTCGCTCGGCTCATGGGGCTCTCCAGACCTCGTACCCCCCGGCGCATACTTCAGGAGGTAAAGGCCGCTTTGCGGCCCGCTGTTCGAGCTTACCTCAACTGGGTCCTGCTCGAGGGCACGCCCCGCCCACCATCTACCCCAGGCCCGCCGGACCTCTTAATTGGACCCCTGCCCCGTAGACCCAATCGACCCCCTCACACCTTTACTGCGAGCCGGCTGCATGAACTGCAGCCGATATGCTTCCAAACCATGCCAAGGAAACATCTATACACGCTCGTGCTCCACACCCTTCACGCCCTCACCTGTGTCCCGCCCCGACACAAAGTGGCGAGACCTTTTACCACCTTTGGAGGGTGAACAGTCCCGGTGGGCCAGCCTATATTCCACCTTGGTTCTGAGGCCCGTCAGGGACATCAGTTGGTGGCTCCTTCACGGAGCTGTGAGCACAGGCACGTACTTGAGGCGGTTCACCCCCATCCCAGATACTTGTCCCTTTTGCGGTGTGAGGGAAATCCTGGCGCATGTATATTTGGAGTGCGCCAGGCTGCAGCCCCTGTTTCGGCTCCTCACAAATCTTCTATTACGTTTTTGGTTGCATTTTTCCCCTCACCTTTTTATTTATGCACTCCCCATCCGTGGCCTCACAAAGTCGTGAGATCTCCTAGTTAACCTCTTCCTGGCCCTGGCTAAAATGGCCATCTATAAAACCAGAGAGAAGAGGTTGGCCGATGGAGTTTCCTGTGACTGTGGGGCTGTTTTCCGATCCTCAGTCCTTTCACGTATCTGGGCGGAGTTCCTTTAGGCGGCGTCCACCGACTCCCTTGATGCTTTTGAGGAGCGGTGGGCGCTGTCCAAGGTTCTCTGCTCAGTGTCCCTGTCCAGTTCCCTTTGTTTGACCCTTTGATTGGGGGAGAGAGTAAGGGACCCCAGCCCCAGCCTTTGCTGCTACGGACACCATCATCTTAGAGGAGTCCTTTCACACGTGGGTGTATGTCCTCCCCCCCGGGTTGTCCACCCCACAGCCTGCCCCTCTTGTTGGGTGCTTTCCGATGAGAGAATTGTTGGTGACACTGGTCATGGCACCAGGTAACTCGAGGGGGTGGCAGACCTTGAGTGTCGATGAAGCCCCCTTGCTCTGGGCCACCAGGTAACTCGGAGGGGTGGAAGACCGTGAGAGTCGAGGAAGCCCCCCGCTCTGGGCCTGGGCAAGCTTGAACACTTCCCTCCCCTGAAGCTAATGAGAAAACAATTGTGATTGGCTGCTGTGTTATACATTGCATATGCTGTTGTTCTTACTTTGTAAGTGTGTTATGCAAATAAAAACATCCTTTTTGCTTCCAAAAAAAAATTACTCTCCTATAGCCATCTGGCCCGACCCTGTCACATCCTGTATCTGGTCTTTCCCCCACATTGTCATGTTCTTCAGCATACTGAATTCTTACTGAAATAAAATGCTTTGATTTGAGATTATGGTAATTGATCTTGTCACTTTACCAAGTTTGTAAAATATAAATAAAGTAAAAAAACTCATCTATACATTTCAGCATAATAGATTTGGAAAGATTCTGTATTACTGATTAAAATTTCATTGCCTGAAATTCTGCTTCGTGTGGTGTATTTTAAGTAGTTTTAAATAGTGAAACTCATTAAAAATGCTGCATCTCGTCCAAGTTGATGTTAATAAAATTCTTAGGATTTATATTTTTAGTTAACGATAGGAGGAGTACTCCAAGTCTGCCAACAAAGACAAATATAAAACTGCAGAATTTTGCAAGAGCAATCTTTTAGTCCAATAATGTACAAAACCTGGTTGATACTTAGTCACAGGTATTGAATGGTACCTTATTATTATTAATAATTATTATAATGATTTATATTATTGCAGTGCCTAGGAGCCCCAGTCATGGAGCAGAAGCCCACTGTGCTAGGTGCTGCACAAACACAGAACACACAGATAGTCCCTGCCCCAAAGAGCTTACAGTCTAAGGACATGACAAGAGACAACAGATGGATAAAAACAGACCCAAAGAGGAGTACAAATCATGGACTCCTAGCGGCTGACCCAATGCCCATCTGTGGAAATATTTGGATGAGGTTGCTCGTTCCATGTTGCACACCAGAGTTTGAGTGTCATGATATAGGTTGTTGACTTGTTATATTGTCCACTTTTTTATAATACTCATCAATGGCAAATTTCTTACAATGCTCTGTTTTAAAACTACAACTAATACATGTATTAATTCTTTGCAGAGATGTAATAGGATTGTGAATGTGGGAGGAAATGTATTATAAATGGTTTATGATTTCTTCTGTCTTCACTGAGCTGAGCCACAATATGGTGTCAATTTTCCTTAAATAAAGATGGAATTTTAATGGTGTATTAATGAATGAAGGCAGCAGTAGTCATGGCTAGTGTGAATGCAATACTAAGGAGGAAAATTAGAATTTGAAAGGCAGCTCAATACAATATATCATGCTTATGTACACTGCTGTTCCTTCCATTGGAAATGAAGGTCACCATCTCATAAGCAGTTTGGTAATTGTCTAAAGAACTGCAAAGTAAAGTTGAGTGATTCTGCCCCTAGTCTCTAATGGTGAATGACATAACTTCCTCCTCCCAGGAGGAGGAATGGAACAGATTACATAAATTTACTTTGATGCATGACTTTCTAGGTGTAACTTAAAACATTGCGCCTATTTTTTTCTTTAGACAGGAATTGAGGCAGTAGCACCAGGGGAGCCAAATGTAACAATGCTTGAAGGACTCTCCTGGAACTGTTGACTCTCTGTGCTAGGGAGTACCAGTTTCTCCCCCCATTTCAAACCACCTAAGACCTCTCTACGTCCCGCCGACCCCCCCTGGTTCCCTACCCCATCCTCGCTCACCTCTTCCCCCCCCCACTTCCCTTCACCTCTACATAAGCCATCAACCTTTTAACACAGATCCTGTCAAGTGGGAAGGAAAGGAAATGTTCCAATTCTCTGGAATACTGCACTGAGGTTGTGTTGCAGCAGATGGTTAGAGTAGCTATTTAATTGGTGAGTCAATGAGCGTTGTTTGAATTAGTGTGTTGTCATTCTGGGAAGTGATTGTCTGTAATGTTTCTAGTAGTATCATGTAGAGGATGAGATGAAGGGAGCATGGCATTGTGTTTTGTTTTTTACAATAGTAGCTTTCTATGGTCAGAGTTAAATTGGCACATTCTATGGGGAAGTGGAGGAGGAGGAATATGCATTGTGGGTAGTAGATGTGCATGAGGTAACCTGCAGAAGGTAAAAACTTCAAAAGCCTGTGGCCAAGGTACCTAAAAGAGTACCTAAAGCTCCCGGATGAGGACCATGATTGACAATGCTGCTACTTTGTACAATGGAATTATCCACCATGGGAGTAAACCTCATCTGTGATGGTGACAGAGCTTTCCGAGGGGCTGGTCCAAGATAAAGGAAATGAACCCCCAACAATATCTAAGAACCACTAAAATCTCACCATATTTCACTCCACCCCTTTGAGTTTGGCTTTGCACATACACAATAAAAAATGAGGGTACATATATTTGATTTGTTTTAAAAACCCACAAAATTTCACTCTTAGGAGAATAAGGAAGTAAGCAAACAAGCTACACATGACATATATTAGTCTTATTACCGAATGCATTTCTGAAAGGTTCTCAGTTCACCATCACCATGGTGATGAGGGCAGTATAGGAACTCAACTAGAATAGAATAGAAATCATAGTTGTAGGTTGCTAGGGATGGCTTAGACTTAACAAATGATTTACTGGCTTTGTGTGTGTGTGTGTGTGTGTGTGTGTGTGTTGATGGTTGATGCATTTAAGCAATTCTGGTTTTTAGCACAATTTTGTTTGGGGAAATTTCCCAGAACTTTTAAGAAGTTGGGATTAATACTAAAAGTTATTCACCTGGGTAGCTATTCAAATTTATATGTATTCTCCTCCCTCCACCAACAGCACAGCCCTGCTCCCTTAGAAGTGCTCACCCACCGCTGCATTTCTTTCTGACATGGTGGAATGTTTCAATCAAGGTGATTAAATCATTGATTTAAATCAGGCTAAGTCTTTGTAAAGCTAATTTGAAAATTTGTGCTGTTGCAGCTTTAGATGAAGCGAACTACATTATAAATGATTTTTTAAAATGCTGTTACAGGTAGGAAAGTGTTTTTGAATTTTACAGCAAAGCTGTCGACCAAAAATAAAATACTGAAAAATTAAGGCTCTGATGTCATAAACACTTAGGCGGGTACAGAAATGTACTCATTTCAGTGGTGCTACAGTACTTGTGCTTAAAGTTAAGGAAGTGCATACGTGCTGGTAGCATCAGGGACTTAAACTATATTTTTTATTAAAAGCTTCAGCGGCTTAAACATTTTGTCTCTTCAGAAGAAACATTTTGTCTCTTCCGTTTGACCAATTAAAAGTTATTAGACTTTCAATACAGTAGCAACACTATTGTGAACTTTTTTTATACACACAGATAAACATGTTCAAAAATAGGGTGAAATCCTTCATCCACTGAAGTCAATGGAAGTTTTGCTGGTGACTTTAATGAAGGGAGGATTTGTCCCCGGAACCTAAGTCTTTGTAAGGGTACCTAAGAGTGGGACTTTCAAAAGCATGTAAGTGATTTAGGAGCATAACCCCATTGATCTCAGACTGCAAACCCTGATGGAGGACTATAGCCTGGTAGACGCATTCCAGCTTTCTTGACTTGGAGAAGGTCAGTATATGGGTGGAAGGTGGCATTTCAAGCAAATACATCATGGACTGTTTGTGTTCTTGGGATTTGTTGGTCTCACAGTAAGGTTGTCACTGAAGTCATGGGCTTGTCTTGTTCAGCATAGATGAGCGTTCTTAGTGTAGAAAAAAATCTCTATGTAAAATCTGAAATTAAGAAACAAGTACAAAATATACACCAGAAAATAAGACAATAAAATAGGAAGAAAGTAAAAAATCAGCAACATGTAAATAAGAGATCTGATTTAGATTTTTGAAAAATGATTTAAAAGTATTTAAATCAAAATAATTTTAATTAAAAAATTGATATTTATCCACCCTGCTTCTCCATGCAGAGCCCCATTTCACTTGCAGACCCCTGTGCACAGCCTGGATTGGCCCCTTTATTCCTCTCACACTCACACATATGCTCCTCTTACTCCCACATTGCCAGTCTTCATCTGTCTTATAGGTTGCCGCCACCTGCCATCACCATTATTAAATACTTACGATGGCATAGGTTCTGGAAGTAGGGCTGGTGTAGGTGTTGCTGCACCCCCTAGCTTGAAGTAGTTTCCATCAAATACAGGGTTTATAGTTTGGTTCAATGGCTCTCAGCACCCCCACTATACACATTGTTCCAGTACCTCAGTATGATGGGATCGTTTTTTCCAGAAATCCATGTAATTTTAATCTAAAACTGAATCTTGCTTAATTCTTACACAGCACCTTACATCAGTAGTCCATACTCAACAGAGTAGTCCCATTGAAGTCCGTTATTTTCATGAGTATTGTAAGAGGATCAAGTCCATAGTCAAAATACTTTGATCCTGCTATATCCATCTTGCCTCTGTGTCAGTAACCCTGGATCCACCTGTGTCCAAGTTTATCAGTAAGTAACACCTGGCTCCTACTGAATGTAGGCTGAACTCTACTCATAACTAATGCCTGTTTTATCAGTCAGTTCCTTCCTTTTCCTCCTTACCGTAATTTTTTGTACAACCATTTTATCACACGCTATTCCGTACTCCTCTGCCATTGACCATCTAGTTTCCCTCTTACTGTAGCACATAAAAATAAATGTTCTTTTCTTCATCTTCCTACAAAGGTGATAAAAATAGCAGATGTATTTTGCAAATATAGAAATGATGCCCATTTGTAAGATTTTCATGTTGATTATAAATCTTAATCAATCTATTCATATTAGTAGGAAACGACAGGGACATGAAGGCTTTTTTAGCACTGTTGATAGTCAATCAATACATCTTCCTTGAGACTTTGCAGTGTATCCTGTCTTCTAGGTTTCTTCATTTTGTTTCTTGTACAGGAGGGATAATGTATGTTGTGGGCACTTAACAAATTATAATACTTAGCACTTCTATCCATAAATTTCAAACGAAGGAAAGTATCATTATCCTTGTCTTACAGTAGGGAAACTGCGGAGCAGAAAAGAGGAGTGACTCCCCTGAGGTAAAGCAGGAGCTTGGTGACAGAGCTGGAATTAGAACTCGGATAGCTTGACTCCCAGGCCAGTGCCCTATGCTCCAGGCAATGCTGCCTCCCATTACTATTTTATGATGAAATAATAATCCGTGAGCGGTTTTGTGCTCATTAATGCTAATTTCTTCCACTACAATGAAAAGTCGTTCAGGGAGAATGAAAACTAGGAAAGCAAGGAAGGGAGAGCACATTGTGGAAAAGAAGACAAAGATTATGTATAGGTTCTAATATAATATGTCACATCTATCATAAGAAGCTATTATTTTTATCATCTTATTTCTATCGTATTTCAGAAGGGTTCTTGAACAAAGAGCTTTTAGTTATATGAATGGAGAATGAATATAAAATTAGAGAATTAGAGTTAGTTTAAGTTTGGTGAAGGAAATATGTTGTAAAGAAAGGCCATGACTAGCAAGTAAAAGAAAAACCTTGAGAATAGTGAGTTATAAGGCCAGAAGGAATGAAGTAGGGAGGATTTCTGGTTCAAACAGTAACTAATAAGATAAAGGGAAGTTTCTAAAAAGGAGACTTCTGACCAAATGGGGTGACTGCAGATGGTTGCAAATAAGACAAGAGAGTCTGTCTTAGAAGGAGCCAGCAGGGACCTTCCTACCCCACTTACCAATGTTATCTCAAAATTTGGGCCTATGTGAATTCAGGTGCAATGGAAAACTATTGGTCAGGAAGAAGGATGGGAAGAGATAAGGAAGAAAGGCCTTGGGGAGAAATGAGGTTGTAAATCTTATCTGGAGTAAGACTGGAAATGAGGATAAATGGTTTCAAATTGGTTTTTAGCTAAAGTCAATGATTGGCGATGACATCATTTGTTTGCTGAAGGATATAAAAAAAGTTATGAATTTGTGGGTTCTTTGTCAGACCTGACATGCTGGAGAACATGAGGAATAAGATAGTTTCTCCTAGGTTTGTTCTATTTGTAACTATACTGGTCACATACTTATGAATATTTTGTTACTGAATTGGGTGTAGTAACTGCTTGTTTTTTATGCTGTCAGGTATTTTTAGAGCAATTGTATAAAATGCCATTTGGTCTTTGGACTTAATAAAGGAATTAATTGTTAAGGTCTCCCACATTAATAAGTCTAAATATTATTAATAATTCAAACAGTTATGCAGACAAGAACTTTGCATATACTGAATTTGTAAGACATTTTGTTCAAACAGCAATCTCAGTAGTAAATATCCTGTTGAAGGCAAAACAAACAAATATCCCGTTGGAGGCAAAAATCTTGTGTCTCAAGCTGCAGCCCAAAACAAATGCTTTTGCATGACTCAAACTGCTGGAGCCATTAGCCCTAATTGAAATGCACATCTAAACTGACATTTAAACCTAAATTTTTAGAGCCGCATATAAGGCTGTAGGCAATACTGTCTTAGCTGGATAGCACCTTGCAGTCCAAAAGCTTCAAAAGTGTTTTATTTATGTAATATCTTATTTATCTAGGAGAATCACATTTTGTCCACCACTGAACTACAGTCACCTCTGGCATAGAATATATCCAGCAGCTGTTTATTAGCCTAAAGAAATACTACAGAAAAAATAAAAATAAAGACTACTGCATCTAACTGTAACTACAAAGTGGATTAAGTAGGTGCTTAATTAGATCAAAAAACCAACAAACCAACCATACACACACATTTTCTTTTTCATAATTTTGCAGTCTTAGTGGCATGCATTCACCAAACAGCAGTAGAGAGCAGAAATCTTTTGGATAAGGACACCACTGTGTGACCCCTTTTTCTTTTGAAAAGTGCCATGGAATTGTTAATGCTCAGGCAGAATTGACAAGCCCACAGGCCAAGATTTTGAAGAGTGACTAGTTAGTTTCGGTGCTGAATTTGAGACATACTTAAAGGGCCTGGTTTTCGCACTTTCTGGAAATCAGGCTCCTTTAAGGGGGTCCCAGTCTGGGCACCAACTCACTAGTCAATTTGGAAAATCTTGGCCATAGTGATAAGAAAAGGCACAGAGTAAATTACAGGATTGGAAATGCATAAGCCAGTCGCACTCACACACGCCAAACTAGTTTTCTTTTCTTCCTTTCTTTTTGAAATTAGTTTGATTAATGTTATTGCCTGCTCAGTAGGATCTGTTTGAAAACAGCACCAGCAGAAACATCAAAGCTACATTCATTGGAAACACTAGATACTGACATTTTATTGTAGCTTAAATGTGTTGTTCCCCCCAGATATATAGTGAGATAGATGATTATATAGGAAAAGAGAAATATTGTTATCATCTCACACATAGCTGGAATCTACATGTACAGAAACTTAGGGTCCAATTCACAAAGGGACTTAGGTGCCCAACTGCCACTTTAAGCACCACTGGCACTCACAAACCCCCCACTTAGCGGCCGCCTACCCTGTAGGTGCCTAAACCTGCTTATTTTGCAGTAAAAGTCCCCCTAGCTGCGTACATTTCTGCATCTGGACATGCACTCTGTTTCCTCACTCTAGGCACCCCATTTTATGCTTAAATCCAAGTGTGATCCACAAAGCGGGGGAAGGCAGTAATGCCTAAACCCCTTTGTGAATCTGACCCTTCGTACATAAGGAACATACCGTACTAATATCTAAAAAATCACTCCAACTAACTGTGGAAGATGGCAGCTACAAAAAATATGAGTTAAATCCTGAGAAGATAACTGGAACTCCATTGCAAAAATGTATGTTACTAGTGAGAAATGTATCCATGTTGAATGTCAATTCAGTGCTAACTTGACTTGAGAAAGAAAGTTAGCCCAGCAGCAGTTGAGAGAATGATGTTCTTTGTCAATTCCACTCTTCAGAACAACCAGAGCATTTATTTATCATGATAAACTATAACTGAAATTGGGGCAACTCAGTACATAGCTCTGAGACTGCAAAACGTGTGTCATCATTAGGTATTGGGCTAAAACAATACAACAATGTTCACTAATTGGAAAGCTTTGGATTATTTCATATCCTCATTTCTCAGTGTTCTAGGTTATTAAAGATGACATTAGAACATGTGTATAAGGAGAGAATGCCTCCACAATCTATTTTACACCTTTTTAGTAGTATGTAATTTTGCACAGGTCTGCGTTTCCATCAACATATTTCAATAAGTCTATTCAACATGCGTGCCTACTTGAATGTTGGTCAAGTACTTTCCATTGGCTTTAATAGTAGCAGGGGGTATCTAAACATTTATGGTTCTCTAGAAATTTAACTTATACATTCCAAAGGCTAGTGTCTGAGCAATTGGTATATACAATTTTAAGATTGTTCTTAAATATCTTGATCCAGATCCTCTGCTCTGGCCAAGTTTTGCTCAGCCCAAGCCCTGAGTAGGGAAGGGGGAAAGCCATAGTGCTAAGGGGCTGCTCTGCTGGGCCAGGATCACTAGAGTCCAAGATAGTCCAGCTATGCCTTTGCTGACTGCATTTAACATGGGTGGCCACCATCTGAGCACCCCTTGTGGTCAGAAGTCACTCTACAGCACCTTGTCTCTGTTTTCCCAGTCTTCATGACTCTTTCAGAACTCACTGTCCACAGGTAGTTCAAACAAGTCTCCTCTTGGGGTCCACTTTGAGTCCTCTGGTACACTCTGGTCCTCTAGGCCGCAAGCCCAGTTCAGTGTCTCTCTCCCCGTTAACACAAACGAACATAAAACACAAACTCACTCAGTTTTCGACCTAGCTGGCCTTTACACTCTCTTCCCTGCTTGGACAGGGTCTGTCCCAGGCCTCCCTGCCTGGAGAGCTTTCTCCCACTCTCTCTCTCGCTTCTTAAGCTTTTCCCCAGCTGACAAACTCACTCAGCCTTCTTGCTCCCTGAAGTATCTACAAACAGCTGCAGTCACCTGGGCTTCTTCACTTTCCTAATACTTCTTCTTATACTTTATGGCGAAGCAGATTCACCTCCTGAGTCTATAACCATCACCTAACATATTCCTCAGACATGCATGCCACTACACTCTCTTACCCTGACTTGTAGCCTTAAAAAATGTAGTAGAGCTTTTTAATGTTGCCCCACTTTCCTGATACTCTCACTAAATCCCTCATAATATATTTTGTCACTTTAAAGCATATACATTCTTCTTAAAGGGCCTTTCTTTCCTGAGAACATATTCCCATATCAGATGAGCAACTGTTTTGCTAACCTTACATGTGTTATTTAACCGAGCTTTGTGTCTATTCAGTAAATAAAAAAATGGTCATTCAATCCACAGTGACCAGTTAACAGTCTAAATAGGAGTAGTTTTCTGATCCTTTCATAGCGCGGACTAGTGCATTATCCTACTTTGCGCTATGAAATGGCGTAATGGTTTCAAGTTGCAGTGGGGTAGGTTTAAGTTGGATGTTAGGAAAAACTTTTTTCACTGGGAGGGTGGTGAAGCACTGGAATGCGTTACCGAGGGTGGTGGTGGAATCTCCTTCCTTTGAGGTTTTTAAGCTCAGGCTTGACAAAGCCCTGGCTGGATGATTTAGTTGGGATTGGTCCTGCTTTGAGCAGGGGGTTGGACTAGATGACCTCCTGAGGTCCCTTACAACCCTGATATTCTATGATTCTATGATCCTCTATTTTGGGACATACCTCATACACTCTGCTTCCTCTTTTCTCCTTGGTCTATAATTCTTGCCATTCCTTTTAAAATAATTTTTTTAACTAAACTTTTAAATGCCTGCTTTCTCAAAAGAATTTCTTTGTCAATTTCTCCTTTTTTAAAAAGCATTTTTGCTTCCTCATCCACCATTTCATTGCCAGGTATCCCAGCATGAGCTGGAATTCATACTACATTCATGGCCGGCCATACTAACTGTGTTGTTGAAAACAGTGTTTCATTTATTAGCTCACTCCTGCTTTCCCTTTTAATTGCCAGTATGCCTGACAATGAATCCAAAAAAGATAACAGCTGCAGTAGGCCAGACGTCCCTTATCCAGTTTAGTGCTAACATTATTCTATTCAGCTGTCATAATAATGACAAAATTAGATATTCTTTCTATTTTTTCACTCCAGTCTCAGGTATGCAAAAGGCTGCTCCCACTTCCACCTGTTTTTTCATCTTAAAATCTGTCAGCATATATTGGCTCTGGTGACTCCCTTTGCCATATATAAACTCATAAACTTTATCTGTCATCTAGGATGACTCTTTCTTTCTCTTTATTTTATTATATTATTCTAAATCCACATCAGGAGATCATTTTCCAGGTATAACTTACTGCCCCATAGTTATAGATTTTAATGTCTTCTAGTCCTTCCTTTTCACTTACCACTCTTACGCACATTTTAACCCTAGAGAATGAGGGAATTTTTTGTGTCGGGCTATATTTTGTCTGCTTAATTCCCAAACATTCCTCATATATTTGTCCAGTATTCTTATCTGAACTATTTCCCTTGCCTTTAGCCCAAAATATCAGATCTAACCTTTTCATTCTTATATTGACAGGCATTTCTCCAGTAGCTACCTGCATTATACACAGCGGTGTTGTAAGAAATGCACCACATGCAATTCGTAGCGCTTGAGCTTGAATTAACTCTGATTTTTTAACTCCCCTTTACTGAAATTTCCCGCTCTTTTTTTATACTGGGATCACTTGATTCAACCCAGATGTGGCTCCTCCTCTATCAGGGCTGGCTTAGTCCCAAGCTTTCCAGCCCATGAGGCAAGCTACCCTGTTATCCAGCAGAACACCCCACCTACACCATGTGGGCAGGAGCAGCAGCATAGAGACAGCTAAGGCAGCTCTACATTAGCTGGGGATTCACCTACACACACCCCCCGCCTCCCCGCATCTCCTTCTTTTCCTCTTTCCCTGACCTCTTCTGTAAAACTAAACTGAGGAAGAACAGAGTAGAGCATGCTACAAATAAAGCTATTCATTCATTTTAATATCTGGTCTTGTAACCCACTTATACTGTGCATCAATATACTGTGTTTCCCATTAGAGCTTGCAGTCATTACATAAAGCAACATCTCCTGTTTTTTGTTAGGGCACAAAGGTAACAGCATATGCTATACTATCAGTGAAATTCATAAACAGTTCAAGCTTATTCACATGTTAAAGGAAAGCATGTTTACACACTGTTGCATTAACCCATCATTCTTCACATTCCTTTTCTATGAAAAATTAAATGAGATATACCTAGGTGGAATGGGCTAGTGGAAATACAGTGCAGCTCCAAACCCTGTCAATAGCCTAGGTGGCACTTGGTACCAAGAGACATAGGCCCCTTCTCAGCGCTTATCTAGATGAACAGTTCCTGTGCGGTAAGTGGGGCTATAAATCTACAGTGCACTACTGTGCCACACACTAACTGTCCCTGTGGACCCTGCAACCTCCCACTAAAAGTTCCCTAGTGCACTTTAATCTACTTCTATTTCAAAGTGGAGTAGGTGAGCATGCACTAGGGAGCTTTTAGTGCACGACATCAGGATCCACACGGACAATTAGTATGTGGCACACTAGTGTGCTGTAGATTTACACCCCAGCTTGCTGCATATTAAATGTTTGTCCAGACAAGCCCTCACTCTCTGTCTTTTTTGGAGCCTTTCTCAGATAACCCAAGTAGGAGCGATCACTAAATAGTACATAGGAGGTTGAGGTGTCCTTAGCAATAGCAAAATGTTGCAGATATGTGTGTAAATGTGACACTGGTTTGCACAAGGTCAAGTGGCTGTCTGGTTATCATAGGTCCTTAACAATCCTGTAGTATTCCTCTGAAGCTACTCTCTTCCCTGCTCTGCCATTTTGTTGCACAGCAGGTTTCTGATAGGATCCAGTTTCAACAGCATTTTTGGCTATTGTCATAATCCACAGCTTCTCTATGTGCCCTACTGCTACATGACACTCAACAGCAGGATTCTTACTTAATGCTATATCCACTCAGCGGCCCCTGTTTCACTGTCCAAATGGAAGAGGGTTCATTTTACTTTTACAGCCTTGAGGTTCACTAGCACCGGTTATAGGGTTCTCCGGCTTTCTCATTCTAAGGCCACCATGTATGAAAGAAACCCTCCCATGGACCATCTTCTATCCTTCACCCTCTAGTCCTACTGCTTTCTTCTCAAAACATTTAGCTCTGCAGGTTACCAGAAAGGGCACTGTGGACAGCTGGGTGTCCCCTGATAACAATCTGAAGGCATGGGATTAAGAGACATACAACAAATTTGGAAGACTGTATAGGATCCCATCCTTACAATGGAACTCAATAACTGTCTTGCAAAAATAACATATCCTTATTTATACTCTAAATGTTATATTACAGATAAGGCAGTTTTCAAGGTTCTGGATTCATCCAACCAGCTGTGGCTGTGCTCCAAGCGCTAGCGAATAAAAAAATAATCTGCATGGACATTTTAGAATTTCACATCTGCTTCTGCCTGATTAGAACTGGGGGAAAAAACACCTTATATAAGAACCAGCCTGATCATTTGTTCAAAAGAGAAATCAAACCAGAGCCAAACCTTTCTCAGTAATAGTAAAGAAGTAATGGTTTCAAGTTTCAGTGGGAAAGGTTTAGGTTGGATATTAGGAAAAACTTTTTCACTAGGAAGGTGGTGAAACACTGGAATGCGTTACCTAGGGAGGTGGTAGAATCTCCTTCCTTAGAGGTTTTTAAGGTCAGGCTTGACAAAGCCCTGGCTGGGATGATTTAGTTGGGGATTGGTCCTGCTTTGAGCAGGGGGTTGGACTAGATGGCTTCCTGAGGTCCCTTCCAACCCTGTTATTCTATGATTCTAGAGCAGGGCTGGCTCCAGCAAACCAAGCAGGTGCCTGGGGCGGCAAATGTAAAAGGGCGGCAGGACGTTGGGCTTTGGGGTGGCAATCCACCCTCAGCGGCGGCGGGAATTTGGTGGCCGCTCTGTCATAGCGCGTTTCGCGCTCGGCAGCAATTCGGCTGCGGCCCGCGACTCTTCTTCGGTCGCCGGCCGCAATTCAGCGGCTGCACCATCACTCCGCCTCCGTGTTCGGCGGCAAGGTTTGTTTTGTTGTTTTTTTTGCCACTTGGAGCGGCAAAAACGCTGGAGCGTATTCATATTCAAACTCACTGTTTAAAGCGTTGCCTCTCATTACTATGTTGGATGCATTTTATATACTATGCCAACTTGTTGACAAAAAAAAAAAGAGAGAAAAAAAGAGAGAAAACATGGGAATTTAGTACAGCTGTTTCAGTAGAAAAAGCATCAACAATACTTTAGCCTTTTTATTTTTGTCCTGTCAGTCAAAAAAATGTCCATTCTACCAAACAAATTAACATACCCTGAAAGAATGATTGTTCATGACAGGCATTCGCAACATTGTTGGACATTTTTTATTCTTTATTTTATCAGGTTATTCACTTACCTATTCATTCAAACACTGTGGAGTTCCTTTTTTAACAAAAGAGTTATTAATACAATTTAATTACCAGTAAGCAATTTGAGGTAAAATTTCAAAGAAGTTTGCTGTGGATCCACCCCTAAAATATTGCAATTTTGCACATGAATCAGAAATTACACATGAAGATGAGATAACACTGTGTTTACATGTTGGTAATTAGCAGCACAAATGCCCTCTGTGTGGATAAATACATGTTAGGTAGGCATAACATGTACAGCAGGTGTTGGGCAATCTTTTGAAAATTTGACTTTTTCAATACAGCTTCAGAGAAAAGACGATCTCTTTCTGAGAACACTGTCACATTAACCAATATCACTTTCATACCTGCTGAGAACCTGTACCTCCTGTTAACTTTAATAGTATTTGTGGGTGGTCAGCACTTTTGAAAATCAGGTAATTAATTTCTTAATTTTGTAAATCCTTTTGTTTAAAATGTCTACGAGACAGTTTATTCTATGTAACCTCCATAAGGCTCTGACTTCTCCCTGCCTTTTCCCGCTCTTTTTCTTTTTTAACAGTAACAGTCTTTTTGTGGTTATTCCACCCATAACATGTGTAGGGCAACACTCTTAAAGCTGTGAGAGGCTTAGCTCCATAAGGCCATTAGACATGAAGTCTGAACAGCAAGGAGACATGGAAATATGACCATTACTGAGGTACATGTCAAATCTAACTTTTATATCACTTTGTATTTCTAGTATATAGTTCATGTTGAGTGTCTCTCACATATATATTTAAAATCATTAGAAGAAATGTCTTGGCTCATGACTGCTTGAAAATAGTCATGTGATGATTCTGTGAGTGCCTATCTCTTCACATGTCAACAATACTGAGGTCTGAATCAATGCTGATCATGTACACAATTTAACAGAGCCTAATTAGATGCTTTTAGCAGGTAAATAACTGTTTTACTGCAGCTGTAATCTAGTTTCCTCTTGCTAATGTTATTCCAAAGGAAAGAAACTGATAATTTGTGAAGTTAAATAGACTTTTGACCTTGCTTTGTGTGAATAATCCATACACTAAAATCTTACCAAAATGTATTCTCTTAATGAAAATCCATTGACCAAGACGTCTCTGGCCAGTAAATCTTGGTATCCACCTCTCCTTGATGCTCTGCAAGTTAAACACAGGACACTCTTAGGAAACAAGAGATGGCTTGATTTGGTAAAAGTTATAATAAATTAGATAGGATGGAATAATTTATAATAATAATGAAACTCTACTGCTTATAGGTCTACACGAATTTTATAGGACCTACTAGAGTTCTGTACCCAGGACAAACTGTAATCTTATCTGTAAGAACCTCGGCCACGTTCCATTCTGCTCTAGATGGAGCAGTCACTTGGTCAATCAGTACTCATTACTGTGTCTTATAATAAAGCATAGGTAAGAACTATTGTGACTATTAAAAGAGCAGAAAGCCTGCACTAGGAGTTGCCAGTGATGCTGAAACACATTTATCTTTCCTCTACAAATCCCCTTTGGTTTGAGGAATTATTTTTTTCTTCAGTGTGCAGTGATTTCCACTGAGTTATATTTTAGGAATGTGTTTATTTCTGTTGAAATATTTTAAGCACAATGATTATGAGCAAAATGTTTGCATGAAATAACTGCTTTTAGGTGAAAATGTGTGTGCTGAACTACAGTGCCTCAAATGCCATGTACAATCTTCATGCTTAGTAAATCGCAAGATGGCTACATCTGTTCCTCAAGTCAGAACTCAGAGAGACTGGAATAAAGACAGGGTTGGAAAAAAGACATTTGCAAAGAGCCGTGTGTGCAGCTTAGTGAGACTATTCTGAAGGTTCCAGTACATTAGCACTCTGCACAACCATTCCCCGAGGTTGAGTGAAGCAAAATTTCTTTCAATATAGCTACAGTTTAATAGTCTAGCCCTTGTTCTATGAAAACAGAAATTAAATATATTAGTATTATTCTATTATATACTCAATGGATTTTCCATTTGTTTTTTTAAAGACCTGACAATCTCTTCCCATTAGTCCTAATTTTATACCCACATCCATATTTTCAAGGTTCTAGGTTGAGTCACTAGCTTTTTTAGTCATAAAAGGCTAGAGGGAATTCTCTTTAGAGCTTGTCAGTGCTACCTTTAAATTAGCTAAATGTGATACAAGCTACTGTCTGGATTGTGTTCTCAGCCCCTGAGAGTCTGAGGTGTGTGAGAGCAGAGCACCAATCCTGAAAAGGATTGTGTACACACTTACTTGAAATTCAGAAAATTTTAGTCAGCTCTATTTCTTATGATGTTCAGTCTGATATGATCATCTGAAAAAATCAATAGCTTTAGGAAAGTTATAAAGATGTTTACTGTACTTAGAAGAACAGCAATTAAGTGTTACTTTTTTGATACCCAAACTTCTCTGTAGAGGTTTTTACATGTACTATTATGTAGGATCTATCAAACTGTGAATATCATCAATGCTATGACTGAAAACATACTGATCCTAAAATGTTTTAATGTTTTACAATTATCCAAAACTGATCTAGAAATATTGCTGTCCTTCAAAGTTCCTGGCTTGTAAAGGATCCATACTTGGATGACTGTTTGGAAATTCAGAGTGATCTGGATGTTTTTATAAAATTTCTCCAGTTGTCAGGTGTGTGGGTATAAGACCTAAAATATTTAGGGCCAAATCCTCAGCTGATGTAGATCAGCACTAAAGCCAATAGACCCATGCCGACCAGCAAAGGATCCAGCTCTTAAAAGTTTTTTTTCTGAATAAAATAGTTAAATTCTGTCTGAGTGGCACTATTTGAATTAGGCACCATTCTAGCCCATAATGTATTCAGTGCAGCTGTTTGTGTATGTGCGTCTTTGTACTGCAAGTGTTAGTGCCACTCTGACCTGCTTTTATGCAATTAACAAAGAGTATCCTTTCTTTCCTTTTCTGCTGCTGGCAGCAGACCACTTTTACTTAGCTCAGTGCTCTCCTTACCATCATTAGTTCTGAGTTTACATCATTATCGTCATGTCCTTCATTGACCACTTTCTTCACACCTTTGACAGAATGTGAGCCTGGGCAATTCACTTTATTTTCTAATAAAAAATGACATGCCTCTGTTCAACCTATTCGCTGTGGGGCCCAATCCATGTGATCAATGGAAGAGTTGTCAGAGAGTACTACAGGAACTGGATCAGACACTATATTTTCATAAAATTGAAAGAAATAGTATGTTTGGTTGTAAACCTACTGAAATCAGGGC
Source organism: Natator depressus (assembly GCF_965152275.1). Classification (NCBI taxonomy): domain Eukaryota; kingdom Metazoa; phylum Chordata; order Testudines; family Cheloniidae; genus Natator; species Natator depressus. The sequence goes on from NC_134234.1 coordinate 279,825,872, forward strand.
TGAAATGCTGGCCTCAGTGGGAATGTTGCCATTGATTTCAATGGAGCTTCACCCAATCAAAACACAGAATTAAATGTTTTAATCTCATAAACGTGATAGAGACCTCTGTCTCTTTAGAAACCTTTTAATCCTCCAAACTTTTAATGTACAGATAGCGATCTCTTCACTAGTTCCAGTGAGATTTCCAGACAAGACTCCTCTCTATTACTTTAAAAGAAATATACTACTTTATGACATTTACTAGAGGAATTTAAAAACAATGGGGCTTGATCAATTGCAGCAGTATGGAAGGGACTCCTCCCACAGGGATCTATTGCAAACACTGGTTAGGGAAGCAAAAGAGGGGGTAGGGGTTAGCTACCTCTATTAAGCTGTTGCTCTCCAAACATTAGCAGGAAATTAATGCAGTGTGAGGCTGTTCTCTGATTCATTCCATGTTGAGGAAACCACCCTGAGAGGGGCTCCAGAGGCAGCAGCAGCTAGGGGAAATATTGACAGCATGGCTTCTTGGCACTTGATCTTCCCCAAGAGCCAGCACAGAAGCAGAGGGCATCTGAGCAGATGGCCTTGTTTTCTCCATATTGTGAGGAAACCATGGGGGCTGGGGACAGAACTGCTTCCTGTTCCATGCTGTGAGGAGGCAAATTGCACTCTTCCCCTCCAATAGAATGGCTTGGAAAACACTTAGTGGTTTTCTTTCCCTCAGGGCCCTTCCATGAGTGTTTTTCTGGGTTGATGTGTGTGCATGTGCTCAGGTGCATGTGATCCAGGCCATTCTTTTTTACTTCTTCCCTCCCTCCCTATCTCCCTCCTTTTAGCTTTTTCCATCTACCATGTCTTATGACATCTGTAATTCAGAGATCAAGCACTTCACACCTATGAAATCTGGCCTCCTATTTGACTTAGAAAACGTACATCATTACTCCAGCACCAGTCTGGTCTTCTCTTTAAGTATTTAAACCAGGAAAGTAGTATCATGATTTTGCCCATTCAAAGATCAAATGTCATTTTCAGATGCATGGTGGGGGATATCTAAGGTATAATGGCTGCTAATATCTTAATGGAGACATTCTTCAAGGGTCCCTTCTCACAAGGTGCTGTGAGCCCTTGGCTCATATTGAAGTTATTGGGAATCTCACAGGAGGCACTTGGCATGGGCAGAATCAGGCCCTTAATGATGACTCATTGTTATGGGTAGTTAAAAGTGTGAATATTCATAACAGGCTGCAAAATTCAGAGAGGCATTTATGTTGTCAGTATTAAGCAGGGACACTGGCAAAAAACCCATATATGTGTGTAATTAATTCATAAAATTGAGTATAACAGATCAAGTGGCTAATCCAATAGCTAAACAGACACAACATTAAAAAACAGGAGAAAAAGCTTAAAATAGAAAGTATGAACACATGTCAGAAAATAGCTAGACAGATGGCATATCTTTAAGCAGGGCTCATGCATATGGCAAGCTAGTAGATTGAATTTGAGTGCTGTATGAGATCCCAATAGAGCACAAAAGGAATTTTTTTGACTTGGGTAGAGAATGTAAGTGTGTATCTTACTGTTCCTTTAGATGACAACATAAGCATCTTCATGCCATTGGTTTCTGACATGAGCTACAAATAATGAACAAAAAGGAGAGAAGTAAAGCACGAAGAGGCTTAAAAAGAAAGCACAAATTTATAAGCCGGAAAAGAAGTTCTGTCAGCAGGTGTTTGAATAAAGAAAAAAAGTGTGTTAGTCAATCATAAGTTTTCACCATTCACCAAAACTGTTTCTCTGAGTATTAAATGTTATTTGTCTAAGAATCAACATGTATGTTCCCATTTGCACTTTCTTCCTTTCCCTAAAGTCACACAGTCTGTTTCTGCTCAAATACCCAACTAACAGGTCATTAACTAAACATGTTTATTTCTTTTTCATTTCAGCTCTATTTTAAGAATGAAAGCAGATCAAATGGTACATTACCAAAGGGTACAACTTAGTCCAGGTGAAGGATTTTTGGGATATCAGACATTTCTGCAACACATCATGAGGACTGTCAAGGTACAGGAGATTAACAAACCAGAATAAAAACATCCATTGCCATTTGTCATTCCACAGAAGAGCCAGAGCACACAACACATGCTTTTCATTTTATTCAGCAAAGGCACACTCCTTCAGGCTGCATTGTTCTAGACAGAAAGTAAAATTTTCATGAGTTTATTAACTGAAGTGGTGCAGGGAATCTGCTACTCAGGCAGCAATAAGTCACATCTCAATCTGGCTATCAAACATGGTTGATTAGAGTTGGTTGAAAAATCCTATTTTATTTCTGCAGAAAATTTAGATTTTTCAATCAACAAAAATTCAAAACAAAAAATTTCATTTAATTTTGGATTGAAATTTTCATGTTGCTTTGGTTTTTCAACCCCCCCGCCCCTGCAAAAAAAATCATTATGATATACAATTTTTGTGAAACATTCTGATTTCAATAAAACAGTATTTTTAATGAAAAAATGTGCTTGAAAAGTTCCAATCAAGGTGAATGACCTTGTTGAGAAAAATGTGTTTTGTTTGTTTGTTTTTGTAATAATATAAAGACAAAGAAATCCTGATAAGAAAAAATAATCAATTTAGATATCTTCTGGTTACACAGATATAAAGTGTGTATGTGTGTGTGTTTGTGTTAGATGGGAATGCCCATCTAAAAACAAGTTGCTTATATATTAATACTTTCATACTTCTGTGGAAAGCCAACATTTTGGGCTAACATTGGCAGTCCTTCCTCATCCCTGTCTCAGACAAAATTGTCTTTGATTTCAGTGCTGGGCAAAGGGCAGGGCTTGACCCCCTACTTCAAAAGAAGAATTATTTTCTTGCTGGGAAGAAAAGTACCCAAAGTATCATTCACTCATATAAACATATGAAAAGCTTAAGAAAACCATAAAACTCCAATCTGTGTTTCATTTTTATGACTTATAACAGATTGAGCCAATTAATATGAGATTGGTGTAAGACAAACCAGACCAAACCAAACCAAACTAAATTCAACAACTCCTGGACTGAAAGATGGGCTTAAATCTACACTTGCAGCTGAAATGTTGTGTTTGAATACATTTGTGATCATTTCAAAATATATGCCTGGATCCTGCAATATTATGTGTGTGCATGGATCCTACAGAGTCCTGTTGACCTCAGTGATATACTTCAGGATCAGATCACGTTGCAAGTTTGGCCAATGTCTGCCATGGAAAGACTGTTCAATTGTTAGCTATTCCGTTGCAAGGCTACTTATAGACAAATAGACAGACAGATAGACAAAAGGGTGAGATTTTCAAAGACTGCTAAGGGATTTGGACACCTAATCCCATTAATTTTAATGAATCTCAGACATAGTCCTTTGCAGGAATTTCAGTTTTGTACACATATTATTTGAGATACGTACCTGGTTGTACCAATGCAATCAATAACATGTTTGGAGAAAACTTGGTGAACTATGAACCTTTTCTCTCTGATGACCCTGGTCATTCTTATTCAACAGACACGGGTGAAAGATTTGATCAGTTCAAATACAGCACTTGAGCCCCCATCAACCACTTACTGACTCTTTACTGCAATGAAAATCAAGGGCTGAGTATATATATATAAGATGTAAAGTTGTGAATGGATATCATGCTGGTGAGTCACACCGAACCTGCAGAAGTCTTTATTTAACATTAATGCCTGTCCCATGGAATGTTACTAACTTCACTGCATACCACAACATATTTGCAAAAAGAAAAGAAGTACTTGTGGCACCTTAGAGACTAACAAATTTATTTCAGCATAAGCTTTTGTGAGTTTATGTTAGTCTCTAAGGTGCCACAAGTACTTCTTTTCTTTTTGCAAATACAGACTAACACGGCTGCTACTATGAAAAACAACATATTTGACATTCTGAACATAATTGTTCCAAAGCAATTCAAAGAGATTAAAATGATAACTAAGGCTATTTGCCCTTAAAAACAACAGGCTTTAATGAAAATGTTTGTGTCTGCTAATCCATAGTCATGGTTTATTTATAGCCCAGTGTATGATTAATCATTAGAGTTTCTTTCAAATTTTGGAAGAATTTTTTTCTTACTTGCGGGAGTGTCTTCAGACTCCTGCAGCTGCTCCTCAGTCACTACTATTTTCAACAGCAGAAAAACTTAACGTTGGCATTTTTATGCTTCTGAATTCCTTTTTGTTTTCACCATACACAATCAGTCCCATTGTAAGAATGCAAAGCAGCATCTAATGCAACAGTAAATTGACTCATCAGCAAACTGTGGCCCTTGCCACCCCAAGCATATAGTAAGTGTGAAGTGTATTTTAAAGAACTAAACTTTTTCTTTGGAAAAGGCAAGGGGGAAGCAGGACTTGAGTGTTCTTTCTCTGTTCCTCCTCTGTTTCCCTTCCCCTCCCCCCCCCCCGCGATGAACCTGTGTGTCACTGTGTGGGTGTGGTATCCAGTTGTGTCCCCTGTTCTAATTGTTGTGCAGGTCCCATGTGAAAGAATTTCAGCAATGTTTCAATCCTTCTCTCAGTCTGTTTTCAGCATGAACCACTCTTGTCTGTTTATACTTCCTGCGTCACATTTATATGCAGATTAATTCATAAAAATTAAACAGAAAGGTCAGAGCTTTCCACATTTGTTAGGTAAACTTAGTAGCATAGAACATGAAGCACATTTGAGGTCTGGATATATTGTGCTCTTCTCTGATTTTTTGAAAGGATAAGACCCAGACCGACATGCAAGCCTAGTTCTGAGTACATCCATCTGGCACTTGGGCAGGAATACAGTGGCGCAGCAGAGAGCTCTCAGCTAATTTGTACTCACCATGTTCTGGGGCAGATGGGGACTACTCTAATTTATGCCCTGCCTCCTGTCAGCCCTGGGAAGCTGAGAATAGCTATAGTGCAATGTGCTCTGGCCACACCTTCTTCCTGCCTCTTTGCTCTCATCCCCTCTCCCTATTTCAGGGCCTGAAAGCAGAGCCTGTCTACAGCTTTCACCAGCTCTACACTAGCTGAGGAGCTCTCAATGGTAGGGAACCATTTCCTCCTTCATCAAGGTCCTCTTACTCTGCTAGTATGGCATACAGTGCCTCTAGCACAGGGGTTCTCAAACTGGGGGTCGGGACCCCTCAGGGGCTCGCGAGGTTATTACATGAAGAGTTGCAAGCTGTCAGCCTCCACCCCAAACCCTGCTTTGCATCCAACATTTATAATGATGTTTAAATATATAAAAAAGTGTTTTTAAATGTATAAGGAGGGTCGCACTCAGAGGCTTGCTATGTGAAAGGGGTCACGAGCACAAAAGTTTGAGACCACTGCTATAGCACAACTCAGAATCACAGTATTTTCTGGGCATCTAACCAAAATGCAGTATAAATAGGCTTGGAAGGATTAGATTTTTATTGGTAAATGTCAGTAAGCATCGATTTCTCTGTAACACACCCAAACTGACAAAAAAAAATTCCACTGATGACAATTGAAATTTACAGATAGGTAGAGTATGATTAATGTCGCTCAAAAACTTAGCATCTGATTTAAGGATTTTACTTTGTGTGTTTTGACATGGGATGTTGACCATTTGTGTTTTAATAGTTATAAAGCTTTAACTTATCGAATCTCAACGTTTACTGTCAAATAATTATTGTCTGACCCCCCCACACTGTCAGATCACCCCATAATTTTCTACATCACTGAACATTTAAATTGATAAAAACTGAAAATTATGATCAAAAATAAACACTGTTAGTATTTGTCAAAACTGTAAAAAAAATAAACATCGAATTCTGCCAAGCCTAAGTATAAAGTAGTAAAACAATCTCTCTTTCCCTGCTTTGTATATGTACGCCAGAATGGAGCTGGCTTTTCCTATATTACCTCTGCACTTAGAATGAAGTTTCTGTCTGTATGTTGTAAAGTAGTTGTATATTATTTTGTTTGTTCCCAATAATTTCCTTAACCCTCGTTCTCCAAGATATAGGTCTCTGATCTGTACTCTCGGCAGCTACCATAGCCTCGCAAGCGTTTCTGAGGTTTTAACCAGTGCTCAGAATGAGCAGGTGCTCACAGAAGCTAAGTTCCTTGTGTTTCCCCCTTAGCTCCCTGTAGCACTTGACCACCAGTACTTATGAACAACTTAATTTGCGAAATCATGAAATATGGGATTTTTCACAAAATTAACCTTTACAATAAAAATATGAATTATTCATAAAATATGCTGCAAAATTTCTGTGATTACCACAATGCAAAAACAGTTGACTATAATCATGCAGTATCACTTCAGTCATTGTAGTGGATAGTTGATTGAGTGTGTCTGTCAAGTTGCATGCGGGAGATCGGGCCATGAGCCAGTTTCAGGGGGTCTGCAAAGCAGAGCCAGCATTAGACTGTCTGGGGCCCAGGGCAGAAAGCTATAGCTCTGAGCCCTGGCACCCTGCAGCTGGAGCTCGGAGCCTCAAGCCCTGACATCCCATGGGGCAGAAGCATTGAGGCCCCCCACCTGTGGGGCTAAAGCCCAGAGCCTCAGCATTCATGGGGCAGAAGCCCTGAGCCCCGGTGCACCATGGGGCAGAGGCCCCAAGCCCCAGCACCCTGCGGGGCAGAAGCGCCGAGTCCAGGTGCCCTGTGGGGCAGAAGCCCTGGTGTCCTGCAGATGAAGCACAGAACCCCAAGCCCCGACCCCGCCCTGCAGCTGAAGCCCAGAGCTCTGAGCCCCAGAGGGCTAAATCCATGAGCCCCCAGTCCTGCTGCCCCATAGGGCAGAAGCCCATAGCCCCACTGCCCTGCAGGGCAGAAGCCCCAACCCCCTACCACCCCATAGCTGAAGCTCCGAGTGCCCCTTCCCCCTCGTTGGGCCCTGAAGTTTTTATAGCATGTTGGGAGGGCTTCAGAAAGAAACAAAGGTTGAGAATCCCTGATGTAGACTAAAGTGAGCATGGCCATCATTACAGTAAAACGTTGATTGAGAGTCTGTCAACATTTATGATAAGTGAGAGCAACAATCATCAGGTTGAATGAAAGGATCATTACTGCATATAAAGCTGGCTGACAATAAATCAAAAAAAGCAAAAAACATTTCAGCTGTGGATCATGTGAAGCAGTACCCAGGAAGAACCTTACATGCAGACAGTGGTAAATTGTTGCGTTCATCTTGTGACTCTGGATTTGTTCAGAAAGAACACAACTGATCACCATTTTGAGTCTGAATCACATATTAAACAAAAAGCATTTGCAGAGGCTACAGGTCAGAACACAACAACAACAAAAACAAGCGACAGTGTCCATGATGTTTAAAGGAACAACTGAAAATTGTTTTGCAAAAAGAGGTGCTACAATGGAGCTAGTGGAGGCCTTCACGGCTGCCAACATACCTTTAGAAAAAAATGGATACTCCTAAACTCAGGAAGTACATTAGAAAGCACATACCAAATGCTGGCAGTTTCCTGTGTGCAAACAAACTTTGCCAATATTATCTAACAGACGTAATTGCAAAGCACGGTCAGTCTACAAAATCTGCACTGGCGGAATATGATTCCATTTCAACTGTAGCTGGGGAAGCACAAGATAAATACATACTCCATATTTTATTCCTACCTGGCAGCTGGAAAGATGACTGTATGCCTGTTTTCCTAGCAGAGCCTGTTTGGCTCAAATCGGTAATTTTTTCAACTGTATTGCAAGCTATAGTAAAGTCTGTTGTAAACTATGGCTTAGATTTCAATAAGGTCTCAGCATTTCTCTCTGACAACGTGATGCACCTGTTCAAAGCTTTCCCTGATGTCCTACAAGGAATGATACCCAATGCAATCATGTTATGTAGTGCTCGTAGTCTTTCAGTGGCCAGTGATATCTAGCATACCCATTTCCCTGATGTGGATATGCTGGTTTCTTCTTTTAAAACAAATATTCAAGCTTTGTCCAAGATGTAAACTACAATTCAAGGTGTTTATGGCCAATCAAAGTGGTAGCCAAGCAGTGTCTTTTCCACTTGAACTGGTGATTACAAGGTAGAATTCTTGGTTTAATGCAGGTGCTTGCCCTGCAAAGAATATTAAATACTACCAGCAATTTATGTGGTGTGTGAGGAGCGTGAGATCACACCAGGCACAGTCTTTACTTAAAGTCTCTGTTCTGTTAAAACAGGGCAACACTGAAGATCAGGTGAAGTTTGTGGCTGAGAATGCAATCCAATTCATGCAGCTTCTAACATGACTTGAAAATCGGCAGGGTTTGATTCACAAAGCATACAACAAACTGGTAGATCTCGTCAGTTGGACCGAAGATATGGTATCGCAACAACTTTCAGACCGCCAAACTGAAAATAGCCACAGACAAGTGTTCTAGTCAATAGCAGAAAAATCAAAGCAGTAGTACAGGTACAATCAGTCACTACCACCATGATTTAAAAAACCTACTTTTTGAGTGCTATTCACATTTTTTACCCAAATCAGGTTCCTTTTCTGTGTTTTGACCCTGAGCTGGGAGAAAGATCATGACAATGAATGTTCTGCTTACTTGACCTTTGTCATAGAATGCCAGATGCCGGTAAAAGTTACTGAGTTTTGGGATTCTGTTTCTGATCGGTTTCCAAATCTCTAAAACACTGCCTTACAATTCCTACCAATTCCATGGATGCAGAATGTGCGATTTCAATGTATGGACAGGTATTCACCCTACAGAGACAGAAGATGTCAACTGCAACTGCTCGTGGATGCTGCATGCTGGAGTTTAATAAATAAAACAGCCTGTAAGCATAAATGTGTATTTCTAAGCTTTATGTACAACTTTGAGTATTATACTTTATTATTATTAACAATAATGATAATTAATTAATGTAGCAGACTCCCTTATCCAGGATGACTTTCAAAGGTAACAATACAATATGTGTATATATAATGTATAATGTATCAGTGAAACTTTCTATTTATGCTGTGAGCAACCTGGGAAAAATGTGTGATTTCTCCATGATTTAAGTAGACCCCTACTTAGGAAGAAAAACAAACTGGAAATGGCTTCAACTGAACAAGAAATTAATAATGTCCTGAGATTAAAACAAAAGCTAACAAAATAAAACTTCAAAGAGAACAATTCAAGGACCCAAGCAGACCTATTGTGGACTTCACTTTTATTTCACACTGCACATGCAGGGTGAAATCCCAGGTCTATTGAAAGCAATGGCAGTATTGCCAGTACCTGGCTCTTACCTACAGTATTCTGCTCCCCAGCTCATAGCAATGTTGTATCACTGCAAGGTTCCTCCCACATTTTTTCATGCCATTGCATTATTAGAGGTGACCTAAGTAGCACTGCCTACAGGCAAGGTTGCCTGATCCATTTGTTACAAGATTCTGTCTTCAGTTGCTTAGAATTTTGCCAAACTTTAACTGTTTGGATGGAAATTTTCCATTTGTCTCAGCCTGATAGGGTTTTTTTTTCTTTTCTTTTTTAAAAGAAAATGTATGCTAAATCCATCTAGCCATTTATGAGAATGAGGTTAGGGGAAAATGTGACATTTTGCCCATGTTAGAAAGAAATCTTAATACCTATTAATTGAAAAGCTTAAATCCCTTGCAGCAGGGAATTATATTAAATAAACCAACAGCAAAAAACCTACAACTTGGAGTATTGGTTGATCCCAGGATGACTATGAGCTGCCAATGTGATATGGCCGTGAAAAAAGCTAATGCGGTCTTGGGATGCATCAGGCGAGGTATTTCCAGTAGAGATAAGGAAGTGTTAGTACCGTGATACAAGGCACTGGTGAGACCTCATATGGAATACTGTGTGCAGTTCTGGTCTCCCATGTTTAAGAAGGATGAATTCAAACTGGAACAGGTACAGAGAAGGGCTACTAGGATAATCCAAGGAATGGAAAACCTGTCTTATGAAAGGAGACTCAAGGAGCTTGGCTTGTTTAGCCTAACTAAAAGAAGGCTGAGGGGAGATATGATTGCTCTCTATAAATATATCAGAGGGATAAATACCAGAGAGGGAGAGGAATTATTTAAGCTCAGTACCAATGTGGACACAAGAACAAATGGATATAAACTGGTCATTGGGAAGTTTAGACTTGAAATTAGACGAAGGTTTCTAACCATCAGAGGAGTGAAGTTCTGGAACAGCCTTCCAAGGGAAGCAGTGGGGGCAAAAGACCTATCTGGCTTCAAGATTAAACTCGATAAGTTTATGGAGGAGATGGTATGATGGGATAACAGGATTTTGGCAATTAATTGATCTTTAACTATTCATGGTAAATAGGCCAGTGGCCTGTGATGGAATGTTAGATGGGGTGGGATCTGAGTTACTACAGAGAATTCTTTCCTGGGTATCTGGCTGGTGAGTCTTGTCCATATGCTCAGGGTTTAGTTGATTGCCATATTTGGGGTCGGGAAGGAATTTTCCTCCAGGGCAGACTGGAAGGGGCTCTGGGGGTTTTTCACCTTCTTCTGCAGCATGGGGCATGGGTCACTTGCTGGAGGATTCTCTGCACTTTGAAGTCTTTAAACCATGATTTGAGGACTTCAATAGCTCAGACATAGGTGAGAGGTTTATCGCAGGAGTGGGTGGGTGAGATTCGGTGGCCTGCATTGTGCAGGAGGTCGGATTAGATGATCGTAATGGTCCCTTCTGACCTTAATATCTATGAATCTATCTATCTATGAGAACTTAGTCTGTGTGTTAATGTAATTTCCTATGTTAAAAGAATGTTACAGTTGCAGAGTCAAGTATTCAAAAGTTAGGAAATGCTCAAATTAAGGTTGCCTGTGCAACCTTAATTCAGCTGCCTTGTGAATATGCATAATGCACACAGTCAGTCTTGAATATGCATACAGTCAGTCTTTAATTGCATGATCACATACTATTTTTTCCATAGGACCCCTGCCTAATTCAGTGCACAGTATGGATGGTGGTCTGGGAATGCAGTAAAGAAGGAGCCTGTTGTCTGTAAGACGCCTCATTCATTCGCTGCAGAAGTTGGAAGATGTGTGGTGCACAAGGCAAGGTACTGCAGGAAGAAGAAAGGATTGTTTGGGGTTAAGGCAATTCAGTGTCATTCTGGAGAACTGGATTCTATTCCTGCCTCTCCCATTGATTCTGATGTGATGCTGGGCAAGTCACATGAACCAACATTTTCATAGGTGGCCACTCTGTGCTCATTTTCTGGGTATCCAACTTGAGACACATGGGATCTGATGTGCAGAAGCACTGAGCACTCACAACTGCAACTGAGGTCAATGAGAGCTGTGCTTTGAACATATAAAGTGCTATAAAACATGAAGTCCCCTGAAAATTGGCTCCATGTCATCTCAGATTGGGCACCCAAAACTAGCTGACACTTTTGACATTTTTGGTTTTAATCTCTGTGTCTCTCTTCCATGTGTGAAAAATGGGGATAATAAAACTGCCTCACATCACAGGAGTGTTCTGAAGGGAAATGCATCAGTGTTTGTAAAGTACTAACATACTAGGATGCGAGCACCATAGAAAAGGCCATGAGGACATTAATAATTCTGCATTCAGTGCTGGGTTCAGATGTTGTACAGTAAATAATGCACAGGGACGCATGTTAAATGTTGAAGATAAATATAAATTTTGAAGAGCTGCCCATTGAATAAGCACCATCCATTCTGTGCACTGAATGAGGCAGGGTCCTATGGAAAAATAGTATGTGACCACGTAATGAAAGACTGTATCCTAATGCCTAGACACAAGGAGGGTGAATTAAGATTGCAAGGACAATCTAAATTCTGACATTTCCTAAAGTTTGTTATGATGCATAACTTCTGAATAGGGGATGTTATAGTATAATTATGTAGGAATTTAGGGTATGACTAAGCTGGAGGTGTAATTTCCAGCTCAACTGGGCATACCTATGCTCACACTGATCAAGCTAGCATTCTAATAACATTAGTGCAGCCACAGCAGCATGTGCAGCAGGACAGGCTAGCTGCTCGAGCGCATGCCTTGGGTCTCGGATGGGACAGCATCTACCCTGTCCATTGAGCTTTCCTGACAAGAGCCTCAACAGTTTTTTTGGCATGGAATCATTATTTGTTTAAAGATTGATACCAGTACCCTTATATTTTTGCATTATGCATTAAGACTCATATAGGCAAAGGTGTGATCTACTGAAGCACCTTATGTGGGATGGGGACAAGGACAATATATTCAGAGGAACATAGAAATTGATAAATCAGATCAGATCACTGGCCCAATATTCTGTCTCCAACTGTGGCCAGTACAAGATGTTTCCAAGGAAAGTAAAAGAAATGCACCAGTAGGATAACCTGCTGCAGAGGATTTTGTTTCCTAACCTCCATTAAATAGAGGTTGGTGTATGTCCAGAACGGAAGCAAGAGAGTTATCCATCCTCAAACTCTTTTTTTTTTTTTTTAAATCCTCATCATTGTAACTCTGGCTGTTCTTGCTATGATTTATCATGAAATTGACACTAGTCCAGTAGGGCAGCACAGGACTAATCAAGGGCAAGTGGGCAGCAGCACTGCTCCTAAAGTGGCCAGGTGTTAAAGGCATAGGTGCAGGAACCAGGGATGCGGGGGGTATTGCAGCACCCCCAGGTTTTACACGGGGCTCTGCTCCCAGCCCAGCATGCTGGGTCCCGGATGTCAGTCCCATGCCTGGGGCTCTGCTGCCAGCCCCGTCCCTGCTGCTCCCCGCATCCCAGCTGTTGGCCCTGCACCCTGGTCTCCTCTGCAGGCCACACAACCAGGATCTTGACTGCTGCCACGCGCCCAAGGGTCCTGGCTGTTGGCCCCACACCTGGGGGTCCCGTCTGCTGGCCTCATACACGCCCCTTTACCCTTGTCCGGGTCCTCCCCGCCTGGAGACATGGCCCTGCTCCCGGCCCCAGCTCAGGGTGGGGGTGAGGGGAGGGGAATGGACAGAGGTAAGGGGGTTGGCTTTCAGCACCCCCACTATTGAAAATAATCCAGCACCCCTGCTTAAAGGTTGCTATTGTTTAAAGGGAACTGGGCCTTTAGATGACATCTGCACTTGTTAGGCTGTCACTATCACAATGCTGCAAAGGGAAAACTTCCTCCTTCTAGTTAATGATCACAAGTCCCAGGCTGGTGGAAGAGTTTGCTTTGTCCTATTTACAGCTTCAAATACAGGGATGTGCTTATTTCTGAACCATCAGTGGGGGGCCACTAGGTCAGCTTCTTAGGCAACTAAGCTCCATTACTCACCCCACCTCTCGTCTCTGAATTTCGCTCCTGGATAGCTTAGGTTGCTCCCTGCTCATCTTTCTTACTTCTGAAAATCCCTTTCTTAACTCTCCCCATGCATTTATATGAAGCCAGGGCACCCAGTTTGGGACTGAAAATTCCACTTGGCAGCAGGCTTACTAGGGGTCTGGCGCTGCAACACTGAGCAGAGCAATGCACCTAAAGATGCATAAAGGCATATATAGAGATTTTCAAATGTGCTTCTCTGCATTTTTAGGTACCTAAATGCCTTTAGAAATCTGGCTCTAAATTACTTTTGAAAATGGGGCTTGACTTAGTTACTTATTTAGACACTTTGGAAAATTTTGCCCTGGAGCAATGATGCAGAATGGAATAAAAGCTATTGGTGAAAATCAAGAAAAGGGAAAACAGGAATATTTTTAACAGTTGTTAAAGAGGAAGGAAGATGGCTTGGAAGGAAGAGATGGTGATGCAAAGAGAAAAGGAATGATGACTGGACAACAGCCAAGAGTGGGTGGATCAGAGTAGGCCATACAGTGAAAAAACAGAAATCTGGGCAAAACGTGGTAGAAAAATCCTGATGCTGACAAAATTTGGTTGCACTGATTATGGTGACTAATATCTCATTTTGTGTGGGGAGTGGTTTTCATGCAGCATGTAATTCCAATGACATAAAAGAGCCATATCTTTTCAATTGATGAGAATACATGCATAAAGCTTAGCTCTACCTGCAAAAACAATTTCAAAGAGATTCCTGTACCAACAATAATCTAGCATAATAGTTGTGTCATATTTTTGCACAGAGCTACCTGGAACAATTTATGAACAAGAAATAAACCTTAGAACTTCGTAAGAAACCATTTTCTGAAAAATATGCTTAAAATTGTCTGCTAAATCCTGCAGCTTCTTTCCTTTCAGTCCTCACTACCATTCATGTAAATGAAGAGTGAAAGGTTCATTGTTGCTCCGAAAGCTGAGACATTCAGGGCTCTCCCCCTTTGCCCAGTGGAAAAGGGGGTATGGTCAGTTGCCTCCATAGCACCATTTCCCCCTTCCTGAGACTCCATGGATGACTCTCAGTGGCTTCCAGTATCTGTGCATGGAGAGGGAATGGGATTTGCATTGTCTGAATTTACCACCAGTGACAAACCTACTCAAAAGTTGTGTAAGACACCCAGCACCCCCCAAAAAACGTTCTTGCAGAAGAGGAGGTTCTACTCAAAAGGGAATGCAGCTTTAGACTTCATTAATTTTTGAGCATATTGTCTCGGGAAGACAATTTGTGACCTAGGCCCTCTTCACGAGTCAGTCCTGGAACTCTTGAGGATCCTTGGAAAGCCTTGGAGGTGGCTACATCCCTCCCCTATTTCTCTATTGCAAGCCAGGAGAAGTACTGACAGAGAGGCTGCATTAGAATTGTGCTACCCATAAACCAGGAGAAGGGCCTAAGGGGCCTCAGACCCATTAGGCACAGGACCTTCGCTTGGATGGCTCTGTACCTCTAGCTGATTCCTGGAAATTCAGTCTCTCTCTCTCTCTCTCTCTCTCTCTGTGCATGTGCATGTGCATGTGCATGTGCATGTGCGTGCGTCCATACTCATTCTGGAGAGGGTAAAAGATTTGAGAAAATTCTATTAAATTCTCCTTCGTCAGTTTCCTGTCCATGAGGACACCCTGCTATGGAGTTCTCCATGGGAAGGTATAGTCAGGCTTGGCTTGTAGGTCAACATTTTCAGTAGGGACTAGTGATTGTGGGTGCTCAACCTGCAGAGGGTGATTGCCCAGCACTTTCTGAAAATCAGATCCCTCTGAAGAATCTCAGATTGGGCATCCAAAAATTGCCCCCTCCTTCCACTTCCAAATCACTAGTCACTTTTAAAAATCTTGGTTGTAGAAATTGGCCCTGATGCCTAAAGTTACAAAGAAAAATTCATCTTGAAGCTACTTTTGTGCTAGGCTACTCTTATGAAAAGTAGACTTATTTAGTGGGTTTCCAATGGACTTAAGGCATAAGCAATGAAGTCACATTAAAATATATTATTTTCTATTAGGATAGTTGGAAAACTAAAGTAACTATAAAAATAGCTGCATGTGTTGACAGCTAAGCAGATATTTCTATATTTCATGCCATTTTATTCTTTAAAAAGAACAAGCCAACTTTTCACAGTATTTTGTGCAAATGTCTTTGGACACATGTTCTTGATGGCAGGATTTGACTGCCAGAGAGCCACAGATGAATTGTTCTCCACAGTTGTTTATTAGTGATGATATAGATTATATTTTCATACTATGAGTTACCAGAAAATATCATGTCTGACAATGGTTCTTACATTTTTTGTCTTGATGCTATTCCCATGGTTGATGCTAGATAATATTCCCTTCTCCGCATCCTTCTCCGCCCAGGATCTTGCCAGCTTTTACAAAAATAAATGACAGTATCTAGAGAGAATTATCCTTCTTCTTCTCCCCATCCTCTTGCAGTTCCACCAGTGATTTCATCTTCTCTTACACTCCTGTCTTCAGTTTTGAGATGTCCCTTCTGCTATCTGCCTCTAACCCCTTCATCAGCAGGTTCTTCAAGATTCCTTTCCTCCTTCACTTCCACTCCTGTCATTATCTCTCCTTCAGCTGCATCCGTACTGGCTCCTATCCCACTGCCTACAAAAATAACCCTTTCCTCTATCCTCCTATCTTTCTAACTACCACCCTATCTCCTTCCTTCAAAACTCTAAAGCATCTACTTATGCTGCCTAGCCTTTCTTTCCTCCAGCTCCCCCCTACATCCTCTATAATTTGACTTCCACCTCCCCACTCCTGTGTGGTAGCTGAACAGCTATGTAGAAAGGTTTCAGAGTAGCAGCCGTGTTAGTCTGTATCCACAAAAATAACAGGAGTACTTGTGGTACCTTATCCCTGGTCTACACTAGGACTTTAGGTCGAATTTAGCAGCGTTAAATCGATGTAAACCTGCACCCGTCCACATGATGAAGCCCTTTTTTTCGACTTAAAGGGCTCTTAAAATCGATTTCCTTACTCCACCCCTGACAAGTGGATTAGCGCTTAAATCGGCCTTGCCGGGTCGAATTTGGGGTACTGTGGACACAATTCGACGGTATTGGCCTCCGGGAGCTATCCCAGAGTGCTCCATTGTGACCGCTCTGGACAGCACTCTCAACTCAGATGCACTGGCCAGGTAGACAGGAAAAGAATCGCGAACTTTTGAATCTCATTTCCTGTTTGGCCAGCGTGGCAAGCTGCAGGTGACCATGCAGAGCTCATCAGCAGAGGTGACCATGCAGAGCTCATCAGCAGAGGTGACCATGGTGGAGTCCCAGAATGGCAAAAGAGCTCCAGCATGGACTGAACAGGAGGTACGGGATCTGATCGCTGTGTGGGGAGAGGAATCCGTGCTATCAGAACTCCATTCCAGTTTTCAAAATGCCAAAACCTTTGTCAAAATCTCCCAGGGCATGAAGGACAGAGGCCATAACAAGGACCCGAAGCAGTGCCGCGTGAAACTTAAGGAGCTGAGGCAAGCCTACCAGAAAACCAGAGAGGCGAACGACCGCTCCGGGTCAGAGCCCCAAACATGCCGCTTCTATGATGAGCTGCATGCCATTTTAGAGGGTTCAGTCACCACTACCCCAGCCGTGTTGTTTGACTCCTTCAATGGAGATGGAGGCAACACGGAAGCAGGTTTTGGGGATGAAGATGATGATGAGGTTTTAGATAGCTCACAGCAAGCAAGCAGAGAAACCGGTTTTCCTGACAGCCAGGAACTGTTTCTCACCCTGGACCTGGAGCCAGTACCCCCCGAACCCACCCAAGGCTGCCTCCTGGACCCGGCAGGCAGAGAAGGGACCTCCGGTGAGTGTACTTTTTAAAATACTATACATGGTTTAAAAGCAAGCATGTGAAAGGATTAATTTGCCCTGGCATTCGTGGCTCTCCTGGATGTACTCCCAAAGCCTTTCCAAAAGGTTTCTGGGGAGGGCAGCCTTATTGCGTCCTCCATGGTAGGACACTTTACCACTCCAGGCCAGTAACACGTACTCGGGAATCATTGTACAACAAAGCATTGCAGTGTATGTTTGCTGGCGTTCAAACAACATCCGTTCTTTATCTCTCTGTGTTATCCTCAGGAGAGAGAGATATCATTCATGGTCACCTGGTTGAAATAGGGTGCTTTTCTTCAGGGGACATTCAGAGGTGCCCGTTCCTGCTGGGCTGTTTGCCTGTGGCTGAACAGAAATGTTCCCCGCTGTTAGCCACGGGGAGGGGGGAGGGTTGAGGGGGTAGCCACGCGGTGGGGGGAGGCAAAATGCGACCTTGTAACGAAAGCACATGTGCTATGTATGTAATGTTAACAGCAAGGTTTACCCTGAAAGAGTGTAGCCACTGTTTTATAAAATGTGTCTTTTTAAATACCACTGTCCCTTTTTTTTCTCCACCAGCTGCATGTGTTTCAATGATCACAGGATCTTCTCCTTCCCAGAGGCTAGTGAAGATTAGAAAGAAAAAAAAACCACACTCGTGATGAAATGTTCTCTGAGCTCATGCTGCCCTCCCACACTGACAGAGCACAGACGAATGCGTGGAGGCAAATAATGTCAGAGTGCAGGAAAGCACAAAATGACCGGGAGGAGAGGTGGCAGGCTGAAGAGAGTAAGTGGCGGGCTGAAGACAGGGCTGAAGCTCAAATGTGGCGGCAGTGTGATGAGAGGAGGCAGGATTCAATGCTGAGGCTGCTGGAGGATCAAACCAGTATGTTCCAGTGTATGGTTGAGCTGCAGCAAAGGCAGCTGGAGAACAGACTGCCACTACAGCCCCTGTGTAACCAACCGCCCTCCTCCCCAAGTTCCATAGCCTCCTCACCCAAATGCCCAAGAACGCAGTGGGGGGGCCTCCGGCCAACCAGCCACTCCACCACAGAGGATTGCCCAAAAAACAGAAGGCTGGCATTCAATAAATTTTAAAGTTGTAAACTTTTAAAGTGCTGTGTGGCATTTTCCTTCCCTCCTCCACCACCCCTCCTGGGCTACCTTGGTAGTCATCCCCCTATTTGTGTGATGAATGAATAAAGAATGCATGAATGTGAAGCAACAATGACTTTATTGCCTCTGCAAGTGGTGATCGAAGGGAGGAGGGGAGGGTAGTTAGCTTACAGGGAAGTAGAGTGAACCAAGGGGCGGGGGGTTTCATCAAGGAGAAACAAAGAGAACTTTCACACCGTAGCCTGTCCAGTCATGAAACTGTTTTTCAAAGCTTCTCTGATGCGTACCGCGCCCTCCTGTGCTCTTCTAACCGCCCTGGTGTCTGGCTGCGCGTAACCAGCAGCCAGGCGATTTGCCTCAACCTCCCACCCTGCCATAAACGTCTCCCCCTTACTCTCACAGATATTGTGGAGCGCACAGCAAGCAGTAATAACAGTGGGAATATTGGTTTCACTGAGGTCTAAGCGAGTCAGTATACTGCGCCAGCGCGCCTTTAAACGTCCAAATGCACATTCTACCACCATTCTGCACTTGCTCAGCCTGTAGTTGAACAGCTCCTGACTACTGTCCAGGCTGCCTGTGTACGGCTTCATGAGCCATGGCATTAAGGGGTAGGCTGGGTCCCCAAGGATAACTATAGGCATTTCAACATCCCCAACAGTTATTTTCTGGTCTGGGAATAAAGTCCCTTCCTGCAGCTTTTGAAACAGACCAGAGTTCCTGAAGATGCGAGCGTCATGTACCTTTCCCGGCCATCCCACCTTGATGTTGGTGAAACGTCCCTTGTGATCCACCAGAGCTTGCAGCACTATTGAAAAGTACCCCTTGCTGTTTATGTACTCGCCGACTTGGTGCTCCGGTGCCAAGATAGGGATATGGGTTCCGTCTATGGCCCCACCACCGTTAGGGAATCCCATTGCAGCAAAGCCATCCACTATGACCTGCACATTTCCCAGGGTCACTACCCTTGATATCAGCAGATCTTTGATTGCGTGGGCTACTTTCATCACAGCAGCCCCCACGGTAGATTTGCCCACTCCAAATTTATTCCCAACTGATCGGTAGCTGTCTGGCGTTGCAAGCTTCCACAGGGCTATCGCCACTCGCTTCTCAACTGTGAGGACTGCTCTCATCTTGGTATTCATGCGCTTCAGGGCAGGGGAAAGCAAGTCACAAAGTTCCATGAAAGTGCCCTTACGCATGTGAAAGTTTCACAGCCACTGGGAATCGTCCCAGACCTGCAACACTATGCGGTCCCACCAGTCTGTGCTTGTTTCCCGAGCCCAGAATCGGTGTTCCACAGCATGAACCTGCCCCATTAGCACCATGATGCCTGCATTGGCAGGGCCCATGCTTTGAGAGAAATCTGTGTCCATGTCCTGATCACTCACGTGACCGCGCTGACATCACCTCCTCGCCCGGTATCGCTCTGCCAGGTTCTGGTGCTGCATATACTGCTGGATAATGCGTGTGGTGTTTAATGTGCTCCTAATTGCCAAAGTGAACTGAGCGGCCTCCATGCTTGCCTTGGTATGGTGTCCGCACAGAAAAAAGGCACGGAACGATTGTCTGCCATTGCTCTGACGGAGGGAGGGGCGACTGACGACATGGCTTACAGGGTTGGCTTACAGGGAATTAAAATCAACAAAGGGGGTGGCTTTACATCAAGGAGTATTTCAGGCAGGACTTCACAGAGGGTTCCAATAAGAAATGGTGCACCTAAGTAATTGTTCTTATTGGAACAAGCAGGTTGGTCTGGCCTCTGATTGATACATGGCTAGATTAAACTCGCTGCACCTTCTCTGTGAGTGACTGCAGTGTGACCTAGAGGAATCAGTCCCCTAGACGGGGGAGGGGGGGAAGCAAATGAGTACAAAACAAATCTGGTCTATTTCTTGTTTTGATCCACTCCATCTATCTTTTACATCTTTGGCTGGCAGCAGACAGTGCAGAAGGACTGCAAGCCATCCACATCTCATGGCTGCTCGGCAGAAGATGGTGCAGTAGGACTGCTAGCCATCCTCATCTCTTGCCTGCCTGGCAGAAGATGGTACAGTAGGACTGCTAGCAATCCATATCGCCTGCCTGCTCACCATAAGATGGTTCAATAGGACTGACTGCAGGACTAAAGAGAATGACCTGGTCAAGTCACTTCTAATGTAGTCTCTGCACCCATGTCTGCCCAGGTGCTCCTGGCCGACGTGGCCAGGAGCACCTCGGACATGACAATGACAGCTACCAGTCTTACTGCACCGTCTGCTGCCACAAGGCAAGGGGTTGCTGCTTCTGTGTAGCAATGCAGTACCACGTCTGCCAGCACCCAGGAGACATATGGTGACGGTTACCTGAGCGGGCTCCATGCTTGCCGTGTATGGCATCTGCACAGGTAACTCAAGAAAAAAGGCGTGAAATGATTGTCTGCTGCTGCTTTCACGGAGGGAAGGAGGGAACGGGGGCCTGATGATATGTACCCAGAACCACCCGCGACAATGTTTTAGCCCCATCAGGCATTGGGATCTCAACCCAGAATTCCAATGGGCAGCAGAGACTGCGGGAACTGTGGGATAGCTACCCACAATGCAACACTCCAGAAGTCGACACTTGCCTCGGTACTGTAGAAGCACTCCGCCGAGTTAATGCACTTAATGCACTTAGAGCATTTTCTGCGGGGACACACACACTCGAATATATAAAAATGATTTCTAAAAAACCGACTTCTATAAATTCAACCTAATTTTGTAGTGTAGACATACCCTTAGAGACTAACAAATTTATCTGAGCATAAGCTTTCATGGGCTACAGCCCACTTCATCGGATGCATAGAATGGAACATATAGTAAGAAGATTATATATATATATATATATACACACACACACACATACATACATACATACAGAGAATATGAAAAGGTGGAGTAAGAGGCTAATTAATGCCTCTCTGCCATGTACATTGGCCAAACCGGACAATCTCTATGCAAAAGAATAAATGGATATAGATCTGACATCAGGAATCATAACATTCAAAAACCGGTAGGAGAACACTTCAACCTCTCTGGCCACTCAGTAACAGATTTAAAGGTGGCAATTTTGCAACAGAAAAGCTTCAAAAACAGACTCCAATGAGAAACTGCTGAGCTTCAATTAATATGCAAACTAGATACCATTAACTTGGGGTTTGAGTAGAGACTGGGAGTGGCTGGGTCATTACACATATTGAAGCTATTTCCCTATGTTAAGTACCCTTACACCTTCTTGTCAACTGTCTAAATGGGCCATCTTGATTATCACTACAAAAGTTTTTTTTCTCCTGCTGATAATAGCTCATCTTAATTAGCCTCTTACTCCACCTTTTCATATTCTCTGTATGCATATATCTTCTTACTATATGTTCCATTCTATGCACCTGATGAAGTGGGCTGTAGCCCACAAAAGCTTATGATCAAATAAATTTGTTAGTCTCTAAGGTGCCACAAGTACTCCTGTTCTTTTATGTAGAAAGGGGCACTTCTGTGTTTGTACTCTTTATCAGGGGAATATAGTAGAAATAGTGTGGATTAGACTTGTGGTCCATCTAGTCCTGTATCCTGTCTTGGACAGCGGCCAGCATCAGATGTTCTGAAGGGAAGCGTCTTGCTAAACACAGGCAGTAGCAATCACCACCATAAACCACCACATATTGTAAGTCAATACCAGATGCTAGGAGAAAGAAGCCAATAAATAAAACCACTATTCTCCTCCACCTTCAAGAAACAAAACCCATACAACGGCTATCTACGTGCTTAGGGAAAGGTGGCAAGTAGTCCGAAACATATAACAACTCAGTGGTTTGCTGATGTTATGTAATTTTTATAAGGCACAGTGAGGTCAGTAGGTGGAGGAGGAGTTGACAACCTTCAGACAGTCTTCCCTGTTACATGCGAAAGCACAATGAATGTCATCAAATTGGCAGCCAAAATAAGTTGTTCAGTAGGGCTATAGACAAAATAAAGCAAATCATAACATTTAATAAATTGCAATGAAATGTAAAATAAATGAATATGTACATTAACATGGAATATTTTTATTGTGAATTAAAGGATCATCATTTTTCTATGTCAGAAGAACAAGGACTGATCTCAGAGAGACTCAGGCAGAATTCCCTTGAGTCCTGATTCTGTCGAGTAATTAAGACTGTGCTTAATTTTAAGCACCTGAGTAATCCCAACTCTAAACAAATATTTAATGTTAAGCACATGAATAGTCCCTCTAAAATCACTAGGACTGGAGCATATGCTTAAAGTTAAGAACATGCTTAAGGGCTTGGCTGAATCAGGGCCCTAATGGGTCATGACACTCACACTATTTTCCCAAATTATATTTTCTATATAAACTTCTTCTGAAGCTAAGTAGGTGGGACTGAGCAGTTCTTTGAAGATAACACATGGCTGTTTTGATTTCAAAGACTGAGTTGAGAAGCTTTTGCTTGATTTTTTTGCTTTAATAATACTTTCTGTAATCATTATATTCTCTCTCCATTAAACATACTAATGAGAGCTCTCTCAAGTTGTAATGAGACAACTAAAGCCTTTTCAATTTACATGCAATTTTTTTATTCAGATTGTCTCATGAGCTGAGATAATGCGACAATGATAAACATGACTGTTCCAGCCTTATAATAGGGTGGCTAATAAGCCTAATTATGCCAAGGTAATGCACAGATGATTTAGGAATCAATACAGTCTGATACAGAGAAAAGAAGCTAATGGAAAATATTTCTGCCATCAAATAATAACAACAATAATTATCATCGTATGTCTTTAGAAAGCATCCCTTCTCCTCCTTCCCCGGCAAAAGTGCTCAGGGTGCTGAACCACAGTCAAAATGACAATTTCTCATTAAGTGAAAAGAACACCTGCCTTCAGCAAAATTACAAACAGGGTGGGAAAACAATAGGACAAAACAGCAGCAGCCATGTTAGTAAATTAAAAACACCTTTGAACAAAAAAAAGTTTTCAGGCATATTTTAAAAGTGGGAGAGATGAAATGAGCTGGATTTCAGGAGGGAGCAATTTGCAGGGAGCACAGCAAATACTCAATTGCCAACAGACTTCAGATGTGATGGGGGAACCCCTAAACATCAGGTGGTATGTGAGCACAAAAATCCTTCCAGTGGAGATCCAAGGAGGAGATTTCAAATTTAACCAGGGTAAAGCCCATGCGGAGCTTTATAAACCATTAAAGCTAATTTTATTCTGAAGCCACCATTTCATAGACAGCCAATGTGAAGAGAGCAAAGTAGGCTACATATGATAACGATAGCTCAAAAAAGGTACAGTTGTGCTACTGTGTTCTGAATGATTTGCAAGCAGTGGATCAGCCTTGTTGATAACCCAGCAGAGAAGAATTATAAAAGTCAAGCTTAAAGGGCATACATTGCTGTTGCCAGGTTGTCACGAGATAAATAAGGGTGCAATCTACATGAATAGTGTAGCTGGAACCCATGTTTCCAAGCTACGTGTGACATATGGCTTTCCAGGCGCAGCGTGCAGTAAAAAATGATACCAAGATTTTTAACCTGGTTCACAACCTCCAAACAAGTCCCCTCAATCAGAAGGAGCCACAAAGGAGGAGTAAGTCATCTCATAAAAAACAGTCCCAGTCCAACAACAACACTTCTGTCTTCTCAGGGGTGACCCTAGAACCTCTTAATGCCAACTGCCAAGGGAGCACAGGAGGATTACAGGAATCTCTTGATCCTGGTTCACCAAAGAATGTCATGTAAGGTCTCAAATGAAGATGACAAGGTCACACTTGTCATCAATATAATTGTGAAATGTATGTACAGGTGCTATGTAAAGAGTTATGAATATATACTGAAACTATGTTCTTAAAGTCTGTATCAAGGTATTAGTCACAAGCAAATGTGAAAAACAGATTTTCTGTTAGGCAGGCACTGTCTATTCATCTATCTGTTTATAGGTACATTGAATATTGGTTCACAATGCGTCCCCTATCACCAGTCTGAACTGAATGCAAATGAAGGATTGTAAGAAAGAACTTCAGAAAGAAACTAATGGGAAGAGAAACACACACAGCAGGGGAAGAGAACTGTAATTTGAGATACACTTCAAAGGTTTGCTTGACTATATTTGGGCGGCAGAGGATACACCTGGCTATCCCTCACCTAGGAAGTAAAAGGAGAGTGGTTTTGCTTCATGAAGAAGGAGCTTCAGCGACGCTTAGTTGAAAAGCTGGCAAGAACTTTGGATGAGATAAGCTTCTTTAGACAAAAGAGTAACTTGTTCAGTTTGGTCTCTGGAAAGCATGCTATAATTTGGTTTTACCATTTGTTTCCACTATCCTTACTCACAATCTCCTGACTCTCTAGTTTTTGATGATAAACTTATTTTGTTTTCACTATAACTATATCTCAGTTCTGTGGGATTAAGTAAAGTTATGGTCTTGATTTGAATCAGCTAATGTGCACCTTTCCTTTGGGAATAAGAGACCTGGTAATTCTGTGAGTGTTCTGCGGATAAGGGGCTGGTCACTTAAAGGAACGCTCCAAGAATTTGGAGGTTGGTATGTGCCTGTTGCTACTTGTACAGAGTGAGTGAGGCCTGCAGAAACGTGGAAGGCAGTGCTTGTGTTGTCAGAGGCTGGTGGTTTCAGGGAGCTGATCCACAGCAGGCACAGACAAGACTGCTTCTCACTAAGGGCAGGTGATGGTGAGGTGCCTCACAACTCTGGGTACCCTTGGGGAGCATCACACTAGGGTTGAGGACCAGATAGCTCTGACGTATCCAACAGGCAGTATCATTCAGATATTCCTCCAGGAACGAGCCCACACTGCATGAAAAGACCCTGTTTAACCAGAAAGTGTCTCTCTCACATGTTACAAACATCAGACCAATAGAATCATGTGAATAATGTGACTCCAGCTGTAAGCAATTAGATGGCAGAAACCATTAGTCACTATCAGACTGCCTGGCTTGGAACAGACCTGATGGTATTTTATGTCTCTTTGAGTTGCGTATGAATGGTAAAATGCCCTGTGGCATTTTTTGGAAGGATATACTATATAAATTGAATTATTAATTCTTGTAGCTATTAATGTATTTGATTGTACACCAGGGGCCTGATCCAATGCCTATCAGTGGAAATATTGACTTCCATTCACTTCAGTGGAGCTGGATCAGGCCCAAGAGCCATATTCTGATTCTTTTTGCCTACATCATTATATACATTTCCTAGTTATGGAACTGCAGGGGGCCTATTTCTCTCCTTCCTGGAAACTGAATAGTGAATAAGGATAAGAGCAGTTTAGTTTGTACATTTTACTTCTGATTTCACAGGTAGTCTCAGTTTGAAATAATACCTTCTACCTATGTGCAGTTTTAAACAACTCCTAACCTTGGTCCCTATCAATGTATACTGGCTGAATCTGGTATAAATATTACATTTTGCAACATCTTCACATTTGCTAGTTGTCAGAGGCTACGTTGTCTTGCTTCAGTGGAGCATAAAAATAACTTCCTTTCATAGAAATGGAAGACCATGGTAAAAGATAACATTTTAAGTGATGTCAACAACTGAATTTTCTCTGTAATAATTTAGAATGTTTAATGTGATGTGTTTATCTGGATCATTTACTGTCTATGTGTGTCATGTATCAATTGCAGAATACCAGTTTACTAATACAATGGAAAAAATTTAAAGCAAAATATATTGATTAAAAATATCACTGTAATATGTACTGATTCACGTGACTGTGATTGTGTATACTTACTTGAACACTGATTGTCAAAGAGTCTAGTTACGATGACATATTAGCCAGAGGTACCAAGTGGATGGAGAAAGGTCACATGATACTATGACTTAAAACAGAATAGTCTTGGCAGAGGGTAAATTGGAATCTTTAGCAGACAAAAGATGATGGGTAAAATTCTCCAATAATTCATCAGAACTCTTTTGAAGTCAAGGGTGCTGGTCTCAGTTACACCAGAAGAGCATTTGTTCCCATGCATCTGATAAAGGTAAGCTTATTCCACACTTAATGATGATTTCCTTCCTCTTCTGATGCTTTTGAGGCTTGTTTGTTTACACACAGGGTAAAGAATTGGGAGGGGAAATGAAAGTGAAAAAAATTGTAAATAAATAATGTATGTCCTAATAATCCTATTTGTGAAAAAGAGCAACATGAATATGTGAAGATAAAATTGAGGAAAATATTGTGTCACCTACACCTATATAGTCATGCATGCTGAGTGCACATTCATTCCTTTTTTTCCCAAGACTATGTTTTCATTGGTAACGTGATAACATTTTATTTTAGAAATAATTGAACATTTTTATTGGAACAATTTTTCATGCTGAAAAAATGTGTGAAGTTAGGTGCTTTAAAAATCACATGCCTAGTTGTACCGACCTCAGAAGGAGAGAAAAACAGAATTAAAAAATATTCAAGTAGCATTTCTGTTTATAATAATATGAGTTTGAATTCCACTTTCCTTGGGCCACTCAGCACTCAGACACTATGCTGTTAGGCAAAACTGGTCAGAAAATTAATTTTTTTCCTAAGGAAAGTTTTGATTTTTTTGTCCAAAAGCCCTGAACCCTACACCTTTGATTTTTATATTTTTTTAAATGAAAACTCAAAATTTTCCATGAAAAGTGGACACTTTTTGTGAAAAAAAAAATCATTTTAATTGAAAACCCATTTTTCTGTTGAAAAACAGTCTTGATGGGAAAATATTGACCAACCCTAGGGATAGACAGATTCCAGGACTAGCAAGAAGTACTGTGAAGGAGTACTAGTGGCGCCTTAGAGACTAACAAATTTATTTGAGCATAAGCTTTCATGAGCTACAGCTCACTTCATCTGATAGTGAGCTGTAGCTCACGAAAGCTTATGCTCAAATAAATTTGTTAGTCTCTAAGGTGCCACAAGTACTCCTTTTCTTTTTGAGAATACAGACGAACACGGCTGCTACTCTGAAAGAAGTACTGTGTGTCCCTCTGTAAAACTGGGACTCTTCCTTTTCAATTCTTGTTTCTAGCAGGACTATTAGGTGTTAGACCTTAAACCTGTCAGTTGGGCAGCACTGAATACTGCCAGTCTTGCACTTATGACTAATGAAATGGGGGGGGGAGGGGCATGAAATGCCACATATGTGGGGGAGAGACAAGGAAACATTTAAACCTCTGACTGCTAGAAGATGGGACTGGATGACAGGGGAAGGACCACTTGATAATTGCCCTGTTCTGTTCACTCTCTCTGAAGCATCTGGCACTAGTCACTGTTGGAAGACAGGATACTTGGCTAGATGGACCATTGGTCTGACCCGGTATGGCTGTTCTTATGTTCTCTAACAGGTCCATTTTTTTAAAAAAATGCTGGTTGTTTGAACCTGCTCAGAGGTTTGGAAAGCTAGAAGAATTCAGACAAGCTGATCAAACATTCATGAGTACGCGCAGCTTATCAAATGGTTTCACAGTTTATTACATTCATTATGGGATGGCAGCACCCTCCTAAATTTGTCTTGCTGCATAAAAACAGCAAAGAAGAGCTTGCTGCTAGCCTGCTGCTGATGTGATTTCTCATTTATGTGAGAGTCTACTTAAATTCTAGATTCAGTACTTCTTTCTGCCTGAAGCACATGGGCAGAATAGAGACCTGAGTACCAATCAAGGGACTGCACCTCTTTCAGTGCTCATCTTCCCCACTTCGTCTGCATGCTTTAGGCAGAACGGTAACCGATCAGAAACACTGAACAAGAAAGTGACTTTGCAGGTCTGATGTGGACACCAAACAAATAGTTCATCTTGGGGACTGGAAGAGGGGGATCAGAATCCTAGTCCCTCAGTCAAAAAGTGGGCAAGTGCTAAGTGGCTGCTCTCTTAATCTAGCCCTATATAAATGGAAATGGTGATAAAAATGGGCAGAATACTATTTTCCCATATATAAAATTTCATATAATAATTATATCACTGAAAACAGAAAAGATCCAGCTTTAATAAAATCTGAAGGGAAAAGTATTCTAAGATAATGAAAAGTAGTTTTTGCATATTTTAACACTGACAAGAAAACATAGTAAATCATATACATGTCTGGGTCGATAAAACAGAATTGTGGCTGAGGTCACAGAAATCGTTTTAGAATTTCTCTCCCTCTGTGCTTAAGAGACAAGAAAACTAGTATTTGGTTAAATCATTTTCTAATCTTTCAGCTAATAGTTTGCATGTTTCTTGAATACATTTTTCCTAAAACTATATCACAAATATGAACATCTCAGCGATCTTTACAGAGCAACAAAGAATGTTAATAATGTAAACATTCAATGCATGGCAGGCAGACAGAACTATATCACTCCATAGCTACAGTATATAAAATATGGTTTCAGTGCCCGTTGAAAAAGTTTGAATGCGTTTTGACCTGTGATAGAAACTGACAAATATCATGAGCTTTCCAAGAACCTCCGGATTCATTTGAGCCTGGATTTAAAAAACAAAACCAAAAAACAAACAAACAAACCCTCTTTGCAAGTGTAGGTACTTCATTTTATTCTTAAGATTCAGGATCCTGACTGCTTAAGTAGCAGTGCTGTAGGTTTCCTTTTCAAACTCATACACAAAAAGCAACTAAATGGACATGACTTTTTTTTCTCTATTGCCAGTGTGTGCCATTCTTGCTACTCCGATATTTTCCCTTTAAATATTGTATATATAGACAGCTAGGGAGAGAAAGAGGACAGAACCTTTGGAACTGCAAGTAATCAGTCTATGGTACTGATATAGGGCTAGATTCACAATGTGTACTTAGGTGCTGCATCACTGAGCTTTGAGTGCTAAGTTTTAGCCTTGCCACCTAGTGGAATGCATAACCCAAGTTAGGTGCTCAGGCTTCCTATACAATACATGGGGAGAGTTAAATACTTAACAACGGGATTAATTGAAGACAGCACGTGGAGCTGGGAGCTACCTAAGATAGCCAGTAAGTGCAGAAGAGAGGGGTTTGTCCTAAGTTCTGCCCCTCTCAACAAATTAGGTCTTTTGTGAGTCTAGCCCATAATGCCAATCACCATAGCGTAAGCACTGAATACAAGGAAAAGTAGAAAAAAACAAAGTCATCTGCCAAAGAGCATGGGCCTATATAGCTATTCACTGACTCAGCACGTGTCTAATGGCTGGCCCTGCCTTGAGAGACTCACTTTATTTTGTTTGATCTCATGATATTGTTTGATATCAGGAGTTGCTGAAGCACTTGAAAAAGGAGAAATTTTCACCAAAAGTTTCTCAAGTACATAGTCTCTAGGGGCACAGATCGCTTAATCATCAAAGGAATGCGGAGAAGGAGCAGCTAAACTCACCACGCAATCTCCTTCTGTGGTTTGGAATCTAAAACGCAACCTAGCTTTTCACTTTTTTGTGGTCATGGTGAGGGAAGAGAAAAAGATCAGCATGAGGGGAAAGCCACCTAGTTAAGTGGCTGCCCAGAGACAGAGGGAGGCACAGGAAAATATTCCAGTGCAAATATTTAAAAGCTATTATGCTGCTTATGTCTTTTATTTTGGTTGAAATCTATAGGCTCAATGCTCTTCTTCCTGACTGCAAAGAGCACAAGACAACCCAACAGTCTGAAGCAGAGTAGTATCTATACTCTGTGTGCTGGATGCTCAGGCATTTTTCATACCATGCATCACTCGCAACTTGCTGCTCTGCACCCTTCAGACCAGTGAGCTTTTAACAGTAAATGAAAAAAAAAAACCCCAACAAGGATAGGAAGACACTGAGGAACAGTGGGACCATTGCCACTGAATTCATTTTCATTGTACCATATTGGTCCTCAAAGGGCAAATCGTTAGCTCACCTCCCAGAGCTGCGTGGATGATGGGAAAACGTGAGAGAAAGTATCCTCCTTTCAGGTCTGTAGAGTGACTCCGTAGTACAGAGTTTACTTCAACCTAGTAGATGAAGTAGCCCCGCACCTCTCTAATGCAGCCCCAATGTGTGTGGGGGAGGGGAGAGGGGGGAGAGGAGTTAGGAAACATGGAAAATCTGCATAGAAACTCCACTGTAGGATGCACGGGCCCTCTCTTTTCCCCAGTTCCCTGTATCTTGCTCCTAGAACTAGGTGTCTCTTGCATGATCCTTGGGAATCCAGCCCCACACAACAAAATTGAACCTGTATGGGTACCTGGAAGATCTCCTAGTGTGGAGATGAACGCTGGATTTTCTCCTGCAATAATTACAGACTATACAATAGAATTTATTTTGCAAGTTAGAAACTCTGGAAAATCAGGCACACTGAATTATTCAACACATAGTACCTTCCCAGCTGAGCAGGGTGACTTTGGCAGCTGTAGAGAGCCACTTAGCCTCCAAGTGCTTGCTGCGGCCCATTGTGGATTTCCAAAGATTCACCTATACCTGCACCATGGAGGAACAAGCTATACCCCCACACTGAAATGATCAGGAAGAAACTCCACTTCTGTTCAGACAGGCAGAACATCCAATTTAGTACTTTTGTGCTGATATTAACATTTTAGGCATTTCTTGCTCCATTTAATTTTAATCAGTTGTCCTTTTTGGACCAAGGATGGTATAAGAGGAAGATTGATGGAATTCAGTTGCCGGAGCTCTATTTTAGCAGAGCATTTTTAAAATAAAAACAAAATACCAAGTAAGTGTTTTTATTTGTAAATAATTCATGGGTGAGCTCCTAACCTGGGAAAAAGCATATTACACAATTAACAGCTTTGCCACACTTTCTCCTGTTGATTAAGGAACTACTCAGCATGAGTAAACATGGCC